>NW_021621113.1:9322159-9329358 GCF_004785775.1 Grammomys surdaster | reverse complement strand
GAGAGAGAGAGAGAGAGAGAGAGAGAGAGAGAGAGAGAGAGAGAGAGTATGCAGGTGCCTTTGAAGCCAGAAGAGGGTGTCAAATCTCTGGAGCTTTAGTTACAGACTTTTGTGAGTTGCCATGTAGGGCTGGGAACTGAACCCAGGTCCTCTTCAAAAGCAGCCAGTGCTCTAACTAACGAACAAACTCTCCAAGCTCCCTCCTCTTTATTTTTTATTTTATTTTATTTTATTTTATTTTATTTTATTTTATTTTATTTTATTTTATTTTATTTTATTTTTAAGACAGGGCCTTTCACTGAACATAAAGCTCTCTAATCCAGATAGGCCAGCCTGGTCAATGAGCTCTAAAGATCCATTTCCTCAGTGCTGAGATGCTGAGATTATAGTGGGACAAACATTTACCTACTGAGCCATCTCCCCAGCCCTAAATGCTTTTACCCATGGTTCCTCGAAAGCAAGGCCGGCCCATTTTCCCTCTTGTGGCCACTCTACATCCCTATAGACATGAGTTGGACTTGTGTCAGCTATTCACCAAAGATGCCTCCCCTCCAGGATTAGAGCTGTTTCAGAGAAAAGCAGCCCAGACTACATTTTTCCAGCCTGTCTTGCAATTATGTGCAAATATGTGACTCCTTCCTACCAATGGGACAGTGGCAAAGATGACGTGGCACCGCATCCAGGCCAGCGTGGTTAAGAAGTATGCATGTGCTCTCCCATCTGCCAAGTGAATGCCAATACCAGGGTGACCTTGGAAGCCACACATTGAACGTGGCAAAGCCTGAATCAGTCTGGGTTTTACACCATCCCTACACTGGCCAGGGCATACATTGGAAGAGATTCGGGTTTTTTCCTACTTTTTCAAATATATGTGTAGTGTGTGTGTGTGTGTGTGTGTGCGCGCGCGCATGTGCGCACGTATGTTCACATGTGTGCAGTTGCTGGCATTCATATAGAGCTCTGGTCATCTTTCTGCATCACTCTCTACCTTAGATGTTGAGACAGGCTCCCCCACTAAACCCAAGGCTCCCTGGTTTTACTTCTCTTGCTTGCTGGCTTACTGGCTTGCACTGAAGAGCCCATCTCCACTTCCACGCCCTGGGATTCCAGCTGGACCTCTATGTCCACCTGTCTCCTGCGTGGGCTGCGCTTGAGATGTCCACACTCTTCTCCAACTCCACTCCTCATGCATGTAACAAGCGCTTTTCCCACTGAGCCACCAGGAGAGCTTCCTTTTAGTTAAGCACTGAGATGTCAAGTTTGGTCTAGCATCATTTCATGAATTTTATGGATGCAGTGCTAACTTATGCAGAACTGTGTAATGCAGAAAACTTTCACCTTTCTAGCCCTGGAAGCTGCTCAAAGACACTCACCCTGCATGACTGTGACCGGCGGGCGGACTCAGCCAGTCAGAAGGTCCCTATTCATCTCATAAATGTCTTATGTCCTGCCGATTCCAAAAAGGATTTGGAGGTGGTTTCCGCTGCAGCCTAAAGACCATTTGATCAATAATTAAAGAGCAGGAATCAAGGAGTAATGAATGTCTGGGCAGAAGGCCAGGGGGGAAGGAAGGAAGAAACATGAAATTCTGAATACAGCAGCAAGCTGATGGAAAGTTTTCTAAGGACAGGGACTGTGATATAACCCAAAGCCTGGCTCTGAGCTTCCTGGCAGTCAAAGCAAAGAAGGGAACAGGATGTGCTTCAAATTGTAAAGGAAGTAGTCAACGTGATTAGGTGCACAGCCCCCAGAGACGGTGTTACGTTAATTAAGCAGCTGTATCTTGTCTGGTTCTGGAGATTGAGCGCAGAGCCTTCTGCCTCCCAGACAAGCTTCTATCATTGAGCTATGTGATTTTGAAACCCAGTTCTTCCCGCTCACTAGTCACATGACCGTCAGAAATTCTTGAACCTCTCTGTTCAAGCCCCTTTCCTAGGGGTCATTTGGGAAGATTAACCGAGTCAGGCAAGGGGTATGAGGCTCTCAGAGAAGCCTGGCATGAGGGAAATTGTTTATGAGAATTCACTATCGGCTTGGTAGCCTGTGTTTAGCACGGGCATGTGAGGTTCTGGATTCCTCTTCCAGCACCTCTTCTCCTCAGAGAAGTTCTGTTTTGATATGACCGGAAGAATCAGGCCAGTGATTTGGGAAAGATTCATGTTTCTTTCTGGCAGGTGTCTTACAAATACAACAGTCGGTGCTGCCAAGCTGACAACTGCTGTACCTCGTGTTAAGCATTTTTCTCTTAGTGGCTTCTGGCCCAGTTTTACTTACTGGATAATTCTAGGTGCTGGGCAAACCTTGGGCTCTAAGTCCACTCTAACCTATCCACAGGCCAAGTAAATGTAGAGCCATATACATGTTCCCAGCCTTGGTCTCCTCACCCATACAATGGGGTGAATAGTAAGTAGAATCTTCCTTACTCAGGGGCCATAATGAACACACACCTGAGAGAGTGTACACAAAGGGCTGGGTGTAACTCAGTGGTAAAATGTTTGCTCAACATGTGTGAGGCCTCTGGCTCTATTTTCCAGTATGCCAAAAAAAAAAAAAAAAAAAGAGGGGCTGGAGTGATAGCTCAGTGGTTAAGAACACTTGGTGGGGAAGCAGAAGCACTAGGACCTGAGTTCAGAACCCAGCACATTTAAAAACTCACATTTAAAAAAAAAATGGCTGAGGTTTTTGGGTAGCCAGCCCAGCTCAGTGAGAGATCCTGTCTCAAAGAAACAAGGCAAAGGAGAGTGACAGAAGAGGGGCCTGATGCCCTTCTCTAGTGTCTGTGCAAGTACTGATGCGCGCATGTGTGTGTGTGTGTGCGTGTGTGTGCACACACACGCATGCACGCATACACACTTGTGTGAGTACAAAAGATTTGTACATATAAAAACAAAACATTTAAAAAAGAAAAAGAAAGAAAAGAAAAATATACACAAGACTTTTATCACAGTAACTGGGATCAGAGGCAATCTTCAGTGTACTAGCACAAAACTAGAGAGAGCAAATGACAAAATAGTACGGAGACTCTCTCCTTGAAACCTGGCCCCAAAAAATCATTTTGAATGTTTCAACAAGGGAACAGCCACAACACCTTCCTGCAGAAAGATGGCCCTGGACTAACCAGATTGTTTTCTTTGCCTCTGGCTAGAATTCCCTTGGTCTAATTCCGTGTGTTCTCAGCCTGGGGCTGACCTGTTTTGAAACCCACCCTGGCTTGAAGAGGTACTTCCAGGCCAGAGACCCAAGGTGCCCACCTACATAGCCACAGACTCTCTGAGAGACGGAGAACCTGAAACCCCCCTTTTCTTGGGTGTTCTCTGACCCTCCCCCAACCCCACAAAAAACATGCTGAGCCCTTGTCATGGTTTCACTATACTTGGCCCAGGGAGTGGCACTATTTGGAGGTGTGGCCTTGATGGAGTAGGTATGCCCCTGTGGGCGTGGGCTTTAAGACCCTCTTCCTAGCTGTCTGGAAGTCAGTCTTCCAGTGGCGACCTTCAAATGAAAATGTAGAACTCTCAACTCCTCCTGCACCTTGCCTGCCTGGATGCTGCCATGCTCCCAACTTGATGATAATGGACTGAACCTCTGAACCTGTAAACCAGCTCCAATTAAATGTTGTTCTTTAAAAACTTGCCTTGGTCATGGTGTCTGTTCACAGCAGTAAAATTCTAACTAAGGCAGCCCTACCCACACCACCTTGTCCAGCCCCCAAGGCCTCAAAGGTTGGTCTTAGCCATGATCATATTTTACCTTTTATGTTTGATTTATTATTGCTGTGTGCGTATGTTGCGGGGGTGTGCATGCCACAGGACATGTGTGAGGTTAGAGGACAACTTTGTGGGGTCAGTTATCTCCACTTTTATATGAGTTTTGAGGATCCGATCCAGGTCATCAGGTACCTGCTGAGCCATCTCCATAGCCCTACATTTTACAGATTTAGAAGCTGAGGCTTGGATTACCAAATTGACTTGGCCATGCTAACACAGCCAATAATTAGCAGAGTTGGCACTTGAAAGAGATGTTTACCACCCATATTTGTCCTAATGGAATGCCCTTTCTCTGCCCTCCTAACCCCCAATGGTTTCTCTCTTAGCCATTCTCTCTCTCTCTCTCTCTCTCTCTCTCTCTCTCTCTCTCTCTCTCTCTCTCTCTGGGTATCTATTGATATCAAGGATCTTCTAGGATATACCAGCTGGAGAACAGATCTCCTTGTCACAGGGAAGTCCCCTAGCCTGTGAGAACTGTCACCTAACCAAGACAGTTTCACTAGGGTACCCAGGAGCCATGGGAAGGTCTTGGTGGATGGAAAATTAACCCCAGCTATCATTATCCCATCCAGCCTGCCGCTCTTCCGTGCTCTTCTCTTGGTTAGCGATGTCTCTCCAGACTAATCCACCTCCTTTCCTCTGTCTACACTCAGCTCAGTGATTGATCTCAGCACCCATCTTACGACGCAATCTGCAATCTTCCTGAATAATCTTCAGTAGCTCCCGGTTCCTCCAGATTGAGTCTTCAAGGTCCTACCTACTTCTCATCCAATCTTCCCTTTCTTCTAGGCCTCCCTCAATCCCAGCCCCCCTCCCCCCACTCCTAGTATCTCAAACCGTTCGAAGTTTCCAGCCTCAAGTCTTTGAACTTACAGTTCCATGTGGGGTGTGAGAGGAACAGAAGTCCTGATTGAACTGCAGGGCCTAAACTGAGCTCTGGAGGTGTCAGACCCATTAGTAACCCCCAGGCTTCCAAGAGTGGTGGCAGACACTTCAGCCGTCTGGTAGGTCTTCACTAGTGGTGTCCGCCAACCACCTAGGGAGAGCACCAAAATCTGGAGCTCTTTGCAGAGCCTAGGAAATGCAGATCTCATCTCGCACCCCATTTGGTGTGCCAGCACAACTATCTTAGCCAGCTGCCAAGAAGGTTCCCAGAGGCAAAGATTTCCTACCCTGTCTGCTGGAGTCTATTTACCGTCGTCTTCCACTACTTCTGTGGTCGGGCCGAATTCGCCTCTGAGAGTGTGTCTGCAATGCATACCTTAGTGCCCTTACTGCTATCCCGGAACAGGCAGAGGCTTGCTGATACTTCTTGGAGAAAAGTTATGCCAGAGAAAGGGGGTTTGCCCACTCTTCTTTCTGCGTTATTCTCTGATGCTTCTGCGCCACCCGGTGGACAGATATGGAACGGACCAGGATTTAGGAAGACAGCAAAGTCAATTCAAATTTCTTGAGGGCCTAGATGTTCCCAATTGGATTCTGTCCTATGATGTGATATTACATTTGTGCCATCCCCTCTCAGGATTAGGTTCCCTTTTCAGAAAAGGGCCAGGAAGGGAATGGATCCTTCTAACTCTAACGCAGCCGAGGCCCATGTCACTTTGTCAGGGCTGCAGAGATGGCTCAGTGGTTAAGAGGACTGGTTGCTTCTCCAGAGGGCTTGATTCCCAGCACCTCCGTGGCAGCTCACCACCATCTGTAACTCCAATCCCAGAGGATTTAATTCCTCTTCTGGCTTCCTTGGTCACTATATATACAGGCGAAACACCCATATACATTTTGAAGAAAAAAAAAAACTCTTTAGAAACAAATGAAAATCATAGCTCAATATGGTAGCACATATCTTTAATCCCAGCACCCAAGAGGCAGTGACAGGCAAATCTCTGTGAGTTTTAGGCCAGTCTCATCTACATAGCGAATTCCTAGCCAGCTAGGACTTCATAGTGCAGTGGCTTCCAATCTTCCTAATGCTGTGACCCCCAGCCATAACGTTATCTTCATTGCTACTTCATAACTGTAATTTTGCTACTGTAGTGAATCATAATGTAAGTATATGAGATGCAAGATATCTGATATATGACCCTTGTGAGTGGATTACACGAGCCTCCAGAGAGGTCGGGACCCAAAGGTTGAGAACCTCTAGCATACTAAGACCCTGTCTGGAACAAACAAACAAAAAATCAAAACAAAAGAGACACATGCCTGCACTTGATCCCAGCTTGTCCTTAAAACTAGGTTTATACCCTTGGCCAGTTCCTTCTCTGCTTTAAGTATGAAGCTGTCACAGTATGATGATATAACATGGTGACTGTTGCTAGGAAGACATATTATAGCTGGGCAGTGGTGGCGCACACCTTTAATCCCAGCACTTGGGAGGCAGAGGCAGGTGGATCTCTGAGTTTGAGGCCAGCCTGGTCTACAGTCTAAAATCCAAGACAGCCAGAGCTACACAGAGAAACCCTGTCCCAGTCTGAACATCTCCTCTCTCCCCCTCCCCTCACCAAAAAAAGAAATGACACACAATCTTTTAAGACTACTAGTGCCTGGCTATGCTGGGTTAGCATAGGTATGGTTGGGGTTGAGCGTCCTATCCCTGAATCTGTTCAAGGATACCTGGTGGGCACACCGAAGAGTCAATTGAATGAGCTGTCCAAGTGGGGTTCAGGAAAGCTGGGTGTGGTGGCTTATGCCTTTTATCCCAGCACTCAGGAGGCAGAGGAGGCAGAGGTGGGAGGATTTCCGTGAGTTAGAGGCCAACCTGGTCTACATAGTGAGTTCCAGGACAGCCAGGGCTACATACTAGAGAGACTCCATCTCAAAAAACAAACAAACAAACCAGAGTGATTCAGGGCATAGGGTAAGCTGGGAGGTACTGACACTGTTCTTGGGTGACATCACCTAGACATGAATACTCACTTGTCTCTTCCAATGCAGAGTTCTTAGGCATTTTAAGCCCCCATCTACCTATCTTCAAAATGGGGATAACGGTTTCCTCTTCCCCAAATTGCTGGGAGTCAGTGAGATAAAGGGACCCAAGATCACGAGTTGCAGCTATGACAGGGATGAAGTGACTAAAGGTGTCCTCTAGCTAACCTTTAAAATCCTCCTTCTCCAGGTCTGGGATCCCCACTTCTGCCTTTGAGAGCAAAATGCAGGATTAGCAAAGCAACTAAATGTGCTACCACAAGACCTTTCAGTCATAGGACTGCTTGAATCGAGTTCCTGCTAGAAACTGTAAAGAAGACACTCTCCCCTCTAGCTGGAAAGGAACCCGAGGAAGATGAGGGGGTGGGGTCAACACAGACCAGATGAAGAACAGACTGTCTACTTTTCTAATCTGTTGAGTGTACTTCGATCCCCAAACGGACTCTGAGCTTTGTGAGTGATCTGGTGGCCATATGGGGACAGAAAACCAATCATAAAAAAAAAAAA
>NW_021621113.1:9310127-9322059 GCF_004785775.1 Grammomys surdaster | reverse complement strand
AGAGAGAGAGAGAGAGAGAGAGAGAGAGAGAGAGAGAGAAAGGGCTAGAACGGGCTCCCAGGTTCTTGTTCAGTAGCCGAATAGTCAACTGTGTGTATTTGGCTCGCCCCTTAATTAGTTCCAAATGAGTAAGTGGTAGTCTAGTTCCATTCAGAGATCTTCCCAGTTCTGAACATTGCCCTGTCAAGGACAGTACCAGGGCCCCAGCTACCTTCTCAGGTTGACAGTATTGTTATTCATGTGGTACCCCAAAATGGACTGAGTTAAAAAACAAGAAACTGGAAACCCTGGCTACCAAACTTGTATTTTTTCCAGTAGTGTGTATGCATGTCTGTCTGTCTGTCTGTCTGTCTGTCCAGGTGTTCATGGATGAACGTGTGTGTGCGCGCGTGTGTGTGTAGGACAGAGGTTAACCTTGGGTGTTGTTACTTGGGTGGCGTCCACATGATTTTTGAGACAAAGTCTGCCTTGCTTTTACCTGGATGAGGTTAGCTGACAGGTCCTGAGCCTCAGGGATCTGCTTGTTTCTGCCTCTTCAGTGCTGGGATTACAAGCCCTCAGACCCTCCTGCATACACTACAGACACTTCACTGACTGAGCCTTTTCCCCAGCTCTACTGCTTTTCAACGGCAAACACTCGTGTGCCTGGCCACACCTTTTGGGGTATTCAGAGTGTGGCCTGGCTTGAATTCTGGCCCTGAGATACAGGGCAGACGAATGAGTTTCTTGGGACTTTAGCTTTGAATCTGGACCATACCCATTGGGCTTGCTTCACTGGGTTAAGTGGCTAATGCTCATAAAACCCTTAAGGCGTACCTGGGTACACAGTCAGAGCTCAATAAATGCTATTATCATTAACCACATGCTGTCTGGCTGTGTGCCAGGTGCTAAGAGGACAGAGATAGATAAGCGTCCCCTCCGGGCTCAGAGTCTGACCGGGATCATAGGGTGATTGATGTACTATGGAAGGCCCCAACCTTGAAAACAGAGGAACTGAGGTCACCTGTGTCCACGGAGCTCAGATGTTTGCACAGCCTTCAAGTCCTGGAGGCCTGAAGTCTGTTTGACAACTAAACGGTGGAGAAGGGGATGGCTGAAAATATAGCATACTGGGAAACCGTTTACCTAGCATGTGGGAAGCTCTGGGCTATGCTTCCAGCTCTGAAAAATAAATCAATAATAAACAAACAAACTGGCCTGGGAAGCTGGGGCCATAATGATATGCACTTGCAGTGCTAGCTACCCAGAAGCCTGAGGCAGAAGGATTACTTGAGTTCAGAAGTTGAAAGCCAGCCACCCTGGGTAATATGGACCCAGGCCTTTTATTAGTTAGTTAGTTAGTTAGTTAGTTATTATTCACATACTTTTTTTTTTTTTTTTTTGGTTTTTTTGAGACAGGGTTTCTCTGTGTAGCCCTGGCTGTCCTGGATCTCACTCTGTAGACCAGGCTGGCCTCGAACTCAGAAATCCGCCTGCCTCTGCCTCTCAAGTGCTGGGACTAAAGGCGTGCACCACCACCACCCGGCCTATTTTGGTTTTTTGAGACAAAGTTTCTCTGCACAGCCCTGGCTGTCCTAGAACCCACTATGTAGATCAGGCTGGCCTAGAACTCACAAAGATCTTCCTGCCTCTCTGTCTCCTTAGTGCTAGGATTAAAGGCATGTGCCACCACCACCCAGCTGAAAGGTGTATTTTTAAAAATAAAATTAATTTGAAAAAAAAAAAAGTAAAGCAGACTTTAATCCCAGCACTTGGGAGGCAGAGGCAGGGGGATTCTGAGTCCGAGAGTTCAAGGCTAGCCTGGTCTACAGAGTGAGTTCCAGGACAGCCAGGGCTACACAGAGATATCCTGTCTCAAAACAAACAAACAAACAAACAAATAAACACTCTTCAAAATAGTAAATGAGGAGGCAGTTTGAGTGGAGGCAGGTTATTTGTTGCACACACTTTTTTTGCTTTGCTTTGTATTTTAGTTTTTGACATAGGGTCTTGCTGTCATCTTGGATGGCCTAGACTCAAAAGGTCCTCTTAACCTCTTAACCTTTGTCATTCCAGGTCCCCAGGGACATTGTGCTCTTCAAAAATAAAGTTGGGTTTCTATGAGGAAGAGACAGGGCTGACACCATGAGCCTCTGCCAGAACTTAGTAGAATCTATGTTAGATGAGGCCCTGCCCTCCCCTGGCGTCATCTCTGTCACACTGGGTGTGTGTCTGTGACTAAGTGTAAAAGAATTAAAAGCATGCCCAGGATGGGAGGTGGGAGGAAAGAAGATGGAAAGGAGAAAGGTGCTCAGTACAGACTGTCTCCATGCGTGGAAGAAACTGTATTGACTGATTGAACCCAGGGTCTCATGCACTCCGGGGGAATTCTCTAACCACTGACCCATAGCCCCAGCCCTCAGGCTCTCTCTCTCTCTCTCTCTCTCTCTATCTATCTATCTCTATCTCTCTGTCTATGTGGTCTCTTGTACCCCAGGTTGGCCTCAAACTTGCTATGTAGCCCAGGGTGACCTTAAACTCCTGGTCTTCCTGCTTCTACTTCCCTGTTGCTAGGATCACATGTGTATCACTGTGCTCGGTTTGTACAATCTGGGGGCAAAGCCAGGTTTTTTTGTTTGTTTGTTTGTTTTCAAGACAGGGTTTCTCTTGTATAGCCCTGGCTGTTCTGGAACTCACTCTGAAGACCAGGCTGGCCTCGAACTCACAGAGATCCACCTGGCTCTGCCTCCCAAGAGCTGAAACTAAAGGCATGCGCCACCACCACATCCAAATTATTTTGTTTTATTTTATTTTATTTTATTTTATTTTATTTTATTTTATTTTATTTTATTTTATTTTTTGAGACAAGGTCTCAAGATATATCCCTGGCTAGGCCTAGAATCAATACGGAGTGTGGGTTAGCTGGCCAGACTTCGTTAGCTTCTCAAACCACAGGCCTGTGCTAGACAAGTTTATTTTCAGTTTGTCCTTCATGCCTCCTGATGAGCACAGGAACTGTGGGAGGAACGTAGGGCCCCTCCAGACAATACCAAAAGGCAGCTGGCCTGGGATAGACACCCTGCTTGGAAAAACACAAAGACCAGCACACCTCTCCTCTACTGTGGCTGACCTTTTAACTTTCACAGTGTGGGTGACTGCTGGAGGAAGACAGGGTTGTCTGGGAGGCTGGGTAGGACAAGCTAAGTCACCAGATCCAATTTGACCCCTTGGAGACACTTGGGCTGATTGGTTGATTGCCTTCGTTGCCAGCCATCCCATCTGAGCTATGACCCTCCCATTTGATCTAGTTCCCCTTGATACCAACTCTCATACTAGGCGAGCTTCCTAAGCAGGAGCAGTCACCATCTCTCAAAAATTTAAAGACAAGACTTTGAGCAGAAAGCATTTGGAAACAGGATTCCATTTCTCCATCAGCCATTCACTCATTTAAACAAGTATTTATTGAACATCTACTATACATCAGGCCCTGTGGCATACTGGTGATCAAAGGGAGAATACTGGAAATAAGAGCATCACCTTCAAGCCGACACCGAAGTGGAAGAACAGGCAGTAAGCAAGGACTAATGCGTAAGTGAAATCACTGGAAGCAAGTTTAATGAAAACATAAAGCTAGGAGCCAGGTGTGGCATGCTGGTTTGTAATCCCAGCACTTGGAAGACTGAGGCACGAGGATCTCAAGTTCAAGTCCAGCCTAAGCCATGTAAGGAAGAGACCTGTTTCAAAAGTCTAATAATGGCATCTGAAGAGTTGACTCCCAGGATAAGAATACTTGCTATTCTTTCAAAAGACATAGGTTCAGTTCCCAGCACCTACAAGGCAGCTCAGAGTTGTCTGTAATCCCAGTTCCAGGAGGGTCTGATGCCTCTTCTGAACTCCACGAGCACTGCACACACATAGGGTACATACATACATTCATGCAAACACTCATACACACAGAATAAAATACAACTTTTTTTATAGGGGTTCAATCCCTGAAACCCACATAAAGGTGGAAAAGGGGGACCAAATCTCCAAAAATGTCCACTGACTTCATATGCACCCCACAGCATGGTTGCACTCCTCCCTGCACACACACCATGCATATACACACAAGAATAATGGCTATTTCTAAAGCTGATCATAACGATCCCAAAAAAGAGGCAGAGACAAACTGGGCAGATGGGGCAGCCACTCTTTTTAAATAGAATCTGCAAACTGGCCTTTGAGCTGCTTCCCGTCTGTTGGTAAACAACTGAGAGTGTTTATATACATGCCATCCAGGCTCTGTTCATGTCTCAGTGGCAGAGATGGGAGTGAGTCAGAGAGCCGGGAATATTCACTCTCTGGCCCCTTTACAAAGCTTCACCACTGCAAGGAAACACTATGCCACGCCCACCAGAATGGCGCCAATTTAAAAAAAAAAAAAGATAGACAATAGTAAGAGCCACAGATTGTGGACAAATTGGAACCCTTATGTGGCGCTCCTGGAAACGTAAGTGGGTGTGGCCACTCTGGAAAACAGGGTGGTAGGTCTGGAAAACACAGTCGTCACGTGACAGGTCGAGTCCACTCCCAAGACTCCAAAACACCAAAACTTGGGCATGGATTTTCATAACCTCATTTGTGCTAAATGGAAGCAATTCAAATGTCCTTCAACGGATGAACATGTGTTGCGAATTGGATGAACTATGAAAACATTAAACATGAAAAAAGTCAGCCTCCGAGATCACCCATGGTAAAATCCTGGTCTTGATTTTTGGTTGATTTGTCTGTTTTGTGACAGGGTCTGACCTTGTAGCCTTGGCTGGCCTAGAACACACTCACTGTATAGACCAAGTTGGCTTCAAACTCACAGAGATCCACCGGCTTCTGTTTCTAGCGTACAAGAATTGAAGGCCCGCAGCATGCCTGGATATTTTGTTTCGTTTGGGACACGGGTCTTGCTGTGTAGCCTTGACTGGCCTCATACTGCAATGTAGCCCAACTCAGCCTCAAAGGTACAGGGATTCCCCCCTCTCAGCTTTCTGAGAGTCGGGGTCACAGGCATGCGTCAACAAGCAGCAGGATTCCATTTTACATGAAAAAGTCCAGCGCAAAAAGTCTCCTGGACAGGGCCCTTGAGATGGCTTTCTACAAAGCCTGAAACCACCTAAATACCATCCCCAGGTCCCATATGGTGGAAGAAGAAAATTGGCTCCCACAACTTGTTCTCTGATCTCCACACATGCTCTGTAGCTTTGTGTGCGTGCGCATACACACACACACACACACACACGCACACACACGCACGCACACACGCACGCACACACGCACGCACGCACGCATATAAATAAATAAATAAATAAATAAATAAATAAATATTTTTTAAAGAAGCCAGGTGATGATGGCACATACCTTTAACCCCATCCCTTGAGACATTGAGAGGCAGAGGCAGGCAGATCTCTGTGGATTCTAGGCCAGCCTGGTCTACAGAGTGAGTTCCAGGCCAGCCAGGGATACACGGAGAAGCCCTGTCTCAAAAAAAAAAATTTTTATAGGGCAGAAAGTAGATGTGTGTATTCAGCAAGGCGGGGGATAGTTGAGGAGAACAGGGAGGGGTGGGGAGTGAAAGTGGGTGTTCTTGTGTGTGCTTTATTTCTGTTGCTCTGAGACAGGGTCTTCCTATGTAGCTCTGGCAGTCCTGAAACTCACTGAGTAGACCAGGCTATTACAGAATTCACAGAGATCTGCCTACCTCTGTCTCCTGAGTGCTAGAATTGAAAATTTAAAAGTATATGCCACCCTGCCCCGGCTGTCTTCTGGAGACCAGGAACACTGCGCCCTGGAAACTCACTGTGTAGTCAAGGCTGGCCTCGAACTCATAGATTTGCCTGTTTCTGCTTCCAAGCACTGAGATTAAAGAAATGCCCTACCACTGTCCAGCACTCCCTGCTGTTTTGAAATGAGATCTTCCTATGTGGTCCAGGCTGGCTTCAACCTCAAGGCGATCCTCCTAGCTCTGCCTGAGCGCTGTGATTACAGGCATGCGCCATTACACCCAGGCATTGTTAAGGATGTTTTCCATGCCCTGATCAAACCTTTCCTAAGCTATGCAGTGCTGAGGTATGCCCCCAGCCCCTTTAATTGCACGACACATGTAAACTATATCTCAAAAAGCTGTTTGTATAATGATGGCTGACTTTGGTTCTAGTCAGGACAGTCCTGGAAGGCTTTTGGTGTTTGAACTTCTTTTATAATTTGCTCAAAGCTCTCAAGTGGTAGCCAGTGACATTCTATGCTTTACTGTGCACAGTGCTTATGATTCCTGTCTTATTCTTCCTTCACACCCCACCCCCTTCTCTGGGCTCAATACAGATGGTCCCATACAATAGACAAGAAACTGAAGCACAGAGCGATTGGGCAATTCACCCCCTAGATCACACAACTGCTATGCCACAGAGCTAGGGCTTAGCCTGCGTCCAACGTCACATAGTATACTTCCCTATCTCAACTCTAAATTCCCATTCTTTCCTGATCAGGTAGACATCACAAAGCAAGGTGAAGAAATGGGACAAACAGGGCTTGAAGGCTGGGGGTTCATACAGTGCTTGCCTAGTGCCCTGGTTTTAAACCCCAGGACAATATAAACTACCTGTGGTGGTAAGGAGAGCTAGGAGTACAGGAGATCTTACTTCAGAAGGGAAGAAGGGAGGGAGGGAGGGAGGGAGGGAGGGAGGGAGGAAGATGGAGTCTACCAGGCAAAGAGAACTGTTGAGCATATTGAGTGTTCCTGCCTCAGAGAGAAGCCTCGCAGCCTCAAGACACTAACTGCACCATTCCCAAGGTGTAGAGACATAGTAATCTCTCAGTACAGGAAGTGGGACTTTAGCCAGTAACCTAGGAAACCAGGTATAATGGTTCCCACCTGTTGTTCAGCTACTTAGGAGGCTGAAGCAAGAGAATCACTGAGCTAACCTGAGGTACAAAGTCACCATGAACGGCACAGTGAACCCCTGTTACAAAATGGACTCCGGGCCCTTCTCGTCAGAGGTTCTGATTCGATGGATCTGAGGCCAGGGATCCAGGGCCAGCAAGCCCGTGGAGTGATTCTGAGTAGGAGGTCCAGGAACTGAACTGTAACACATCAGAACAAACTTCTCTTGCTGGGTTGCCCTCCTCTCCTTCCCAGCCTTCCTGACATCTGGCTCTCACTCCTCTTCCTGTGGCTGAGGCCTCATGGAACACCCCAGAAGCTCTGCTGCTGTCTCACCTGGGACTGTGTGCCCTGCCTTCCTCTGCTCCTTCTCCCGACACCTCAGCACAGCTCCTGACCCTTGTCTCCCACCAGGGCTCATCCTTAAGCTGTCTCTTAACAAAGCCTTCCTCTAACCTCAGCCGTGTTTCTTCCTCGCACTTGTAAGATGAGGAGGAAGAGAACATGAGAAAAGAGACACAGAGCGGGGGGGGGCGGGGGGCGCGGTTACTACTGTTATCATTGTTGTTATCTTATTGCTGCCTGAACTTGAGTAGGTCAATTCCTGGATCTCCAAAAATGGTAGGGACTTTTGTATCGAGTGCTGTGTTAATTTATTCGACACAGTTGTTATCATCGCCATGTTATACTCTAGGAAAGTGAGGGATTCAGAAAAGAGCGCGCAGTTAGGAACTGAGAGCGCTTGCATTGGAATGGAAGGATCCAGTTTCTCTCATTTTGTTTATTTTGCTTAGTGCTGAGATCCAAACCCAGTAGCTTAAACAAGTTAGGCAAGCACACTCTCAATGAGCTGCATTTCGAGACTCCAGCCCCAGCTCTTGAGGGGATTGTGGTTTTTTTTTCCTAACATCTTTGAAATTTATTTTTGTGTATATACAAGTGTGTGTATGTTCAGACATCAGAGGACAGACAGTTGGTGGGAGATGGTTCTCCCTACCATGTGGGTTCTGGGAATCAAGCTCAGGTCATCAGGCTTGGTGGTAAGTATCTTTACCCACTGAACCATCTTACCAGGTCCAGTTTCTCAGTCCCCTTGCCCCCAGGGTTTCTCTGTATAGCCCTGGCTGTCCTGGAACTCACTCTGTAGACCAGGCTGGCCTCGAACTCAGAAAGTTACCTGCCTCTGCCTCCCAAGTGCTGGGATTAAAGGTATGTGCTACCACTGCCCGGCCAGTTTCTCAGTTTTCTTTTGTTTGTTTGTTTTTGTTTTTTTGTTTTTTGTTTTTTGTTTTTCGAGACAGGGTTTCTCTGTGTAGCCCGGGGTGTCCTGGAACTCACTCTGTAGACCAGGTTGGCCTCGAACTCAGAAATCCACCTGCCTCTGCCTCCCAAGTGCTGGGATTAAAGGCGTGAGCCACCACCGCCCAGTTTCTCAGTTTTCAATTGTCACTTTGTCAGAGCAGCCACAATTAGGAAACTCCGGGTTTGCAAATGTTATGCAAATGTTATGAAGATGTCATGCAAATGATATGAAAATGAACGGGCACAGGGCCAGGTGTGAGGTGGGTGCTCAATGGAAGTTGTAAACAGTTAAGCAGAAAGGCTGTACCTTCAGGGTGGAAGGAGGGGAAATCCATTCCTGGAACCTGCATAAAAAGCTGGGTATCCAGCTGGATGGAAGCCGTGCATGCGTGGCTGCAGTTCCAACACTCCAGTGATGAGATAGGAGGTGGAGACAGAGACCCTGGAGCTTGTCAGCTAACTAGCTTAGAATAAGCAAGGCAGTCAGTGTTGGAGACAAGGGAGTGTAAGGCAGTGACTGACACCAGAGGTGTGGCATGCTACAGCTTTACATACATACCATATGTACACATACGAGACAATCGGCAAATACATAATTTTGTAAAGACTTCACTGCTCACTGTGTCTCATGCGTTTTATTTGGTAAGACTCAACATCTTAGGAACTCTGATGACAAGGGTTGTAAAAAAGAATAATCCAGAAAAGTAAAAAAATCAGAACGGGCAGAATGAGGTGTCCCATTCAAAGCTGGGTGCATCTGACACTGGTCAGTCTTCTTGAGTGGCAGGATGGTAGGTTTTAACTTCAGAACATTACATAATAGAGACAGAGGGAAGAATGAAGGTTGCAGAGTAGCTAATCTGGTCCCAAGTATACCTCTCTTTTGCTGCCACCTGAATTTCTCTCCATCTACTCTGGGTCACCAGTACCACTTTCCTTATGGACAACCCAGTGTTTTTTTCTAATCAGTGCACTACAGGAGATGACAACCCCCTCCATTCTAACTCCAAATTATCTTTTAATTCAAGTCAATAATCACACCCATTCTCCAAAGCCCTCTGTAAAATCCCAGGTAGACCAGAAGGCCTTCCCTCCGAGCTTGCTAGAGAATAAGACAGTTCCTTAGCTTGGTCCTACAGTTTATATTTCTTCCAATCCAAAGAACCACAAGGATATTATGGTAAAGGATGTCTTCAGTCCTGTCCCCCCTTTAATACAACACAATGGTCTAGTTTTAGGTGGTTCAGAAGTCTAGAAGATGCTGGCAGTCCAACACAGAACAAATCTATTGATTTAATCCAAGACCCAAGATGGCACAAATCAACCCAGGTCTCAGAGAAATGACAGTGATAAAAAAAAAAAAAAACCAGCGGGGTTACAGGACATAATGGATAAACAAGAGTCACCCCCAAATCCAACTAAGAGGCCTTCCGGAAATGGACGACTTTCTGAAACGCTTGTCGAAAGTCTTCGTTAAACACAGTGTAGATGACAGGGTTAATGAGAGAGTTTAAATAACCTAGCCACGTGAAGAAGTCAAAGAGGGCCGGGTGGATCCAACAGGAGTCCCTGCAGATGGGGAGGACCAACGATACCACAAAGAAAGGCAGCCAGCAGATGATAAAGGCCCCCAGAATGATGCCCAAGGTCTTAGTGGCTTTCCTTTCTCGGGCTGCAGAGATCCTTTTGCGCTCTAGGATGCTATCAGCAAGCTTGATTTTCACCTGGTTAAAAAAGAGAGGGGAGCCGACTGTGTGTGTGTGGCTCTCGTGGAAGCTGGGGTTGAGCGAGCAAAGTGAGGAGCCGGCGGAGCCAGTGATGAGTTGTGCCGTGGTAAAGCGCTTACCATACAGGGAGGGTGGGTTCTGGATTCGACTCCGCGCAGCCACGTATATGCGGCCATACAGGATAATGAGCAAGATGGACGGGATGTAGAAGGCCCCACAGGTCGAGTAGATGGTGTAAGAAATCTGAGATGTGTTCACCAGGCAGTCAGACATCTCCTCGTGAGCCGTGGCCTGCCGCCAGAAGAGCGGAGGGATGGAGATACAGATAGAGATGGCCCAGACGGCCGCAATCATGGCTGCTGCGTGGCCTGCGGTCCGGCGCTTGCTGTACTCCAGGGCATCAGTGATGGCCCAGTATCTGTCCAGAGCAATGACACAGAGATGCAGGATGGAGGCCGTGCAGCACGTGATGTCAGAAGACACCCAGATGTCACACAGGATTTGGCCAAAGTTCCAGGTGCGGGTGGTGGTGTAGGCTATGCTGATAGGCATGACCAAGATAGAAACCAGGAGGTCGGTGGTGGCCAAGGAGCCGATGAGATAGTTGGCCGGGGTGTGGAGCTTCTTGGTGAGCAGGATGGTGGTAAGTACGAAGGCATTGGAGAGGACAGTGGCCAGTGTGATGATGGAAAGGACCACCACGAGGGAGATTCTGAGCGCCTGCAGGACCTCTGGGTCCCAAGCCGCTGTAGCGTTCAGGGATCTGTTGGAGGCCTCGAGAGGAAGACCTTCTAGGGACTGGTTTGGCAGAGACATGCTCAGCGTTTCTCTCTTCCCACAGACTTCTACACGCACGGCTTGCTCGTTCACCGTAGTCCCATCGAAAGGGCAAAGTCATCCTTCAGCTTCACAACTGTGAAGGCCATACGTCAGGACAGAGCACAACAAAAAGACCTCAAGACGGGGCCAGGAAAGAACACCAAGACCACAGGTAGCTGCTTCCAGAAGCAGATGAACCTCAAGGCATCTTGGGGTTCTGGAACTTCTCCCAGCAGAGGGTCCAGCCCAATGGACACATGATAGGTTTGTTAGATAATTCCTAAGGTCTCACAGGAGGATGGGCAGGGTTCTGGGGTTCTTGCCTTTGACATTCTAATGCTTTTCAAAACATAAGACGTCAACGTATTTAACCAAAACTTCAACATTCCCCTGCTCATACTTGGAGAAGATTCTGGATATCAGGTCACTTCCATAGAGCTTTTAAAACCAAAGAGAAAAAGAAACAGCTGATTCAGAGGTGTGCCACCAGCAGCTCCCTTTTCCCAGGATCCTGCCAGCACGTCATGAATGCTGAGCGTTGGTTCTGTCCCACTGATGGCTTTGCGTCTCACCAGACAAAACATCCCCGTTACCAAGACTCAAAGAATGCATGATCTAGGAGAAAGCAAAACAAATAGGTCATCCCTGGTTCACTGAGATGGAGATGTGTTCAGAAGCTCTGAGGCCTGAGAAAGAAAAAGGAAAAAAAAAAGTAGCTAGAATCTAGAAAGAGGATTCTGGAAGCTGCGATGGTAAGACGTAAACCATACTTTAGCTGCCGCTGGTCCTGTGAATTCTGGTGCTTGAGTTTCTGAGATCAAGAACATGCCGGTGTGCCCCACCCACACAATTCCCAGAGGGGACAGAGTGTCCTAGGTTTTGGAAATATCACGGTTGTGTTCCAAGCACATGAAGTCAGCACTGTAAACTGAATCAGAGAGCGTCTCTCCATGCAGCAATGGCAACTAAGCCAAACCAAACCTGGCCTGGGGAAACAAAGGCTTCCGGAAAGAACCCCATATTGTCACACATTGTCTGATAGTTCAGGGTGAAGGACTTCCATTCATCAGAACTTTCCAAATTTCCCAGAGTCAGCACAAGTGACTTGTAGGTGAAGGAGGAAGGGGACAGTGGTTGGCCGGGCGGGGCCGCCCCCGCCGGGGGGGGGGGGGGGGGGGGGGGGGGGGGGGGG
>NW_021621113.1:9305400-9310027 GCF_004785775.1 Grammomys surdaster | reverse complement strand
AGGTGTCAAAGGTCCTCCTGGTCACGCCTTTTTATTTAAAGCCACCCGGGGGAACACAAAAAACCCCTTTCTCAAAAAACAAAAAAAAAAAAAAAAAAAAAAAAAAGGACATGGTCTCACGTAGCCCAGGTTGACCTTAAATTCACTCTCCTGTCTAGAATGACTTTGGACTCCTGATCCTCCTGACTCCACTTTCTGAATTCTGGGATTGAAGGTTTTTATGCTTGGTTCTGAATGGTTCTTAAAACAAGACAAAACCTACAGTAAGCCACAAATAGGCACATGCCTTTAATCCCAGCACTCAAGAGGCAGAGACAGGTGGCTTTCTGTAAGTTAGAGGTCAACTTGGTAACATAAAGTTCCAGGCTACATAGTAAGAACCTGTCTCAAAAAGAAAAAAATAGCAATAGCAAAACGCCTTACAACAAAACATTTTTTATTAAGTAGAGAAGTTAACTGCTAAATTTTAAATTCTTGAACATTTTTTCATGATAGAAATTCACCTCCAGAAAAAAAAAAGAATTGAACTTCATGAATGGAAACTGGATTTTGGCCTCCCATGGATGAGTTGGTTTGTTTTGAAAGTTTACTTTTTATTTGTTTTTACTTTATACACACACACACACACACACACACACACTAGCTGTCTTCAGACACACACTAGAAGAGTGCACCAGATCCCATTACAGATGGTTGTGAGCCACCATGTGGTTGCTGGGAATTGAACTCAGGACCTCTGGAAGAGCAGCCAGTGCTCTTAACCGCTGAGCCATCTCTCCATTCCCCAGCCTATTTTCATCTCCCATCTCACTGTAAGAGCTACTGCATATTTTTATGTGTTCTGACATGTGTGAGTAGTCTCCAGGATAGCCAGGACTACATGGTGAGATCCTGTCTCAAAAAACAAAACAACATCTGGGCAGTGGTGGCACATACTTATATTCCCAGCTCTTTTGCAGGTGGAGGTAGGAAGATTAGATGTTCAAAGCCAGCCTCAGTCATATTGCAAGTTTGAGGTCAACCTAGATTATATGAGGCCCTACCTCCAAGAAAGTAAGGAAGGAAGGAAGGAAAGAGGGAGGGAGGGAGGGAGGGAAGGAGGGAGGGAGGGAAGGAAGGAGGGAGGGAGAATATGAGGAGGGAGAGAGAGAGGAAACAAGGAAAGAAGAAATCAGCCTAGGTTACATGAGAACCTATCAAGGAAGGAAGGAAGGAGGAAGGAAGGAAGGAAGGAAAGAAGGAAGGAAGAAAGGCTCTAAAACATAGCCCCAAAATAAAATACATTATTATTATTATTATTATTATTATTATTATCATATTATTACTATTATTTTGAGACAGGGTCTCACTGTGTAGCCCTGGCTGGCCTAGAACTCACAAAATAGACCAAGCCAACCTAAACTCAACAGAGATCATCCAGCGTCAATCCCTTCTTTCTGAAGAGTCTTTAACTGAGTCATGAAATCTACATTTTTTAATCCCATCAAATTAGCCTGAGAGCAGGCGAGACATGCAAGTGTCAAGTGTCACCAGCTGAGAATACAGGGAAAGTTGGAGGTGCCCAGAGCACAGCGTGCTGGATTAAAGGCACACCCAGCCTTTTATTGTTGTTATTAATGGTGTTCTTGCTATGTTATAGGCTCTGAGCCAGCCCAGTCACCAAACCTGTCCAGTCGGTGACATATCCTCCAACTTAAGGAATTGGCCAGTGGGTGTTCAGAGAGGTGACGTCACCCAGCTGGAGGTAGAATAACTGAGTCCAGAACTCTCCAAATCTCTACCTTTGTACAAATTTTGCGACTCAGGAAGAAAAGCCTCAAGGCACAGGTACGGCCCCAGGGGTAATAAATAACAGAACAACTCTCCTGCCCCTTCCTACCCCTTCCTGCCCCGGGGCTCCATTCCAAGTCTGCAGCTGCCTTCCCTTTCCTATGGCTTACACAGAAGACATGAAGTCAGATTGGATCCTTAGGAAGTTTCTTGCCTGCAGACAGCCTAAGGTGGGCTTGCTATTGTTCTGTCCCACGGCAGGTTGATGTGCCTGCCCCACACACTCATGTGGCTCTAGACATCTCAGCCACCTCCCTGCAGGAGGAGTCCTGGGCTGGGAAGGCTGAGAGGCTGATAGGAGGACAAGCCCCCAGGGACATCTTGGGAAGAGGGACAGGGACAAAGGAGATGGCCTTGGTCAGGGACTTGCACTGTCAAGGAAGTGACATCATTTTAGAGGCTTCCTGAACGGAGTTAGGAGACTTGTCCCTAATCCTTACCTTTGGGGGCAGGGACTACAGATCCACAAATAGCTGCCTTTCTCAGTAACACCTCAAATAACAAGATAGAACCATAAATAAAGATGACCAGTACATTCTGTTCTCACCCAGCAGGTGAGAGAACAATTTTTTTTTTTTTGAGACAGGATTTCTCTGTGTACCCCTGGCTGTCCTAAAACTCATTTTGTAGACTAGGCTGGCCTCCAACTCACAGAAATTTGCCTGCCTCTTTCTCCAGCATGCCGGGATTAAAGGTGGGTGCCACCACTGCTAGCTACAATTTTTAATCCGATCAAATTAGCCTGTGAGCAGGCGAGACGGTACAAGTGCCCGTAGCACAGTATTTGTGTTGTCTTAGGATATAAGCCATGTGAGGACCACATGCAGGTTACGCTCCCATTCCTGTATGTGCCCAACTGATAGAGAAATGTCTGTGTTCATGACCTGATGGGACATGATTGGTGTGGGTAGCCCAAAGGTAAAAGCAAGCCACCAGAAACTAACTAATGAACTGTCCCTCAATGGCAGAACCTGCACACTCCACCACAGAGCCCTATAGTGGTCTATTTTTCATTTCATTTTCTGTGTGTGTGTGTGTGTGTGTGTGTGTGTGTGTGTGTGTACCCGTGCATGCTCAGATAGTGTGCTGGGAATTAAGCCAGGACACCCTTGGCAGAGAAACTGGCACACAGCAGGGGTCCTCCCCAAACCTCTCAACCTAAGCTTCCTGCCCTGGGCTTGGGGGAAGATCAGTCCCTTCTTCTTTCTGAAGAGTCTTTAACTGAGTCGTAAAACCTACCAGAAACAAAGCGGCCTAATGGCTCTGCAGAAGCCAGTCTCAGCCTTTTAGAGGGGGAAAAAAAATTCCAGGGCTTTCTGATCAAAGATTTGTTGCAGTAGAATAAATCCCCCACAGAGGAATTCATGTCTGCATTCTCTGTAGGAGCCGTGTTGTACGGATGAGTGAGCCCTGGGTAGGGGAATAGCTCTCCACAAATCAGAGCACTTTCCAGTTTACAAAAGGCCTCCACAGCTGTTATCTGATTCCACTCTCTATCCGTGAGGGACTGCCCACAGTCGAGCCCTTCTCTACCGGAAAATCAAGGTATCATGCTCGCTTCCTGGAGACGAAGTGAAGGTTAGATGTCATGTCTGTAATACAGACAGAAAAATCCTCCTATGGCTTATGGCAGTGTGTGTGTGTGTGTGTGTGTACACATTAGCACATTAGTGTTCATTTTAAGCTTTAATCAGCATCTTGAAGTACAAATAAATCAGTTTCAAGGTTCAACCTCTCAAATTATGAAAGCTGGAAAGCGGGGCTGGAGGGACGGCTCAATAGTTAGGAGAACTTGCTGCTCTGCAGAGGACTCTACTGTGGACCACAGCTCACGTCAGGCAGCTCACGACTGTGACGTCAGCTCCAGAGGATCTGACAGTTTTGGCTTCCTCAGGCACCTGTACTCATGTAGGCACATGCACAGACACAGACACACGTGCACTCATATGCACACACACAGAGACACACACAGACATAATTAAAGAATAAAAATCTGGAGAAAAAAAGTCAGGCATGGTGTGATGGTTTGTATATGCTCAGCCCAGGGAGTGGCACTATTAGAAGGTGTGGCCTTGTTGGAGTAGGTGTGTCACTGTGGGTGTGGGCTTTAAGATCCTCATTTTAGCTACATGGAAGTAAGTATTCTGCTAGCAGCCTTCAGATGAAGATATAGAACTCTCAGCTCCTCCTGTGCCATGCCTGCCTGGATGCTGCCATGCTCCCACTTTGATGATAATGGACTGAACCTCTGAACCTGAAAGTCAGCCCCAATTAAATGTTGTCCTTATAAGAGTTGCCTTGGTCATGGTGTCTGTTCACAGCAGTAAAACCCTAACTAAGACACATGGAAGCACAGACCTTTAGTCTTAGCTCTCAGGAAGCAGAAGCAGGCAGATCTCTGTGATTTTTGAGGTCAGCCTGGTCTACACAGTGAGTTTCTTTCTTTCTTTCTTTCTTTCTTTCTTTCTTTCTTTCTTTTTTTTTTTTTTTTTTCGAGACAGGGTTTCTCTGTATAGCCCTGGCTGTCCTGGAACTCACTCTGTAGATCAAGCTAGCCTCAAACTCTCGAACTCAGAAATCTGCCTGCCTCTGCCTCCCAAGTGCTGGGATTAAAGGCGTGAGCCACCACCGCCCGGCTCACAGTGAGTTTCAAGACAGCCATGGCTCTGTAGAGAGACCCTGTCTCAAAATAAATAAATAAATAAATAAAATAAAATCTGAAAAATGTAGAAGGTAAACATTTTTCTTCTTTCTTTCTTTCTTTCTTTCTTTCTTTCTTTCTCTCTCTCTCTCTCTC
>NW_021621113.1:9300992-9305000 GCF_004785775.1 Grammomys surdaster | reverse complement strand
CTCCCTCCCTCCCTCCCTCCCTCCCTCCCTCCCTCCCTTCCTTCCTTCCTTCCTTCCTTCCTTCCTTCCTGCTTTCCTTCCTTTCTTTAAGACACAGTGTCTTAGCTGGGTATACTGGTACATGCCTTTGAATCCAGCACTCAGGAAGTACACCCTGCAAAATCATCCCCTTGTTAAGGACAGGATCCAGTATGACTTTTGCTTTGTTTTGAGACTTTGCCTTGCTATGGAGTCAAGGCTAGCCTCAGACTAACCCGTGTTGATCTTCCTGCCTCAGCCAGTCAAGTGCTGACACGGGCAACATCTCCATGTGGCTCCCCAACAACTGGAATGGGGACTGTCCCTAAAGATGTAGCCTGACTATGAAATCAGTTTTGCGACAGGGCTGCCTTGTCTGACTTCAGTGGGAGACTTTATACCTAATCCTGCAGAGACTTGATGCACCAGGGTTGGGGGATACCCAGGGTTCCCCACCCTCTCAGAGGAGAAAGGGGGTGAGGAAGTCTGGTAGTAGGAGGAGACCAGGAGGCAGGGGGCAGTGTTTGGGATGTGAATGAATGAATGAATGAATGGATGAATGAATAATAAAAGAAAAATACAATGAAGACAGATAATCGAAGCCCAGAACCATCTAGCTTGTGGCTGGGTGTGAATGGACTATTTGGGGTGCCTAACAAATGTTCCATCAGTTGTAGCCACTGTGGCCCCCTAATTATCTTTCTACCCTTTCCTTACCCAGAGTCAACTCTGGTTCAAAGTTGGCCTGAAACTATCTACACCAGGCTGCCCTTGAACTCTGAGATCACTTACCTCTCCAGACATGACATGGAAAGTTCTAGGAAAAAAAAAAAACCCAACAACAATTTCTAAGTTGTAAGTTGTGCCCCGTTCTGAGCAGCATGATGAAATCTTGCACAGTCCTGTTTCGACTGGCCCAGAGGTGACTCATCCCTTGCTTGGCATAGCCACACAGCACGTGTGTGTGTGTGTGTGTGTGTGTGTGTGTGTGTGTGTGCGCTCACTTCTTGCACATTAGCCACCCAGGGGCTGTCTACACTGGGACCACTGTTTGCTCTCACAACACTCTGTTCTGGTGCCCCATATATGGTTGTCACTTAACACTACACTGGTGCCTGTGACATTCACCTGGCTCCTGTCACTTAGGCATTCTATCATCTTACATCATCACAAAAAGGGGAGGGGGAGGGAGAGGTTACAGTCACATAACTTAGAAAACAACCTTTTTTTTTTTTGAGACCAGGTCTCACTATGTAGCCCAGGTTGGCCTGAAACTATCTACACACCAGGCTGCCCTTGAACTCTGAGATCACCTACCTCTCCAGAATCTTATTTTCAGCTAATTACCTGACTACATCACTCCCCTAAAATCTCCCTGGGGCTTCCACGACACTTTCGCTGCTGCTTGGTTTAAGGGCCCCACCACGAACAGTCTTTCTGCCTCTAACAAGGTCTGACTCAGCCTGCTGACATCTTCATACTTCAGCAACACACATCTGCCTGCTTTTGTGGCAGGGCTATCTCCCCCTCTAAACCTCTGTCTCTTCCTTGCTCTCCTGTGCTTGCAAAGTGTCATCTCTTCTGCCCTCTGGTTGTCTCAGTCCTGATCATCCTTCTCGACTGGATTATTGCATACTTGAGATGTCTTTCCTAGTCTGCCTGCCCCAGGCAGCCCAGGTGCCCCACACCCAGGGCCCATCCCTATCTCCGCATGACTTCCTTGAGGACAGGGGCTAGGTTTTATTCCCCCTATGACTGGCAAGAGTTTGTGTTAGGGGGCTATAGAGATGGCTCAGTGGTTAAGAGCCTTCGCTGCCCTTGTTGAGGACTCAGGTTGAATTCCCAGCATCCATGTCACGCAGCTCACAACTGCTCGTAACAGGAGCTCCAGGGTTTTGATGCTTCTGTACCTGGGGCACCTGCATTCATGTGCGCGGACTCTCACGCAGACACACAATAAAAATTAACCTTTAAATGTCCATGTCAGACACTGAGCAGATGGAAGATGGCTTGAAGAACAGGGTCTGGCAGAGGCAGGGGTCCTAGGCTTTAGCTTGGCTCTGCCACTAACTCTATGGAACTCTTTTTTTGTTTGTTTGTTTTGGTTTTTTTGTTTTGTTTTTGAGACAGGGTTTCTCTGTGTAGCCCTGGCTGTCCTAGAACTCACTCTGTAGACCATGCTGGCTGGCCTCGAACTCAGAAATCCGCCTGCCTCTGCCTCCCAAGTGCTGGGATTAAAGGCCTGAGCCACCACTGCCCAGCTATGTAACTCTCAAGTCATTTTCTTATTTGATGCTCAGGTCTCAAACTTCAAAAAGATAGTCTTGGACCAAATCAGAGACTCACTCTGAGGAGTAAAACCTAGGGAACTTCTGTAAAACATAAGTGTCTAGACCTGGAAGCACAGGCACGTAGCCCCAGGGACTCCAGAGGCTGAAGCAGGGAGATCGAAAAATTTCAAGGTTTGTCTGAATGGCAGAGTGAGTTTCAGGCCAGTCTGGGCAACTGAGGGAAACACTGATTCAAGAGAAAAAAGAAAGAAAAGAAAACAAGGCGCTGGAGATGTAGCTCACTGGTGGGGCTCTTGCTTTTGAAAGGTCTAGGTTTTGAATTCAGCAGGGTGCAGTGGGTAAAGGGGATGCCAAACCAAAACCTAAAGCAACCCAACACCCACAGTTGTCTGCACCTCACCCTCTGGGAGAGACACTGTAATTCCTTTCCTTTCCTTTCCTTTCCTTTCCTTTCCTTTCCTTTCCTTTCCTTTCCTTTCCTTTCCTTTCCTTTCCTTTCCTTCCTTCCTTTCTTTCTTTCTTCTTTTCTTTTCTTTTTTTTTTTTTTTTTGGTTTTTTGTAGACCAGGCTGGCCTTGAACTCAGAAATCCTCCTGCCTCTCCCTCCCAAGTGCTGGGATTAAAGGCATGTTCCACCACTGCCCGGCCGACACTGTAATTTCTAAAAATTCCTCAAGTGCTTCTCTTGTGTGGCCAGCCTGGGGTGACACAGAGACAGGCCATCACTGATGGTTGAAGATCGATAAAATGTCACATACAGGAGAGACCTGTTTTCAGGGCCTTTGAACCAGTTTGAGAGTTCAGGTTTGCTCTTCTCTAGGTTGTTAGGAGCCCTCAACAGGCCAGAGGCCACTGCAAACAAGCCAACCAGAGGCCTAGAAGCAAGAGCCTTTGCCACTGCATGTGGAAAGTGGGCAGTGAGATCTTAAAGCCCCTCCACCTGCCCCTAGCACTGTCCCTTAGGCTGGATCCCTGCTCTGTTTACAGGAGAGACAGAATAAGAAATGAGTCTCTGTCTCTCTCTCTCTGTCTCTCTCTCTGTCTCTCTCCTCTCTCTCTCTCTCTCTCTCTCTCTCTCTCTCTCTCTCTCTCTCTCTTTGGTTTTTCGAGACAGGGTTTCTCTTTATAGCCCGGGCTGTCCTGGAACTCACTCTGTAGACCAGGCTAGCCTCGAACTCAGAAATCCACCTGCCTCTGCCTCCCAAGTGCTGGGATTAAAGTCGTGCACCACCACTGCCCGGCAAGAAATGAGTCTCTCAAGGCCATGCCTGGCACAGCTGGATTGAGCACACACACAGATACACACACACAGAAAAACACACCCAGACACACACACAACACACACACAGACACAAACGCACACAGACACACACAGACACACATGCGCAGAGACACATATACACAGATACACACAAGTACAGAGACACACACACAAAGATACACAGAGACACACACATACACAGACACATACACACAGATACAGACACAGAGACACACAGACACACAGAGACACACAGAGACACACACAGGTACATACACAGAGAGAGACAGACATACACAGACACATACATACAGATATAGACACATACTCACACAAACACATACATACACAGACACACAGACATATTGACACAGATACAGACACAGACACAGACACACACACACACACACACACACACACACACACACACACACACACA
>NW_021621113.1:9280914-9300982 GCF_004785775.1 Grammomys surdaster | reverse complement strand
ACACACACACACACACACACACACACACACACACACACACACACACACACACAAACCCCTTTCCCCTACTCCCCACCCCAGACACCAAAGGCTGGACAGTGCAGCCCCAGAACAAGAAATTGCAAACAAGGTGCTATCGCCCCCTAGGAGTCACTTTGAAAATTTTGTCTTCTGAGGACTGCATTTCTGGCCAGGGAATAGGGCAGCCAGGGAGGCCACGTGGGTGGCCAGCCTAAAAAAGAGCTTGCCAGACATTGTGTTAAACATCTCCTATAGACACTCATTATGTCCAATACAGTCCTTTCTACTGTATCCAGGAGAGGAAACTGTAGCTCAGAAGCACGTTCAGAACTAGGATGAAATTTTAGCACTGGGATTTGGTTTTGCCTGGCTCCAAAGATGTGAAAGCCTGTCCAAGTTTCCTTTCTCTTCCCACAACGATTTGTTGGGTGCAGGCCTGCAAACATGCAGGACATCTTAGTTAAGCCTGGTGGCTCATTCTGGCATTTGGGAGGCTGAGGCAGTTTGAAGCCAACCTGGGCTACATAGCAAGACCTTTATCTAAGAAAAAAGGAGAAAAGGGAAGGAGAGGGGAGAAAATAGAAGGAGGAGGGAGAGGAAAATAGGGGGAAGGAGCTTTATTCCTGCTGAGTTCCAGTATGCTCTCCTGGCAGACCCTCCTCCTACCAGGCCCGTAGGTAGATGGTTAACATCTTTGTTCAGCACTTGGCACAGCCCAGAGGAAAGGGGGGCATGGTAAGCAGCACGTCTCACACTTGGCTGTGCCTGGAGTAGGCCTGACAGCCACCCTGGCTTGCTGCAGGTGAGGCTGCTGGGACCAGGCTGTAGGGCTCACACCGAACAGTGTGTGAAGGAGAGGGAGAGGGGGTGGAGCGGGGTGCACACAACAGACCTAGGTGTCAGAGTGGGAAGGGATTTTAGGAACCAGTGAGTCCAGCTCCTCCGGCAGTGCTGATAAGGAGACAGACTCAGAAAGTGTGAGACGATTCACCAAGCCACCCAGTGAATTACAGGTGGAGATCAAGTCTCCAGACCCCCAGACTCTCACTTGCAGTGTGAACCTGTGATGAAGGGCACACATACTCAGGGGAAATCCTGCCCTGCTGGTGACATATGCTTCTGCTGTTTTCACGCCTCCCACCCCACCCCCAAGACCTCTTCCATCGACAGCAAATCTGATAGCACGGTCAGGCCAGCCATACAGGCCTTTTGAACTGCACTCCTTGGCCTGGAGCATAATAACCTGCCTCCTCTCCTCACCCCCAGATGCTGCACATCTGGAACTCTAGAGAGCACTTGAGCTCATGGATTGAGCCCACTCTTCTCTTTGGGGCTGAAGAGAAGTTGCTTTCTCAAACGTGGGTAAACAAGGCAATAACAACAGAGATATATTTCCTGGAAACCAAACAGGAGACCATAGTGTTTTTAAAGGATCCAAACCCACTAGCCACCATCTGGTTTACCTGCTGGCAGGCACAGGTGAGGTAGCCTGTGGAATCAGATAGACTGCTTGCTTCCCAGACCCATTTACTACCTCTGTGATCTTGGATAAGTTGCTTAGCCTCGCTGAACCTATCCCCATTCAATAACTCTGGAGGGCATGAGGGACCCACATCTGACACTGATCTTGGGAGACTTAAAATGATGTCTAGAAACAGTTTCTGGGGCTGGCAAGATGGCTCAGTGGTTAAGAGCACTGACTGCTCTTCCAGAAGTCATGAGTTCAAATCCCAGCAACCACATGGTGGCTCACAACCATCTGTAATGATATCTGATGCCCTCTTGTGAGGTGTCTGAAGACAGTTACAGTTTACTTACAAATAATAAATTAATTAATTAATTAAAAAAAAAAAGAAACAGTTTCTGTGCCTGGGATGTCCTGAGAGGATGATAGGGTACGTGTTAGAAGCCATGGAAAGCAACAGCGACAGACAACCTGCTGTTACCCGAGACTCTACTCTGAGAGTGGCTTTGAGGCACAAGCTTGGAGAACACTTGCCCATAGTCACCTAAATCCCTTTCGTTTCCTGCCTTTTACCGTTGCAAAGACCACTTGGACCGGCTTCTTCCCCTCCCTTATGTGGACTCATCGAAGCCTCACCTCTTGGCTGAGGCCTGTACTTGGAAAAAACAGTGGTTCTTTCGCTTCTCTGAGTGTCTCCATAGGTCATTCCCGCTACCCAGAATGCCTTTCTTTTTTTATTATTGTTTAAAATCTTTACTGTATGTGTATAATGAGTGTGTGGTCCATGTATGTGCACGTGTATGTACCAGCCAAATGAGGACACGGGGTGTCCTCCCCAAACAATCTCAGCCTCATTCCCTTGAGATAGGGTCTTTCGAGGTCACCACTTAAGTTATGCTGGCTGACCTGTGAGCTCTGGGGATCTGCCTGTCTCTGCTCCCCAGAGCTGGGGTTACAGGTTACACAGCCATGCTTGGCTTTTGTCATATGGGTGCTGGGAACTTGAACGCAGGTCTCCTTGTTTGTACAGCAGTGCCTCTTACCCACTCCAAAGAATGCTTTCTGGAAGTTTCCCTGGAGCCCAGGGTAGAACTGATCACTCCTGCTCTCCGTACTAAGTTTCTGATGTAGGATTACATTTGACCTCTCCGACTGTCCTCAGTTGCTGACTTCCTGTGTCCCTGTCAGACTGGGATTCTGGAAGGGAATGACACATGGGTGGTGGAGCCCAGTGTCCTTCCCCAGCCACCTCCAGGACTCCCTGTTCAACCTCCCCATCCTTTCTCCCCTGTGTGTGTCAGTCTGTCCCTAACGCAGGGCCTGCCTCACTCTGCAATGCAGAGCTTCTGTGTCTTCTCCTCACAAGAAAGGTCATTACTGGAGCAGGGACTTGGCTTTATTCATAGCTAAACATTTTAGAGTTGATACAGGCGATCAATAAAAATTTACTCAAAGAATGCATAAAAGAATACAGACAATTCTATCCTTCTTAGACCTGTTCCCTCATCTCTAATAATCCAAATGCCTTGTGGTGAGTCTATCTGACGCCCCTACAGTAGCTCAAAACTCAGCCAAAGCGTCGTGGTGGTGCACACCTTTAATCCCGGCAGAGGCAAAGGCAGGTGGAGCTCTGTGAGTTCAAGGCCTGCCTGGTCTACAGAGAGAGTTCTAGAACATCCAGGGCTACGTGGGGAAATCATGTCTCCAAAAAAACCAACCAACCAACCAACTAGCCAACCAAAGAAAGAAAAAAAGAAAGAGAGAGAGAGAAAGAAAGAAAGAAAGAAAGAAAGAAAGAAAGAAAGAAAGAAAGAAATTCAGTCAAGTCCTCTCACCCAGACTATGACCTGGCTGGCCTCCATATTGCTAACCAAACCCAGGGCCTAGTGAATACCAGTTAAGCATGCCCCAGATAAGATATAGTCCAGACTGGCCTCAAACTGGACACCCTCATGCTCTGCCTCCTGAGTGACACGTTTACAGGTATGTACCAACTTCTTACTTTAATGTATTACTTTTGTTTTGTTTTGGTCAGAGGGCAGCTTGTGGTATCCCTTCTCTCCTTCCACCACGGTGTTCCTAGGGATCAAACTCAGATCAACAGGCTTGGCAGCAATGCCCACTGAGCCATCCTGTCAGCCCCTCTTGATGCTTTTTAGATTAGGGTGGAACCCAGGGTTTCATGCACACAAGACAAGCATTCTGCATCTGAGCCCCTAACCCAGCACCCAAACTGGGAGTTCTCTCTGCTGCTTCCCCCTGGCATTTTTAAAAAAAGATTTATTTATTTTATGTATATGAGTACACCATTGCTCTCTTCAGACACACCAGGAGAGGGCATCAGATCCCATTACAGGTGGTTGTGAGCCACCATGTGGTTGCTGGTATTTGAACTCAGGACCTCTGGAAGAGCAGTCAGTGCTCTTAACCGCCGAACCATCTTTCCAGCCCTCCCCCTGGCATTTAACCAGCTATCTCATAAAAAGGAGGCCGCTGAGGCTCCCGTGAGTCAATGGCACTGTTGAGAGCCTTGGTCTTAACAGTTCAGGTAACTTACACTCTTCCAGGTTCTGTTTCCTCTTTCTGCATATTTGGGACTTTGGACTGCTCTGTCTGCCCGGACACACAATATCTCCGCTATAGAAACCACTTCCTCCAGGAAGCCCTTCCCTGGTCCACCAGCATGAAATACTACCCATTCTCTGCAGAGTCACAGATAGCACAGGCTGGCTTTCAAGTAGGAGTGACCTTGAACTCCTGCCTCTGCCTCCTGAGTGCTGGGATTACAGATGTACACCACCATGCCCAGTTATACGCAGCACTAGGGATCAAACCAGGGCCCTGTCTGGCTTGTTAGGCAAGCACTCTACCAACTGAGCCCCCAAATTTCCCTCCTTTAATCTCCTGACTCCAAGTTTATTTGTGGCTCTTCCTGCCTATGGCTAGAAGCTCACTGAAGATAATCCCACTCCCTCCCTACTCCAGACCACACCACTTGCAACTAATCTAGTCTGTTTGTAAGGCCCAAAAGCACTCAGGAGAAATCAGCAGTACTGGGTTCAGGTCTGACTAGAGTGTTAACCTAGCACACACAGGCTCTAGGTTTGGCCCCCCAGACCTCACTCCCTACAAAATAAATAATAATAGCAATAATAATAACAACAACAACAATATCACTCTTCCTTTTCCCATGTTCTGCTTCTCTCTGATTTTGTTTTTGACACAGAGTCTTATTTCGTAGCCCAGGCCAGCCTCAAACTCGAAACCCAACCACCTCTGCATCCCGAGTGCTGGGATTATAGGTCTGGGTAACACTCCTGTCTTCTGTATTCCATTTATCATACTCCCTCCATTGGCCCCTGATCATCCAGGATAAAATCCAAAGCCTCGCCACGATCTACAAGTCCCTCCCTGTCTGCCTTGACACCATCACCGTTTCCACCTCAGCTCCTACCCGCCTCCCCAGTCAGTACACCACTTCACCCACCAACACACAGCAGCAATCCTCACTTCCAGGGCCACTCCTGAGCACTCTGGCACTTAACACGAGCTGATGCTTTCTACTTCTCTGTTCACTGACCGTCTCTCCACTCCACATCCCCACCGTTCCCACGTAACACATAGTTCCGTCTAACTCACCACCGTATCCCCAGGGCCTGACTAGTGGCTGGCCGACAAGAAACAGGGTGGATTCCCAGCCCAAGAGGCTGTGAGTCACGTGCACAAAGGTGGTATGGAGAGCCCATGGGAAGGTGAGATCACCCGGGGACGGGGTCTACCATAAGCAGGGAGGAGGGCCCAGGACAGCAGAGCACCCAGTGCCTGGGCATACAAAGATGAGCCTGTAAAAAACCAACAAAGAGTAAAGACAGTGTTTAGTCAAAGGAGCCCAAGAATCCTGTTTCAGAGGGACTGGTTGGCCACAGTGTTAACTGTGGAGGGGGAGTTGGGGGGGGCACCTTAAATTGGATCTGGTTTCCTGTATGCTGCTGCTAACCTTGGGCTCTGTGGGCCTGATGGGAGCCATCTCAACAAGGAGGACTCCCTCTCAGGTCAGGGAATGCCAGCCTCAGAGGATCCATATTTCTGTCTGTGTTCACATCACCCTTGCCAAAAAGAAATGTTATCCATCCAAAGAAGGGATCACAGCAGATCCACTCTATCAGGGAGCTGGCAAATGCAAGGAGGCATCTCTATAGTTCTGGCCCTGTCCTCGGATGGAGAAGAGGGGAGGCTCTGGACCCTACCATGTATACCCACTGACCTGGACTCCAGCCTCCAATGGAGTCCTGGTCTCTTGAATAAAGCCCACTTTCTTTCTTTTTTTGTTTTGTTTTGTTGTTTTTCGAGACAGGGTTTCTCTGTGTAGCCCTGGCTGTCCTGGAACTCACTCTGTAGACCAGGCTGGCCTCCAACTCAAAAATCCGACTGCCTCTGCCTCCCAAGGGCTGGTATTAAAGGCGTGTGCCACCACCACCGGACAAACCAGCTGGGAAGTATCAATGATCAAAGCCCAGCTACCCAAGTGGCCAGCTTGAGGTTGACATAAATGGTCCCTTGTAGGAAGGGCCGAGAGTCTAGCCAGTGTCACTGGCGTCCAGAGGAAAGCACAGACCTGCAACACAAATTCCCTTTAACACCTTTTAACACAGTTCTTCATATTGTGGTGACCCTCAACCATAAAATGCTTTTTGTTGCTACTTCGTAATTATAATTTTGCTGCTTTTATAAATCATAATGTAAATATCTGTGCTTTCTGAAATCTTAGGCAACCCTTGTGAAAGGGTTGGTCTCAAAGGGGTTGCGATCCACAGGTTGAGAACCACTGCCATAGAGCGCTTCCCAAGTTGAGATCTGAGGTTGCTACTACTCAGCAAGGAAGGCTGAGTTCCTGTATGAGGTCAGAGGTCATGCTAGGTAATGATTCCATTTGGTTTTGCAAAGCAAACCTGAAGTGTGGTCGGCATCATCCTCGGTTCATATCGGAAGGAGCCAATGCTCAGAGAAGTCTGCGGCTTTCCCGCAGCTAAGTGGCCAGGGCTAGTTTGCTAATGCAGCCCGCGGACAGCATCAGGTCTTCATCTCTGACGGTCCTCAAACCCAACGAGTGTGTGTGGGGGGGTGAGTCCTATATTCTACAAGTACTGTGACTTTGGGCAAGATTTTGTCCCCCTTCCTCCCACCTGCAATAAAGCTAATCTTCCCGAGCTTTGCAGTTTTAACGTTGCTCGAGAAGCTCGGATTTGCAGAGAACTTTACCGCGTATAAAAAGGCATCCACGGCCTCTCACCCAGTCCCACCAATCCGCAGTGAAAGGGAAGCGTCCTCTCCATTTGAAAGATGTGCACACTGAGGCTCAGAGAGAAGCAGTGACCTGCCCAAGGTCACGAGCAAGTCAGGGCCCTTTCCAAACCCAAGCTCCAAACTGGACGCTCCTTCAAGTCCCCTCCCGAACCGGCGTCACCCCGAGACCTGGCCGGTAGAGGGCTCCCCACTTCCCTAGGCCATCACCGGGGCCACCTGGGGGGGATATCTCACCTCGGGCCTGGGGGAGGTGGGGGGGACTCCTGCCCAGTGGGATCTTCCCAGAGCGCGGGACACAGAGGACACTCTCCCAGGGTCCCGCAGCCTCCCCTGGGGGATCCTTCGGCCCACCCCACGACCCAGGGCTCTGGACAACGATCCGGGATGCTCCCTTCGAGCCCCGATGGTCCTTTGGGACCATCTTTCGGTGCGCTCCTCTCCCATCCGAGAGGCGCACAGAGGCGGGACGCCAGGTGACCCATCGGGACCCGCCCGGCTAGGCTCAGCCCCGCGAGGCTGCGACGCCCTGAGCTCCCGCGCTTACCGGCTCCCCGCCGGGAGGTACGGGCCAATGCTGCGGGCGCCCCGCATCCCTGCGGGCTACGGCCGGGCCTCCTCCACGACCCCGCTGAGCTCCGGGCGTCACCGCCCTCCGCGCCTGCAGCTCGGGCTCGGCGCTCCTGCCCGCGCCCGCCGCTGCTCCGCGCTCTGCTCCCCGGCTCCTCCCCCGCTGGGCTCGCTCCCTGCTCGGCCTCCCGCCCACAGCAGGGGAGGCCCGCCGGAGCCCCTGCCCCAACCCCACGGTGGGAGGACGCCGGGGACGCGGGTGGAGGAGGCCCACCTGTAGGAAGGAACAGGCTGTCCGGGGAAAGTGGACCGTGCCTAGACTCCATCCGCGGGTTCCTCACAAGCTGAGTCTCCCGCCCCCTACCTTTAATTTAGCAAGTATTTATTGATCTGCTTTATATCTGCACCGGCTATGCACTGGGTTTTAAAACCACTGTGCAACCCCCGCCCCTTGGGGCTCACGTTCTACTGGGGCGGATGCGATGCACTTAATGAGATGACAGATGTTTCAGGAGGAAAATAAAGCAAGAGAGGAGGTGGGGAGTGGACAGGGTGGTCGGAGGCGGAGGAGGGCAGGGAGGGTAGGAAGTCTCACCAGGAAAGCAGCCTCTCAGGACAGACCGGAGGTAGGAAGCATCCCGGGCCACACAGCAGAACTGGAATGGGTATAGTCAGTTTCCTGCTGGGCAAGCAGAGTGATCCCAGAGTTGGGGCAGCCGATCTAACCGCCAGCTCCCTTATTCAGCGTTTAGTAGGGGCTGCGGATGCAGAGAGCCAGAAAGAAAGAAAGAAAAAGAAGAAGAAGAAAAAAAAAAGGGCTGAGTTCAAAGACGGGGTGGGGGGGCAAATACTCCGGCTTGACCAGGTTCCGCACAGCTCGGGTGGACCTGGCCTTCCGTGTCCTTGTCACTGTGTCTGCTTACTGTTTGTGTATTCTCAAGCCTTGTTATCACCAGCAGCCACCAGTAGACTGGTTATGTGTTCTTGATGAATTGACCCTATTAGCATCATTAAGTGACCGCGACTTTTCATCCCTGGTAAAAGTTGTGTCTTCTCGTCTCCTTGGGAAGGCGGTGCCTAGGAAGATCCGGAAGCGCCCACCAGCACCCACATCTGTTTGACATCTGGCACACCAGCACACTGAGAACTCAGCAGCTATTCCACGCCTTGCTCGCCACGTCCTTCGTTGTCCTTCTATTTGCGCCAAACTCTCTGCCCACCTGGCCCTCCTCTCCCGCTCCCACCCCTTGCTCCCCTGGTCTGTCATTTGTGATTGGCTTGGAGCCTCCATCTCTCTCAGTCTCTCTTTTTTGGAAGGTTGTGATCAATGGTCATTAATAATGCAGAGGCTCTTTTTGTCTTAGCACAGATCCCAGGCAAATAAATCACCGGCATGAATAGACAGGAGTTATGGGTAACCACACCTCAGTCAGCCTTCTCTCCTCTCTTTAGGCCCTTGGCTCTTTTCCCACATAGGAGATGGAGACATTAACATAGGTGGCCTTAATATAGGCTGTGCTACCAGTGTCGTGGATAAAACCCTGTGGAGGACCAGAGGGTCCTGATACACAGCCCAGCATAGCAGCTGCCAAGGTCTTACCCTGAGGTCTTGCAGTTGAAAATTACCCACTTCAGAGTAGACAGCAGCATGTCACGAGCGTGTGTGTGTGTGTGTGTGTGTGTGTGTGTGTGTGTCTTTTATCGAAAGTCCCTAAAGCAGCCCTGGGAAAAGATATGAGCAACATAGCTCAGTTGGTAGCATGCTTGCCTGACATGCACAGACCCCTGACTTCAACACCCAGCATCTAATAAACAAATAGTAGCCACACATGCCTGTAATCCCGGAACTAGAGAGGATTAGAAGTTCAAGGTCACTGGCTACATTCACAGGGAGTCTGAGGCCAGTCTAGACTCCATGAGACTGTCTCAAAATAATGGTAATGGTGTTGATGATGGTGATGGTGGTGATGATGATGAAGAAAGGACAAACCTGAAGCAATGCCTTCTAGTAGCACCTGCTTATAAAACAGTCCAGGACAATGTTGATGGAGATAGCTAGGTCTATGAAGGGGGTTCACGTCAGATTCTCAGTCCTTCCTGGGACTAACATTTGTGCAAAGTGCCATCTCTGTCCCCCTGGGAGGAAACCTCCACATAGCTGGGCATAGCAGAATGTGGGAAGAAGAGGGAGAGGAAGATGTATGCAAGCCCTTGAGTGTGGGCACATGGGAGAGGTCACCCTGCCCTTGAGCCTTTGAGGCATGAGCAGGAGGCATCTAGGCAAGGGATACAGAGAAGGGTCTCCGGGGCCAGAGGCTGTGCAGAGGCACTAAACAAACAAAGGCAGGATGGGCACTTGCTGCAGGGGCTCTGGGTCGGATGGACGGGGTTGGAGGGAGTAGATGACTTCTGCTGGAGGAACAAGAATGGCTTAGAGAGGCTTGAAGGCCAGGTAACAGGGACTTCTTTTCACTCTTAGGAATTGAGAACTGGAGAAAGGTGTAAGCAAAGGCAAGGCATGACCTCACATGGCACGCCAGTTGTCCTGGTGTCCTGACAAGGCATAGCATAACCGCACAGGCCATGCTGGCTGTCCTGGTGATATCCAGGGGCTCATTGTCCCCAGGACCTTTGTAGTCCGAATCACTCTCACCACAATAAGGAGAAAAGAGAGAGTGTGTGAGAGAGAACACTGAGGGGGCGGAGTGCGATTCTCAGTTAGCTTCCTGCCTTCTCCAAGTCACCCCCTGGCTTCCCCAAAGCCAACTTCCTGAGCACAGCGCTCTGAGTCTCTGGCTAAGGCTTTGGCATCTCTAGTTCCTCCCACAGCCTCCTGAGAGGTCCAACTTGTCTTGTTCTGGCACCCCAGGTCTCCTCAAGCGCTTCTATTCCTACATCCTCTTTCGCAGCAAGACCTGACTCTCACTTCTCTGGCATCTGGAAAGCTCTCACTTCCCCTCACTGACAGACTCTCTCCCATCTTCTGGGTGTACCGGCCTCCTCCTCCAGGCCCAGGTTAGTGACTCCTTCTCTGTGTGGTCCTCATATCCCTCATGCGCAGAAGAGTGGGTCCCTCCTGTGAGGTTCACACCAAAGCAGCCTTAAGTATGCAAGTGCAGATCCTGCTGGCTTTGACTCTTGACTTCAGTGGTCCATGGCTGCATAACCCCGGGTACACGTTCCAGATCTGGGAACCTTGGCGAGTGTGTCACATCATGACTATGGTCAAGGTGGCTTACCTCACAAGGTTACAACTGAGGAAGACCACACTTAAGTCATGCAATACCCACAAGGCCAGCAGGGAGCCCCAGGAGAGTCTCTTGTCACTGTGATTGCAATGGGATCCCACACAATTTCTCTGAGTCCATCTTCCACAATGTGATGAGTTCCTGGCTGGGCAAGTTGACCTAAGTCATCTTGCTACACCCAAGGCCTAGGTCAACTCTGGCATGCCATAAGCATTCATTCAAAGCTGGATGGCTGGGTATATAATGGAAGAAGACGGCTGGGAACACAGATCAGCTCGGCTAGCAAACACCAACCCCTGAGTTCGATTCTCCAGCACCAGACAAGCCATTCATGGTGGTACATACCTCCAACAATCGGGAGGTGGAAGCTGGAGGACCGTGAGTTCAAGGCCAGCTTGGACTCTGCAAGACCTGCCTCACGAAGAAATAAGAAAAGGAGGAGGAGAAGAAAGAGGAGAGGGGAAGATGAGAGGAGGGGAAAGGGGAAAGAAGAGAGGAGGAAGGGAGAGCCACTATTTTGCCATTTCTACTTGCTAGAGCCCCTCTGCTTCAGAGGTAGCAGTCTGACTTAGCCTTTTCTGAGGAGTGCTAAATGAACCCCATGTCGAGGAGCGTGTATCTGGGGCAGGCTTTGTCACCAGACAGGCTGTGCTCTGCAGAGTCTTCAGAGGAGATCTGTCTAGACACAGGGGACATGACTGCCAGGGAGCAATGGGGACTGCATGGGAATCAGAGCCCAGGGAAAGGCTCTCCAGGGAAATGGCTTCTCATTCCTCCCTTCCTCCCTGGGGCTTAGGACCTGCCCAGGCAGTCTTGCTCTCTGCCCCCCAGCAGGTGAAGTGATTTTATATGGTTTTCCCCTGGGGACAGCAGAATGATTCAGCAGAGCCCACAATGCCAACTGCTCTACTAACTCTCTAGACCCTTGTTAGGAAAGGACTGCGTGTTTCTAGCCCATCGATGAGGAGAGAAAGCACAGGATACAAATGACCTCTCTTGCAAGGCCTGAGACAGGACTTCAGTTAGATCTGTTCCCTCAGGAATCAGGAGTCCAAATAGCCTTTTCTTTCCCATATACACTGCTGTGGTAATTGGTATTGGGTCAGCAAGGAGAATTAAGATCTGCCATGTACTCTCAGGGAGTTCACAACCTAAGGCCAGAAGTGAAGGCGTGTTAATCCTTATACTCCCAGCTCTGCCTGGCAAAACAGTGAATAAATCAGAGGTTGTCAAAGCTGGAAGGTTCAAGTCTTAGCAGTGCAAGTGTTTCAGCCCCAATAGCTTATGAGACCCCGGGGGGTGGGGTGGGGTAAGCAACCGAGGAGTAAGTACGGTTAGGAGCTTGGATCCTGGAGCCAGATTTCTTGGTTTGATTTTCAACTTTCCCATTTCCTAGCTGTGTGACTGTGAGTTGGTCACTTACTCTCTCTGGACCTCCGGTTGTCTGAAAGAAGGGAAACACTGGAGGAATTAAGTGGAATCACCCATGCATGAGATTTGCCAAAACACTTAGCTCACCGTTCACTCGGTTTTAGTCCTGATGGTTATTAACGGCTGACCTGGTTGCAGATCTTGGATGCACTTAGGGCTTCCCAATTCTCTTATCGATGCCCTTCTCAGCTTTCCATGGCTCCTCTGTTTAACAGAGTGTGTTCAAGGGAGATTGGAGGTCACCTGGGAGCAGCTGTGCCTGTGACTCGCTGTCCTTGGGGGCAGGTGTCTCTCCCATGTCTCCCTTTCTCACCTCTTCAGCTGGGAGTCCAAGAACTCACCCCAGGCTGGAACGGCATAGGGACTCCTAACCACAAGCCAGAGCCCCCCCCCCACCCCCCATGGCAATTTCCTCTGGACCAGACAGAACAGGCTGAGACGGCCAGAGTCAACAGGAAATTCCCAGGAACAGAGAAGGGTGGGCATGGACAGCCAGGGACAAAGATGGCTATCACCTCAAGGCCAGTCATGAGTCTTGGCCTGAGCCAACAAGAGGCATCAGCAGAGCCAGTTGCTGTTTGTTTTCCTCTGTCCCCACTTTTAACAAGAGAATTTAATTAAGAACTTAATATTCTGCCTGGGGAATTGGGATCCCAGGGGCCAGCAGTGAGGAGACTGTGGCAGTGGGAAAGGCAAGGACAGACTCTTGACTCAGATGGACCTGTGTGGGCTCAAGCCTCCACAGAGAATGGTGCACACTGAGGACAATGAGTGTGACTGCAGGACAAAAGTGCTTCCCTACAGTAACTGGAGAAGTGTTAGATTGATTACTGACTGACTGATTGGCTGACTGACTGACTGATTATTGATTGATTGACTGACTGACTGATTGGCTGGCTGACTGATTGAGTGACTGATTGATTGATTGATTGATTGATTGATTGATTGGCTGACTGCTTGATTGATTGACTGACTGACTAACCGATTGGTTGGAGACAGGGTCTCATCCAGTCCAGGCTGACTTCAAACTCCCTACGTAGCAAGGATGGCCCTGAACATCCTTGATCTGTGATTAAAGGGCCAGAATGCCTGGTTTTCTGTGGCATGGGGTTTAAACCCAAGGCATCATGCATGCCAGGCAATCACAATCACTCAGCCAACTGAGCCATAGCCCCAGGAGTGTTAGGGTTTATGGGACATATTTTGAAAAGTTTAAACCAGCCACAGAAGCAGGCAGAATTTGCTTATCCCAAATGTCTCTACTCACCTTTTTTCAGGAGAAAAATTCTGGACCATCTTCATCAAGGCATAGCAAAGCAGACCTTGTCAGTGCCATTGTGATAGACCGAGTGCCCCAGCAAAGGAATTTTGCAGTAGGAAGAGAGACCTTCACTCCAAATACATTTCGGACAAGTGGAGTTTATAACCAGGGGCAGAGCTGGAAGCTCTAAGGGTGAGGGGGATGCTGGTCACACCTACCCAGCAGGGTTCTTCTTGTTGGAGACAGCTGTGTGACATCCCGGGGTGGGGCAGGGATGAGGGAAGAAATAAGAAGCAGGTAGTAAGGATGGCCACAGTCAGATAGGACAGGGGGTCCAGCTAACAGACACGACAGACTGTTTGCTAACAGTGGATGTTACAAGAAAGACTAGATCAGCCTGGGACAGGGTTCAAAAACCTGAGTATGTTTTAGTCAAGCTGAGACTCTGTCATTTTAACAAGTAGTATTGAATAAGTTTTTTTTTTATTTTAAACAATACTGTGCCAGAGCTGGTAGCTGGTGCCTGTCATCTCAGCATTCAGGCTGAGGCAGGAGGCTGGAAAAAGTGTTTAAGGCTAACCTAGACTGAGGAGTAAGACCTTGACACACACCAAACCCAAACCATGTCTTCCCAGGGGGCTGCTGGAACACAGAGGAAGTCAGAGGACCTGGTTTTGCTTCTAACAACCTTTCCTTAGCTTTAATGTCCTAATCTGCAAAATGGAGGGAGTTCTGACACCCCAAATGGTCCATCTGAAAACAGAGATACCTTCCTACAGAGTCATGAGGTGAATGTGTCAGTCGGGACCCAGAAAGGAGACTTCTCATCAGAGAGAAGAAACCAGGCTTAGGAGATAGAACTGACCAAGAGAGACCCTTATCCCCATGCCCCTCCCCCGTGCTTCAATCAACCAGCTGTGTGAATTTGGGCAGGGATGGTACCTCTCTGAGCCTCTGTGATGTTAGCACCTGTTGTTATGAGTTGTGAGAGGTCAATTGACTAAGAAATAGAAACACCTCAACCTGGCTCTCCATAGGCACCTATTAATTTTTTAGGGGGGGGGGATAGAGTCTTAATGTAGCCCAGACTGGTCTTCAACTTGCTATAAGACCAAGGATGATCTTGAACCTCTGATTCTCTCGAGTTTACCTCCTAAGTGCTGGTATTACAGACATGCATGCACCATGCCTCATTTATGCAGTGTTGGGGATTGAACCCATAGCCTGCATGCTAAGCAAGCACTTTACCAGCTGAGTTCTATCTCCAATCCCTCATAAAATCTCAAAGTAGAACCAGGCATGGGAGTGCGTGCCTGTAATCCCAGTCCTTGGGAGGCTGAAGCAGGATGAGCACATGTTCAAAGACACCCTGAGCCGCATCCTATCCAATAAACAATAAGCCACAGGCCAGCAGAATGCCTCGGCAGGCAAAGGCAGCTGCTGCTGATCCTGATGGCCTGCGTTCAATCCCTAGACCCCACATGCAAAAAAGGAGAAAATCAACTCCCGAAGGTTGTCCTCTGACCTCCTCCTGCACATGCAATGATGTGGGTGCATACAAATAAATGTAATGACGTATGTAAAGAAAAATAGGTATTTAAGGGGCTACAGGCATGAGGTGTAGCCTGGTAGCAGGACACATGCCAGGACCTTAGTCAATGCAAAGTCAATCCAAGGAAATAAAGCAAACAGATGCAGGGGGTGCGGGACATGGAGACAACCCCAGCATGATGGCCTAGATTCAAGCCCCAGACCCATGTAAAAGAGCTGCATTCAGTTTTGTGGCAGAAATAAAAGAGACCCTAAATAAAACATTTAAAATATGTGTTTAAAAAATTCAGTATTTAGGACCAGGTATGGTGGTGCGTGTCTTTGATTCCAGCACTTGGGAGGCAGAGCCAGGCAGACTTCTTTGAGTTTGAAGCCAGCCTGGTCTACAGCATGAGTTCTAGGACAGCTACATAGTGAGACCCTGTCTCAAAAACAAAAGCAAACAAACAAACAGCTATTTTCACACAAAAACCTAAACAACAACAACAACAACAAAAGTGATCTGGTATTTAGAAGACAGTGGTTGAATGGGCTTCTGTGTGCTGTGAAGGATATGGGGTGGATAAAGATGAGGATTTGGTGTGAGGGGACCAGGCAGGAAGGACAGGGCCTGACAAAAACGAGGACCACTTCTGAGATGCCTCTATGTCTTCCCAGGACCAACGGAGCCTTCCACAGAGGCACAGAGGCCATCCCCAGATGTCCTGGACCTCCACAGATCTCCTGAAATGCTGGAGCCTTCAAAGTCGCTGAATTCATTCAGCGCAACAGATGAAGCCAGGGAGGTGACGAGGCTTTTTCTCACACTTTCCCAAGTGCGAGACAGAATTCCTTAGTTAAGCCAGGCCCCAGCTCTCAGTTCAGGGTCATCCTCTGCTAGATAGAGGTTTGAAGTTAGCGTTGGCTATACCAGACCCAGATTTAAAAAAAAAGAAAGAAAAAAAAAAAGACGACCAATGGACCAATGGATAAATAATAAACAAGCAAATGAACAAAAATAAAAGGCCTTCGTCAATATCAGCCCCGCCTACTCAAAGGGTCCGTTGGAACCCTGGCACTGCTGTGGGGAGAGTTTTCCACACCGAATCTCCTCCAAGCAATCCAGGAGCTTGTACCTTTCCCCCTAGACCCCCCTAAGGCTGGGACCCCTTGGGTCTGGTGGACCTTCCACTGTGTGCACATATGTGCAGTTTCATCACTGAGAGGCATGCTCTTCAGAGCAGTTTCCTCCTCTGTAAATGGGGCAGAGGGGGTGGGGCTGGCTCCGGAACCCACACACCTTCCAGCGGCCAGCCTCCACTTAATAACCCCTTCCTAGCGCACCACAGGGCTGTAGTTTGAGTTGAAAGGCAGGATTTGACTCTCAAGAGTGTCGCAGAGAAAACTAATAATAATATGTGAGTCTCACTTCCAAATTTAACCTTCAGATACAGAGGAGAAAGGAGCTTACATCTCTCTGAAGAGAAGACGTTTTTGACAGCCTCTGTAATCAGAGGGAACTCTCTGGAATAGATGATTGACAGGCACATGTGACGTACCCAAGCATCCCTTTTCACTCTTAGATATTCCCTTCTAAACAGAAAAGGCCTCTAAACTTCATGTGGAAATAAACATTCATTTCAAAGGCAATCTTTACTTTTTTTTTTTAAGCTTAGTTTTTATTATTTTAAATCGTGTACTTTGTGTGTCTATGTGTGAGTATGTGGACCAGCAAGAGCGCAGGTTCCCTTAAAGGTCAGAAGAGGGTGTTGGATCCTTTGTGACTGGAGTTACAGGCGGGTGTGAGCTGTCTGAAGTGTATGCCGGGGAACTGGATTCTGGTCCTCTGTGAGAGCAGTAAGTGCTCTTATCCACGGAGCCATCCCTCCAGCCTATTGTTTTTGTTTTTTGAGATGGGATCTCTTTGTGGTCCAGGCTCATCACTGGGAGGCATGTTCTTCAGAGCGCTTTCCTCTTCTCATACAGCGGGGCACAGGGGGCGGGGCTGGCTCCAGAACCCATACACCTTCCAGCCTTGCCACTTAATAACTCCTTCCTACCACACTCCAGGAACGAAGCAGAGCCGAAGAGCAGGAGCCAGAGTCTCAGGAGAGCCACAGGGGAAATACTACTAATACTACTACTAATAATAATAACAATAACAACTACAACATGTGAGTCCCACTTCTAAATTTAGCCTTCAGATGCCAAGAACGGAACTCACTGTATTGAACTCATGTAGCCAAGGCTGACCTTGAACTCCTGACCTTCGGAGGCCTCCTAAGTACTGAGATCACAGGTGTGTGCCACCTACCTGATGCCACATGCTTGGTGCCACATGCGTGGGGGCAGTTTTGAAATGTTAGATCTGACTTTCACTTCTCAAATGAAGAGATTTTTAATGAGATTAGTGATGCCCGGCATTAGCAAGATTGTGGGAAGATGTTTTCTTTGGGTAGTACCAAGACAACGGCATCTGGAGTTGTGTTTGTGTGTTTGCATGTTTGGGCAAACAAGCTGACAGCATACATCAAAATGTTAGACAAGGAAGGCTTTTTAGCAGTTCAGTTGTAAAGTATCTTACAAAAAACACCATCCTCGATAAGGATTGCCTAGCACAGTGGGGAAGGTGAAGGGCACCTAGAAGCTTCCTGCTGGCTAAAGAAAAAAGGACACCATCTGCATTATTAGACAGCATAAAGCAATCAACAATAGCTCAGTAGGCTCTGGGATGCAGCTAGAGACCGAGTGTGTGCCTAGGATGTGTGAGGGCCCGGGTTCTATCCCTACCTTTACAGAAAACAGTCAGTGGGTCCTTGTGTATCGGTAAGTGTATTGATAAGTTAACTTTTGGAGCCAGCAGTGTATTGCAGTGGTAGGAGCACTTGCTCAGCACAGGCTCTGGGTTCAATCTCCAATACTGAGAAAGAAAAAGAAAAAAGAAATTATAAGGGTTATGATTCCACTCTGGTTGCCTTGTATATATGTATATGATGGATATGGATATGTATATGTTGTATGTATATATATGTATATGATGGATGCATATATGATGTATATGTATCCTTGAAGGACCTTCAGTGAATTAAGAGTGGTCATCTGGTGAGGGAGGGACCCGGAAGACGAACTTGCACTTTTAGCATATGCTTGTTTGTTCTTGAGACAGGGGCTCACTGACTAGCTTGAAATTGACCAGGCCGGCCTCAAACACCCAAAGCTCAGGTTGCCTCTGCTCCCAGAGTGCTGGCATGAAGGGCATCTGCTGGCACCGCTCTGGACCTACCTTTGATTTTCTTACATACAAGGTGTGCTAGAATATTTTCTAACATGGTTGAATTAAATATGAAAAAAACAGTATGAAGCTACTCTATAGTATATGTCTTCACATGACATATTATGTTAAGAGAGATATTGCTGGATGTGGAGGCATACACCCTTAATCTGAGCACTCGGGAGGCGGAGGCAGGCAGATCTCTGGGCATTTGAGGCTAGCCTGGTCTACAGAGTTCCAGGCCAGCCAGGGTTACATAGCAAGACACTGACTCAAAAACAATAAAAACAAATCTAATTACTAAAGTCTCTCCTGGCTCTAAAATTTTATAAATACGTAACAAAAGTAAGTTATGTATGTATGTATGTATGTATGTATGTATGTACGTGCTTTTAGGTGCTAGTGACTGAGGCCAGCCTCTCTCTCACACTAGACAAGCCTTTTTCTGCTGCACTATATCCCAGCAATATTCTTTCAGGTCTGAGGTAGCATCTCATGGAACTTCCAGGCCCATAAGCTTATATCCAGTCCAGATGGGCCTCAAACTCGACATCCCCTGCTTTAGCCCCCTGAATAACTAAGACTCAGTGCCAGCGTCACCAGGCATTCAAATCCAGCCTTGCTCTGGGTTACTAGAGAACGTTGCCCGGCATGTCCAAGGACTCCGTATCCACAGAGCTGCTGGATTGTTTTATCGTGTTAAAACCGACATAGATCCTGGAGATTCCACTCACATAGAGTGCTTGCCCACCTTATCAGAGGCTCTGGCTTCCCTCCTTGGACCTCAAGAATTGTAAGACCAGCGACTATTACAAAGGGAAAGAGAATTCCTCAAAACCACAGTGCCAGTGGCTCCTACTCCTGAGTAGATGGCTTCTCCTGCCCCGTCTCAGGTCCTAGGATACAGAAGAGAAAAGGCCTTCCTCTTCCCTCTCAGCCTCCTCTAGCTTTCGCCAGCTGTGAGCATCACAGGATGAAAGCTCATTCTAAAGCCGATCCAAACACATTTCCTCTCTTGCAGAGGAAGAGCATCCCTGAAGGAAGATGCTAAATTGCCTTAATTATATTTCTTTCAAAGGCTCAACGTACCCATCTGCTTTCTTGGTAGGGGGTGAGGATGCATGCTGAGCACAAATATAAATCAGCCCAAATACAAACACAATTAGCAGCCCTGGCCTGCCCTGCTATCTCGAAGAGAAGTGTCGCGCTGCTGTTGGGCTGCTGTCCAGTTCAGAAGAACTACTCTTTGGAGTGCCAGCTGGTTGGCTTTTTTCTAGTTATATTTATATATTTATTTGTTGGTTTTGTGTGGAGGTATATGAGTGTGTGTGGCTGGTGTGTATGAGTGTATGGGTGAGTGTGTATATAAGATGGGTGAGTATGAGTATGTGAAGTGTGTATGTGTGTGTGAGGCGGGTGTGCATAAGTATGGGGTGAATGTGTATGTGAGTAGGTATGTATAAGTATATGAGTGTGTATGTGTTTGTGAGGTGAATGTGCATGAGTGTGTATGTAAGGTGGATGTATACAAGTGTGTGTGTATTGGAGGTGAGTGTGTATGAGTGTGTGAAGTGTGTACTTGTATGTGAGGTGGGTTTGCATAAGTGTGTGTGTATGTGAAGTGGGTGTGTATGAGTGTGTGTGTGTGAGGTGGGTGTGTATGAGTGTGTGATATGGGTGTGTACAAGTGTGTGTGTATGGGAGGTGAGTGTGTATGAGTGTGTGAAGTGTGTACTTGTATGTGAAGTGGGTGTATATGAGTGTGTGTGTATGTGTGCGTGAAATGTGTACTTGTATGTGAGGTGGGTGTATATGAATGTGTGTGTATGTGAGGTGGGTGTGTATGAGTGTGTGTGTATGTGAGGTGGGTGTGATTGAGTGTGTGTGTGAGATGGGTACAAGTGTGTGTGTATGTGAGGTGGATGTGTATGAGTGTGTGAAGTGTGTAATTGTATGTGAAGTGAGTGTGT
>NW_021621113.1:9237246-9280904 GCF_004785775.1 Grammomys surdaster | reverse complement strand
TGAAGTGTGTAATTGTATGTGAAGTGAGTGTGTATGAGTGTGTGTGTGTGTGTGTGTGTGTGTGTGTGTGTGTATTCCATGGAGCATGTGTGGAGGTCAAAGAACAAACCCCAGGGGCTGGTTCTCTCTTACACCATGTGGGTCCAGGAGATGGAACTTGGATAATGAAACTGGGAGGCAAGCATCTTGACCCGCTTTGCCACAGACCGTGGAGTTGACCTTTGTCAAGAAGTGAGGGGTGTGTGGTGATTTCCACAATGGGACTGGGAGGGGTGACAGGCCCCAGGGCCCTTGGTTGAGGCAAAAGCAAGACTGGGCAGTAATGGAGTCATTAGAACTCCAGGAAGATGGAGCAGTCTAGAAGAGACTTTGAAATGGCAAAGTATAAAAAGCACAGAAGACAGCTCAAGGTTCAAACCCTGGCCCAGGTGGTGCTTCTTAACTATGTGAACTTTGGCAAGATATATATATATATATATATATATATATATCTTTTTCTGGAGAAAGAGTGATTGAAACAAAGACTAGAGAGAGAACATGTACACAGTTCCTAATGCCAGGTGGGATTCTTTTTTTTTAATTATTATTCATTTTACATCTCGATTGCTGTCCCTCCTCCAACAAGCCTTCCCCCATCTACCCCCCCTTCTCCTCTGAGCCAGTGTAGGCCCCCTGGGTATCCCCACACCCTGGCACATCAAGCCTCTGTGAGGCTAGGTGCATCCATTCCCACTGAGACCAGACAAGGCAGCCCAGCTAGAAGAATGTATCCCATGTACAGGCAACAGCTTTTGGGACAGCCCCTTGTTCCAGTTGTTCAGGACGAACATGAAGACCCAGCCACACATCTGTCACATGTGTGCAGGCAGCTTGTGAATTACTCTTATCGGCCAGCTGCTCCTTCATGGTCTTCTCCCTGCCTGCACACATTTGATACTTAGAGGCCCTACCACAGGGCTGCACCCCAGCCTTCACTGACTTTCTGTCTCTTTGGGGGAGGAGAGATGCGGCAATTTGGAACAAGAACAGCAGCTGAATCCGTGTCCCTGAAGAAATATGCATGGCCTTGAATAAGTGCCTTCATCTCCCTTAGACTCAGTTTCTCCATTTGTAACACAGAGTCTAAAAGATTCTTTGGCTCCGGCCACCTGGCGCTACCTTAAGCTCTCAAACACTCTGTAGGGAGAAAGGCGCAGGGTCTTCTTATGACTTAGAACACAGGAACTGGAACCAGGAAGAGATGGGCTCTGAGAGAACCATCTTCCGGACAATGCCTACTTTCTCTCCCCGCAGGCGGTGAAAAGGCACTTCCACAATGATGGTGGCTTCTATTTTTTTGGAACCTACTCTGCACCAGGCTCCGTGCGGGGGATTTAACACGTGTAAAATCTCCCATCCCTGCCATACCGCTAGAAATAAATGACCTCATTTTCAAGAAGAGGAAACCTGTGTTGGAGACATTAAGTCTCTTGACATCTAGTCAGATAGTGAGAATGGAATTTGTAGCCAGGTAGGTCTGGCCTCAAAACCCTTGTGCTTGGGGAAGTGTGGATCAAAGTCTGGATTTGATCAATGTCATTTGCTGCAGATTATTGAAACGTCACGCAGGAGCCCATTTACAGGCACACTTAACTACATGTTCATCAAAATTTCTCTTCGCCTTAGGCTGGAGATGTAGCTCGGTTGGTAGAGCGCTTGTCTAGCATGCAGAGCCCTGGGTTCAGTTCCCAGCACTGCATAAATCATGTGCGGTGGTGCATGCCTGCCGTCCCAGAACTCATGAAGCAGAGGCAGGAGGATTAAAAATGCAAGGTCCTCCTAGGCTCCTCAGAGAGCTGGGAGGCCGGCCGGGTGATAGGAGACCCCATCTCAGTTTTCTGTAGTCCTGGCTGTCCTGAAACTTACTATGCATATCAGCCTGGCCTTGAACTCAGAGATCCTCTGTATCTGCCTCCCAATTACTGGGATTAAAGGCATACACCACTCCATCCAGTAAGACAGTATTTTTAGTCGAAATTTTCTCTTTCCCTTTCTTTTTCTTTTTATGTTTTTTTTTTTGAGACAAACTTGTGTGTGTGTGTGTGTGTGTGTGTGTGTGTGTGTAGTCTTGACTGTCCTGTAACTCACCCTGTAGACCTGGCTGACTTCAAACTCAGAGTGACCTGCCTGCCTCTGATTCTGGAGTGTTGGGGTGAAAGGCATATGCCACTGCTGCCCAGCATTTTTTTCCCCAAGGGTTTTATTTATTTTAGTAACACCTTAGGGTTTCATTCAAATAAACAGGATAAGCACTTAAATCCATCTCTAGACCCCTAGTTTGAAAGTCATTTACAAACTATCCCAGTGGGATGGCTCAGCAGTTAAAAACGTGCCAAGCCTGGCCACCTGACTTTGACCCCTGGAGCCTGAGGGTGGAGAGAGAAAACAAACTCCCAGAAATGTCTGCTATTCTACACACACACACACACACACACACACACACACACACACACGTGTGCACATGCAATCAAATCCACACACATATATGAAATGTTTGAAATATAATTGAAAAGTAGTTTTTCAATATATTGAAAATATACATCCAGGGTCTCTGGGAGCGCAGGGCAGACTTCACAGCGGCCCTGGAGTGGCTTGAGAGAGCAGGAACTGGCAGCACCAGTTCTATTTGTGAAATGCTTGAGACAGAGGGAAAGAAACAGGCTGGTAAGATGACTCAGCATATAAGGGATTTGCCTGGAAAGCTTGCCAACCTGAGTCTGATTCCCAGGATACAAGTAAAGTAGAAGAAGAGAAAGACGGACACCACAGAGCTGTTCTCTGATCTCCACAGGTACCATGTGGCATGCGTGACATGCATTGGTGGTAGCAGTGATGATGATGATGGTGGTGATGGTGATGGTGATGATGATGATTGTTCTAGCTTTATTCTATAACGATGATGAAAATTCTCTAACCAAAAGCAGCTCAGGGGAGGAGAGTATTGATTTGGCTTATAGGTTCAGGTCACAGACCCCTCGCTGAAAGAATTCAATTTAGTAACTCAGCAGGTACTTGAAACAGAAACCCTGGAGGAACACTGCTTGGTGTCTCGCTCTCTGGTTCATGCTTACCTAGATGTAAATTGAAGGCTGACCTACCCCAGGGAATGGTGCCGCCCACAGTGGGCTGGAAACTGCCTGCATCAATTAATAATGAAGACAATTCCCCACAGACATACCCACAGGCCAAGTCTTCTAATCTAGTCAACCCCTCGATTGAGGCTTTCCCTCGGATGACTAGGTTGTATCACGTTGACAGTTAATGCTAACTGGCACAGTAAATAAGTTTTACAAAACAGTTCTAGATATCTGCAATAAGCATACTCTGAAGCAAAACTATTTGACATCTGATTTTAAGGCACATAACAGCCACAGGAACTGTAACAGTCTGTGGGTTATGGCCTTCACAGGTAGCTGACTTTTAGTGAAATAACCCAGGAGGAAGAGACAGACTCTCCCCGTGTCCCTGCCCTATTGGAGGCTACAGACCCAGGTGACACTCCTAGACTCCAGTGGGTCACTAGATTGGGCTGTATGAGAAGCCAAAAACCTCCAAGCACTCTGAGAATTCCCAATGGCTTGTTGCATTGAATAGGACCAGATGTTCAGCCAAATGTGAGGTGCTCCCCAGTGTGCACCTGAGAAAAGAAGTCTTGTCTTCCAAGGACCACCAAGAGCTGCTGAGGGACAGGAAGGGGTCACTGCCACGCCTCACTCTCTGCTTCTCGGCAGCTTCGAGAGGTGGCTTGAGCACGTGGAGTACGTAGCCTAAGTTACTATTACGTTTAATTATCATAGACTTCCTGCTGTGTTTCCAACAGATGACACGTTCTCAAACAGGGGCTTCATTAAGGAAGACTGTGTGCTCTAGTGCAGCAAGCCTGGAGAACGCATCGTCCGTGCAATTGTATTTACGGAGGGTATTGATAACCAAGACTCTTTTCTACTTAGTTTTTAATTCACTTACATCCTCATCACAACCCCCTCCCTCCTCTCCAGTCCCATCCTTATAAGCCCCTCCCCCTACTACCCTCTAGCCGCCCCCCTTGGGTAGCACCCCATCCTGGGACATCTAGTCCCAGCAGGAGCAGGCACAGCCTCTCTCCTAGAGGCCCAACCATGTAGGGGAAGGGGATCCAGTGGCAGAGCACAGAGACCAAGACAGACTCTGCTCCACTTGTTAGGGGTCCCACATGAAGACCAAGCCGCACATCTGCTACAGATGTGAAGGGGCATAGTCAAGACTCTTAAGGGGAACAAAAGAAGCTATGGTGGAGGGGGGTTAATGGCTGACAGAACTGAAAGTCTAGGAATGGAGGATTCTGGGTGCAGCTGGATGGAGATGCTAAGATTCTGTTTTCTCTCCTTGTCTCATAAAACCTGAGCGAGTCAGAGAACGGGAGGAGGCTCCCAGAGGGAAACCAGGTCACACTCATCAGAGGTGAGGCAAGTAGTGCAGGCAAAGAACATCTGCCTCTTACTTACCTATGTCCCTTGGGGGTTGGGGACCGGCTCCCAGAATGGTAGAAGAGGGTGAACACGTGGGCAGATGAAATCAAATGACAGTTTTCTAACCAGATGTACACCCTGAGGTGTTTGTTTGTCTGTTTTAGGTTTTCCCCTATCCCTCACTTATCTGCTGGATCACTGACAACATCTAGAACATTCCTAACCTGGCCCTTGACATATACAGCCTTCTGGTTCTTGGTCTAAAAGAGTGACTGACTCTCATTGGGAGGTTGCCACCTCAAGAATTCAGTTTAAGTTCAAATCCAGATTAGGCTGTGTGGTCTTGGCCAGGTGACTCAGCCTTCCTGAGGCTCAGTTTCCTCATCTGTAGGATGGACATGAGGACAGGATGTACCATATGTCTTCTTTTAGGTGTAATGAAACTGATCTCCATTTCAAGAGTGGTAAGAGTTATATGATTTCAGAAATATGCTTTGTTTGTTTGTTTGTTGTTTTTTCCAGACAAGATTTCTCTAAGTAGCCCTATATGTCCTAGAACTCACTCTGTGAACCAGGCTGGCCTAACACAGAGATCTACCTGCCTCTGCCTCCTGAGTGCCGGGATTAAAGGCAAGTATCACCACTGCCCAGCCACAAAGAACACTTTAAAACTCACTGAGCCATGTGCCTTAAGGGGATAAATGTGGGGCTTTGGGCTGGGGATGTAACTCCGTGGCACAGAGCTGATCTGGAACACGTGAGACCCTGGGTTTGATCCTCAGCACTGCTTAAAAAAAAGAGAGAGAGAGAGAGAGAGAGAGAGAGAGAGAGAGAGAGAGAGAGAGAGAGAGACGGCCTAAGAGATGTCTCAGCAGATGAAAGGTGTCTGCCGCTAAGTCTGATGGTCCCAGATTCACATGAGAAAGCAGAGACCTGACTTCTGAAGCTGCCTCTGATTGCCACACACCTGCCGTGACGCAAGCCCCCCCTCAGTAGTAAAGACATAAATTTCATGTTTTGAAAAGTGAGAAAGATTGAGCGTATGTGTGAATCATATGATATATTACCGTTTTTTCTTCTTTCTTTTAGGTTTTTTCCTTCGTTTGGCTTTTTGGTTTTTCAACACAAGGTTTCTCTGTGTAGTGTCTTTTAGGTTTCTTGAGGCAGGTTCTCACGTTTCCAGTCCAGTCTCTGACACCCCCCACCCCCCCACCCCCCCATCATCTCCCTCTACCTTCCAGGTGCCAGGTATAGGTTTGGGTCACCACGCCCAACATGTGCTTCAATTTAAAAGGAAAGAAAAGAAAAAAAAGAACTGGGGCCGGAGAAATGACCCAGAGGTTAGGAGCACGCACTGCTTTTATAGAACACCCAGGTTTGGTTCCCAGCACCCACCTGGTGGTTCACAGCTCCAGTTCTGGGGGATCCAACACTCTTTTCCGACCTCCTTAGACATCAGGCACACACATGGTATACAGACATACAGGCAGGCAAAACATTCATACATGTAAAATAACATAAATAAGTTAAAAAGATATTTTAAGAGCTAGGAGCGGTGGTACATGCCTGTCATCCCAGCATAAGGAGACTCAGGCAGGAGAACTGTCTCAAATTCAGGGCTAGCCTGGGCTACATGTCAAGTCCCAGGCCAGCAAAGACCATAAAGCAAGACTGTCTCAGAAAAAAAAAAAAAAAGAGGAAGAAAAAAAAAGGCAATTGTAAGGATTAAGGACGAGAGTGATGCGGCCCTCAACATGGGGCAGCAGCTTTCCTCATCCTCCCCCCTCATCGCCATCATCCTTGCTATCCTACCTCGCTCACCAGCATCATTGTTCTGTTTGTCACCATGGCAACGTCTCTGTTGTCTTCTTCATCATCACCATCATCACCTGTCATTGTCATCACCTCTACCGCCATTGCTGTCACTGTTACCTCCACCCTCCTCTCTGTCTTCAGTGTTGACTGGGACAGGGGACAAATCTGAAAGGGAGCTGTGGAGATGCTGCTGGTTCCATGACACAGCCCTTGCCCTGGATTCCATATCTAGTATTGGGGGGAAAACTTAATGTACTAATTGACCTGTTGTTTTATTTTTCCACATTACTTAAAATAGAAGACATCTGGCAAGGAAGCAAAGTGAAGCTTCGTGTCGAAACTGCGCCATCTAAATAAAAACGTGTAGCTTAAAAATAGCCTCTATTTTCTTAAAATATTATCATGGCTGACAGATTTGACTACACAGAAATAAATGTGTCTCTATGGCAAACGGCACCATAAACAAAGTCAAAAACGACAAGATGAGGGGAAAATATTTCTACATAAAACAAGGCGTTTAGAGCCAGGCAGGGCACACCTCTAATCCCGGCAATCAGGAGACAGAGTCAGGCAGACCTCTGTGAGTTCAAGGTCAGCCTGGTCTACAGAGTGAGTTCTAGTTCAATCAGGACAACACAGAAAAAAAAACTGCCTCGAAAAACCAAACTAACTAAATAAATAAATAAATAAAAATAGGAAGTACATAAATAAAAACAAGGTGTTTGGAGCTGGAGGCACAGCTCAGTGGTGGAACACTTACCCAGCTTGTATGAAGTCGTAAATTTGAGCTCTGGCACTTGGGGAAAAGGAAAGATGGAGCTAATGTCGTAGGGCTGGGCTAGGGACATAGCTCAAAGGTATCACACTTTCCTGCCGTGCACAAGAACCTTGGTCCCGTTCCCAGTACTGCAAAAATAAGGCAATAAAACTTCAAAATATTGATCAGATAATTGTCCTAAAAGGTAACCATGAAGAATACAATCCACTAGAAAAGTGGAGTGAAGACATATGTGCAGGGTGACCTTGAACTTCTGACCCTCCTGCCTCCATCTCCCAACTGCTAGGATTATGAGCTCATACCACAGATCTATGTGCGGAGCTAGCGGCCTGGTGCAGGCTAGGCAGCCGCTGCACCGACTGAAATCACCCCCAACCCAGGACATTACCTCTTGATTGTTTATGTTGTCTGTTTTGTTTTGTTTCTTGAGACAGGGTTTCTCTGTGTAGCCCTGACTGTCCTGGAACTCACTCTGTAGACCAGGCTGGCCTTGAACTTGGAGATCTACCTACCTCTGCCTCCTAAGTGCTAGGATTAAAGTGTGCCGCCACTACCTGGCTCAATGTACTGTTTTTTTAAAAATTTATTTTTTTAAGCAACTTATTTATTTTTATTTTTTTATGTACATTGGTGTTTTGCTTACATGTAAGTCTGTGTGATGATGTCAGGTCACCTGAAACGAGACTTATAGACAGCTGTGAGCTGCCATGTGGATGCTGGGAATGGAACCCGAGTCCTTTAAAAGAGCAGTCAGTGCTCTTGACAGATGAGCCGTCTCTCCAGCCTGGATTCATTTTATTTTTATTTACATATAGGTGTGTGAGTGCCCATCCATGAGTTCCCGGATGCTCACAGAGGACAGAAGAGGGTAACAGACCCCCTGGAGCAAGAGCTACAGCAGTTGCTAGCCACCACGTGGGTGCTGGGAACAGAATGTCTTCTGCAAGAGCTCTTCAAGTTCTCTTGGTCACTAACTGTCTCCTCAGCCCCGGTGGCTTGTTTGTTGTTTGTAAGCACAAGGTGCAATGCTTCATGCCTGGGATCCCTGTAATGCCTCTGATGGAACAGAGGCGAAAGGGTCAAGAGGTCATCTTTGTCTCCAAATCAAGTTCAAGGCTAGTCCCGGCAGCATGAGACCTTGTCTTGAAAGTAATTATTGGTTTGGGGGTTGATTTTGTTTTGTTACAGTGCTGCATTGATTTTGAGCCAAGAACTCTGGTCTGGAGATTCCATGTTGACTGTGGGCCTCTCAGCCATGAACGATCTTCCCAAGACCTGCTGTGGTAGATCCTAAAGGACAGGCGCTGGGGCTTCAGCTACCAGGCTTGGTCCTTCCCACACAGGGAAATTGGGTACAAACAGGGAAGGGATCTGAGGCATCGGTAGAAAAATAGGAAACAAAGAAGCAGGGCCCAGGACTCAGGGGAAGGCGGGGCATGGCTGACCCTGCACAGCATCACGTCCCCGGAGATCTGACTCGGTTCTGCTCTTATGGAGATATCAGGGGTAAGCTTACTCCCTAGTCATGTGTAATGGGGCTGAGTCACGAAAGGTTAGTCCCAGGGGAAGGTCCAGCAGTTGGGTGTTCACTGACCTGCGGGCTTTCTTGGACTGACTTGCTGATCAATGAAGGGAGGGGGAGTTAGCTCAGTTGGTAGGGTGCTTACCCAGCATGCACCAGGTCCTGGTTTTGATCCCCCTCCTCCCCGCCCCCAGCGCTGCATAAAATAGGCGCGGTGATGTGTACCTTCAGTTCTAAGGAAGTCGAGACAGTCAGGCTGGGACTACTCATGGCAGAGCATTTGCCTGGTACGTGTGAGACCATGGGTTCCATCCTAGCACCTTGAAAAGAGTGTTAGGACCTCAGGGACTCGGTCTTCCGGCTCTCTATAGCCACATGCTGAGTGGTTCTGGGTAGCTGATGTCACCTCTCTCAGCCCCAATTTTCCCATCTGAGAACAAAACTTGTCTCCAGAGAACATTGAAGCGGTGATGGTCCTGCCTGGGAGCCTGGTACACGGCAGACCTCAAACCCCACTGACTCCGGGTACAGTGGAGCTGCGGGAAGTGGTGATGGCTGTGTATGGTCACAGCAATGGCTCTTACCGTACTGTGGCCCTGGCTGTGGGACAGACTGCAGCAGAGGGGCGTGGCTTTGCTGTGGTGCTGTGTGGGTCTAAGCCTACACTCAGAATCCTTCCTCCAGGAGGATGGCTCAACTGGCTGGCTCAGCAGAACCACAGGCAGGCCGTCTGCCATCTTGAAGCTGAAAAGTCGACAAGGGACCGATGTAGCCACTGTTCCAGGCCCAGTTTATAAAAATAACCCTGCAAGTCCCCCATGAGGTGGAGGCTGCACCCCCATTTTGTTCTTCACACCTCAGGTGGGATTCGGCAGCCACAGTCAGTAATTATTTCAGAAATAACTGTGGCTGCACTGGCCACCTTGACAGCTGAGGCTACAGATGCCCTGTTGGATTGATTTTAAAAAATTTTTTTCATGGAAACAGTTGCACCCATCAATCAGACTGTTCCTCAGGTTGTCTACTGGTGAGTCTGGCTGCAGGAGAGAGGATGGTACCTCATCATTGCCCTCAGGTCGCTCCCAGGGGCACCCTGGAGGAAGAAGGATCACCTAGAGCAAGTTGCTCCTTGGCTTTTTTTTTTTTTTTGCCGACTCTGGGAAGAGCTGACAGGGGCGGGGCCTGGGTTTGCATCTAGACTCCACACTTCTTGGTCCATGACATGCAGCAATGGTCGAACAACTTGCCTCTATTTCTTCATCCAGGCCACTAGTTGTGAGTTGGAAACTTGCTGGAGGCAAGAATGGTGTCCAGTTTATGTTTTGCACAAGATAGACACTGAAATAAAGGTATAAAGTAAAACGTAGGGCTGGGGCTGTAGCTCAGTTAGTAGTATGCATGAAACTCTGGGTTTGATCCCCAGTAATATAATTCTTGGGACACAGCTAAACATCTCCGAGGATGTGGAAGTCCCTTAGAAACAAAAACAGTTACAGGTAGCTTTGCTTAGTATCCACTGGTGCCTCCTAGGCAGAAAGACTTCATTCTGTGTGAGCATGTGTATGTGTGTTTGAGCATGTGTGTGTGTGTGTGTGTTGGGGCTGGTATTGTGGCTGGAACCCAGGACCTCCCACATGCTAAGTGCCTGCTCAATTCTGAGTCCCTGGACTCTGCACTTCCAGCTGGGATTTTTTTTTTTTTTTTAGGTTTTTCGAGACAGGGTTTCTCTGTGTAGTCCTGGCTATCCTGGAACTCACTCTGTAGACCAGGCTGGCCTCGAACTCAGAAATCCACCTGCCTCTCCCTCCCAAGTGCTGGGATTAAAGGCATGTGCCACCACTGCCCGGCTCCAGCTGGGAATGTTAAAGGTCTTGCTTGCGACCTTACTTCCTCTGCTTCTAATTTTCTCCTTATTGTTGTGTTTTAAAGACTGGGGTCTCACTATGGGCTGGAACTTACTCTGTAGCCCAGGCTGGCCTCAAACTCATGGCTATCCTCCTGTGACACTCTTCCAGACATGAGGCACCACCTGTCTCTCTCTTCCTGACTTCCTTTGGTGGTTTTTTTTTTTGTTTGTTTGTTTTGTTTTTTCGAGACAGGGTTTCTCTGTGTAGCCCTGGCTGTCCTGAGTCCTGCGACTCTTGCCTCAAACAGAGCACAAGCTACCTTGTAACTCTTTTTCCCTGAGAGAAAGAAAAGCTTTCTATTCATCATCTGTCAACCTCTCCCTGGCTAATGTTTTCTCTCTCCCTCTCTCCTTCCTTTTCCTACCTTCCTTCTTCCCTCCCCTCACCCTCACTCCAGACCAAAACAAAAAAAAAATTGCTCTGAGCATCTTCCTTTCCCTCCTGGCCAATTACTTAACCGGGCATCCTATAACATAAAGTTTACACGATTAATCGTTTCCATGGCAACCGCACACCCAGACTCTCTGCCTTCAAAGCAATCATACCTTTTTACTTTTCTCTTTTTTTCCCCCATTACAAATTTAAGCTTGCCAGAAAGTAACTTTTATTTAAAGTACAGAGACAGAGGCTAACAAGGTTTGGAAAGGGGATAAAATGACTGTACCAGGCTAAGGGTCCCTGGGTAGAGCAGGAGATGATTTCTGAAGGAAAAAAAAAAAACCCAAAAGTCTGATGTAAGCCAATCACAGCTATTCGAATCTTGCTGAAGCCATTTTAAGTCTGCAGAAGAAACCTATTGAATTGTAAATATGACAGGCAGCCCTCATTTTCGGAGCATTGCCCCTGACATCCACTTTGACTCTGCCCTCAGCACTTACTGTCCACAAATTTCCTCATCTAACCACAGTTGTATCCTGTAGAGATTTTTGCCCACAGATATCATCACGGCTGCTAAGGGCATGTGCTTCTGAGAAAACTGATTCAGTCCCCAAGTCAGACCTCAGAGCACGGTGTTCAAGCCTGCACCTCCTAACAGCTGTAACAGCTGTGTTATTTGTGCTGCAAGGAGTCTGTCAGGCCAGTGGTTAACTCAAGCTTAGGAGGCTGTCCCATCCCTCTCTTACATATAACTGGAGACCCGAGAGGGAGTTACTGCACACCATTAGGAAACTGCAAAGTTGCCGGGCGGTGGTGGTGCACGCCTTTAATCCCAGCACTTGGGAGGCAGAGGCAGGTGGCTCTCTGTGAGTTTGAGACTGTCCTGGACAGTCAGGGCCACACAGAAAAACCCTGTCTCAAAAGTAAATAATAAATAAATAAATAAATAAATAAATAGCAAGGGTTTATTCCCTGAAGTTCTAGAATCTGGAAAGCCCAAGATTAGGTGCTTTCAGATTGGGTGTCTGGTGCTGCCTGGCTTTCTAGTCTACAGATGGCCTTTCTCATTGTTCCTCAAATGAGGACAAGGGGATTTCTGTCAAGCCTCTTTTATAGAAGGCACTAATCCCACTTCTGAGGGCCCCAGGCCTACAGAGTAACCACTTCCCATGCCTGAGGCTCTAGGTTCTTCTCCAGCACTGCAGACAAACCCCAGCCTGTATAGGCCAGTCCAGGCATGGAGGTCAGAGGGCAACACAACCTGTTCTCTCCTTCAGTGGGAGCGGGGGATTGAACTCAGGTCATTGAGTTTGTGTGAGAAGTTCTTTTATCTGCTCAGCCTGAGAATGAAGATTTTGACCTAAGAATTTAGGGGCCACACAAACACTCTGATGGTCGCAGCCCCAACAAACACTACCACAGAAAAGCAAGGACGAAGGTCTCTTTCCTCAGTGGAACTTGAATGGAAAGTCCTGGCAGGCTCAGCGACAGGCAGGGTCACCCCTGCATGCTTGGACACCATTGCATTGTTGTATCTAACTTGTAATTTGTACATCTTCCTAACAGTTGAGGGCAGGACCTTTACTTTCTCACCTATATCCCTGGTCCTGGAAACAGTGTATCTTTGTTGATTAGATGTTCACAAGGTCACGTGGGACCATCTACCCTTGGCCTCCAGGGAACTGGGGTTCCTTAGAATTTTAAAATGTGAAAAGCTAATTATCTAGTCAATTCTTTTTTTTTTTAAACAAGGCTTTTTTTTTGACAAGGCTTTTTTTTTCTTAAAAAAGTTTTTTTTTTGTTTTTTGTTTTTTTAAAAAGATTTTTTATTTTTATGTATGTGAGTACGCTGTAGCTGTCTTCAGACACACCAGAAGAGGGCATCAGATTCCATTACAGATGGTTGTGAGCCACCATGTGGTTGCTGGAAATTGAACTCAGGACCTCTGGAAAAGCAGTCAGTGCTCTTAATCGCTGAGCCATCCCTCTACCCCTGGCTAGTCAATCCTTAGGTGTCCTGTTGACAATGGAGAAAGGTGACATGAGTTTGAGAAAGGAGGTGTGTATCCTAGAGACAGGAAGATAGAAAGCAGCAGCCTCCAGAGCCAGCCAAGGCTGGGTCATTTGGATCGATCTCACGGTGCTTCCAAACCAGTGGGGACCATGTCGATTTGTAGAACCCCGGGTTGTGGCACATGCCTGCAATCCCAGCACTCGAGAGGCTGAGACAGGAAGATCAAGAGCTTGAGATTAGTCTGAACTACCTACTGAAACCCCGTGGGAGAGGGAGGAGGGAACAGGAGGAGGAGGAGGAGGAAGAGGAAGAAGAAGAGGAGGAAGGGTCAGGAAGGGGAGCGGGGGGGGGGAGAGAGAGCATTTTACCTATTTCCAAGATTTTGCATGTTTTTCTTTGTGTGCACAGGTATGTGATGTGTTCCTGTGTTTGTGTACATGGGCATGCATGTGGGATACAGAGGCCAATGTCCTTTGTCTTCCTCAATTCCTCTCCTAGAGATCCTCCTGTCTCTGCCCACCAGTGCTGGGGTTACAGGCACCTTGGGTTTACTGGGGTTATGCTGCCTTCCTGGACTCCTAGAGGGACACTAGGGATCAAACTAAGGTCTTCTGTTTTGTTTTTGTTTTTTGTCTGCTTGCTTGCTTGCTTGTTTTTTTGCTTTTATGGTAAGAACTTTATTAACTAATCCATCTTTCATTCCAATGCATATTGCTCTTTTTTTTTTTTTTAATTACATTTAGTGGGGCCTGGAGAGATGGCTCAGCAGTTAAGAATACTGTCTGCTCTTCCAGAGGACCTGGGTTCAATTCCTAGCAACCACATGGCAGCTCATATCTATCTGTAACTCCAATACCACAGGATCTGATGCCTTCACATAGGCACACATGCAGGCAAAACATCAATGAACATAAAAAGAAAATTAAAAAAGAAAATGTCTCCATAAGATTGGACTGAAATAAACAAACAAATGAATGAATAAATAAATCTGAGCTATAGATATGCCTGTAAGGCATTTTCTTACTCAGTGAATGATGATAAAGGGCACAGCCCATTGTGGGTGGGCCATTCCTGGGCTGGTGGTTCTGGGTTATAAGAAAGCAAACCCAGCAAGGAATAGGAGCAAATCAGTAAGCAGCACTCTCCATGGCCTCTGAGTCAGCTCCTGCCTCCAGGTTCCTGCCCTGTGTGAGTTCTTGTCCTGGCTTCCTTCAGTGATGGACTAAAATGTAGAAGTATGAGCCAGATTAACCCTTTCCTCCCCAGCTCGCTTTTCATCATCCTGTTCCATTGCAGCATCAGAACCCCTAACAAGGACAGGAAACTAGCACCACAGACTCCTTCCTATCATAAAGCCCTCCCAGAGTTCACTCTGTGTCCAGTGGGCTATGAACCCCACTGAAGACCACAGTATAAACAGATGTAGGTTTGAGTGTGAATACACCTGTAACATCAGCACTCAGGAGGAGGCTGAGGCAAGAGGATTGCTTTGAATTTGAGGGCAGCCTAGGGAGTTTTAGGTTACCCTGAAATATGAAATTAGATCCTGCCTATGAATAAATACTAAATAAAAGTGGCATTTGCAGATTCATGGTGGCAGTACTCACCCTACATCTTCCTCTGCAGGTAGGTTCAGGGTTCCGTCAATGCTCTCTGAACACTAAGGAATAGGAGTTTTATGCACTTCTCGTATGTAACAGCGTATTTTACAATTATTATTTCAAGTTGGGGATAAAAAAATCACATAGCTGAGTGTGGTGGCAAACACCATTAATCTCAGCATTTGGAAAGCAGAGGCAGGTGGATTTCTATGAGTTTTGCTAGATCTAATCCAGGCCAGCCAGGTACACACATAGTAAGACCTCGTCTTAAAAGAAAGTGGCAGGGGTCAGGGGAAGGCTGGGAGATAGCGCAGTGATTGCACTTGCTGAGTTCGGGTCCCAGCTCCAGGGATATCCCACATCTTAGACCTCTCCGGGCAACTGCAGTCAAGTGCACGAACCAATACACAGGCACACACAAATATACATACTAAAACTAACAAAAATAAACTATTCTGAAAAGAGAGAAAATGGGCGAATGTTTGTGGGGTACCTTAATAAGGAGAGCACAGGCCTAGGGTTCCTTCTAAAGATTCAGCACATGAACACAGCATGGGGCTCCTCTGTCCCTGTCCTTGGCTCCTGGTGTCCTTTCAGATCTGTCACCATTTATGCAGAATGGGCCTCTCCAGGTCCCTTCGGGCTGTACTAAGTACAGAAGTACAGAAGACTGCTGCAGCGAGGAGAGTAAGAACCCGAGTCTGACAACCCGTGGGAATGCCTCTCCACTCAGCAGCAGAAATGTATTTCTATCTTGACATCTTCAATGGAAGCTTAATTGCTGATAAGTAGCTGACAACCAGTGGATGCAATCCGGGAGCTAAATCCATAACTGGCTCCGGGAGCTCCTCCATGCCAGGCTCCTAGGGGATGAGGGGGAGCCTAGATTGGGGCATAGGGCATCAGCTTGGTCAGGGAACCCTGGGACGGGCCAGGGATGACAAACTTGCTCTACCCCTGTTCCCCCCCAGCAAGAGGTGGCAGCAGAGACAACAGGTGCCACTCACAGGCCACTTTCTCTGGGGCACTGTGGTGATTGATTTAGGTCACGAAATAACTCCGATGGCGCTGTGGTGAGTCTCAGTGACGGCCATTCCTTATCTTATTGAGGACTTACTGTGTGCCTGTCTGTCTCCTGAGCATGTGAGGTAAAACAGTGCATTAGTTCTCGAGACTGTATGACCAGAGGTCCAAGGTTCAGTTTCCAGCACCCAGATTGGGTGGCTCACAACTGCTTGTAACTCAAACTCCAGGGGATTGGAAACCCTCTTCTGGTCTATTCAGGTATATTCACACACGTGGCTTGCACACACACACTGACGTGTGGTGGACATAGCAGCCAATCAAGCAGTCTGGCCCAGGGCCGGGGCTCTACCTTCCTATACTCCTATCTGCTATGTCACAAGATCACTCCAAAAGCCTGGTTGCTGTCATTTCATCTAAGGATGGTGAGCAAGACTCAGGTAGATCAAGTGATGTCTTTAAGGTTGCATATATAGCATATATGTGGCAGAGTTGGGACCTAATGGAAGGCTTATGTATATTCTTTATGTTTTTTAAAGATCTACTTATTTTATGTACATGAGTACACTGTTGCTGTCTTCAGACACACCAGAAGAGAGCATCAGACCCCATTACAGATGGTTGTGAGCCACCATGTGGGCACTTGGAATTGAACTCAGGACATCTGGAAGAGCAGCCAGGGTTGTTAGAGCCATGTCTCCAGCCCCCAAACTTATGCGTATTCAAAGTCCCTGCTTCTCACTCTCAGTCCTCTTTTGGTGAGTTTGTGCCCAGCTCTCTGAGGAGCCACAGAGACAAAAATTATAAACGTTCTCTCAGACAGGACACATCTATCTTTGTTCTGGAGCTGTCACTGAATTGATGTTACCTCAAGCAAATGCTCTCAAGTCCCCCTTGTAAGCAAGACGTAAGGCGAGACCCCTGGGGGTCATGGCCAGGTCATATTCAGTGATCCAGGATAAGGTGGGGGGGAGGCTTGAATTGCTTCTGGATCTTAGGACAGAGGCCTCCAGGGTGGAGCTGCCTGGAAGCTCAGGTTGGAAGCCCTGCTTGGGGCTGGAGTGACAGGGTGCTCGCCTTGAGGACACAGCACCCTAGGTATAGTCTTCAGTGCTGTAAAACCAAACCAAGCCACAGAGTCCCTAGAAACACCCACTTCCCTTTCAGGTCCTTTCAAACCCGCCTACCCCCATTTTTGAGACAGGATCTCAGGTAGCTCAGGCTGGCCTTGAACTCCTGATCCTCCTGGCTCCACCTTGCAAAGCTGGGATTGCAGGTGTTCACTATGGAGCTTGACTCAACTCTCCTTCACCTCTAGCCAGAGGAGAAAGACCAGGATGGGCAGGCCAGGAGAGGGGTTCCGTTAGTGTCTGTGGTGTACTTACTACGGGTGTGCCGTGATGACAGAAGGCAGTAAACGTTTCTTCTTTCACAGTTCTACTGGAGGCGGAACTCAAAGACTGGGGCCAGAATCTCAAACTGGATGCTGGTAAACACATCCTGCCTGGACATAAGGAACTGTATGTAGACTCCCCAGGTGGCTGTTTCCAAGTCGGTTCACCCATACAAACTCGTTAGACTGGACGGGCATAAAAGCCCGGAGCTCTGTCGCCTGGGTTCAGATCCCAACTCAGCCTCTTGTCCATGTGGCAACTTCTTTTCTCCTCTCGTGCTCACAGTTTCCTCATCTGTGAAATGGGAATGAAATGACACCTGTTCTCATCTGTTCTGCAGCATGTAGTTAGAGTTCACATACGTTGCCTGCAAAGTGCTTAGAGCGGTAGGGGCTTTTGGGTGTTCCAGGTTGGGACAGGGATGAGGGGGGAGGGTGGGAGAGGGTGGAGGGTTGGGATCCGGGTGGGAATGATGCAGTGAGTGCTAGCTGTTGTCCTTACTGGACCTTGTATCCCCAGGCTTGACACAGGAAATGCTGATGGGAACAGGTGACTTCCAGGTCTGCCTGTTGTTCCATTTGTGGATGGAGCAGGGAACAGCTTCAGTGCAGTGGGTAGCGACACAAGCTTGCCAGCCTCTGCCACCCCGGCCCCAGGCCCCTGTCCCGTGCTTCTTCTCAGAATAAAATCTGTCTCTTTTGCCCTCTGTTCAGCCTCAGCCGTTCCCTCTGGGTGTTCCCTAAGTAGCTTCTGTCTGAAAGTAGAGAACTTACAGCAATCCTCCTGCCTCAACCTCCTGAATGCAGGGATTAGGAACATGTGTCCCCACATCCAGATCATTTTTCAAATTAGGAAAGTGAGACCTAAAGAAATTTTAAAATCCTAAATAAATTAGGAGACAGGTAGAGCCAAGATTTGAACTCAGGCTGGCCTTACTCCAGAGTCAGAGCTGGGCATCGTGGAGCCTAAGGCTGTTTGGACACTACATACATTAACCTGCTTTTTGCCACTATAATAAAATACACAAAGCAACAATGCAGGTTATTCATGATGAAAAGAGATTTCTTTTGTTGTTGTTGTCGTCGATTTTCAAGACAAGATTTCTCTGTGTAGCCCTGGCTGCCTGAAATTTCCTCTATAGACCAGGTTGCCCTCAACTCAGAGATCTGCCTGCCTCTGCCTCCCAAGTGCTGGGGTTACGGGAGTGTTGTCACTACACCTGGCTGAAAAGAGAATTCTCCAGCTCACAGTCTTGGAGATTTAACATTCAAGGTCAGGTAGCTGCTTTTGGTCTCTGGTGAAGGTACTCAGAATGTCATGACAGAGTGAGTGGTCCCATCTGGAAACAATAATCAGAGGAAGGGGGCGGGGAGCCAGCCGTGCTCCCTAATAAGAACCTCCCTGTGAGAAGTATCCTAACCTTTTCCCGAAGCAAAGCCCCAACAGCCCCCAACTCCCCACTGGCACTTACTCAGGGACTTTACAGTGACCCACAGCCCCAGCTGTGATCATCCTTATGAGAGTTCCAGCACTCAGGAAGCTGAGGCAGGAGAGTTGCTGTGAGTTTGAGACCAGCCCACAGTGTAAAACTGTTTCAAAGCAAAAAGGGGGGGGGGGAAGAGAAAGAAAAGAGAGAAAGAGGAGAGAGAGAGAGAGAGAGAGAGAGAGAGAGCCAGCAAAGCACTCCCTTAGCATATATAATGCTCTGCATTCAGACTTCAGCATCATAAAATATTTTTTTAAAAAGTGATAAAAATGTAGATTTGGGGGCTGGGAGAAGGCTTAGTCAGTAAAATGCTTGCTACACAACCGTGAGGACCTGAGTTCGAATCCCCAGAGCAGCCCCTGTCTAAACAGCTAGATGGTGTTGTGTGCACCCACCTGGAGCAGTTCAAGGGGAGAGCTCTGGTTAGCTGACAGGGAAGAGAGGGGCAGGAACTCCACCCGAAGCTGAATGCTAGTCTCAAAGCCAGCACTCCTTCTCGGCAACTGTGCTCCTCCTCTCAAAGATCAGTCCTCCCACAGAGACAAATGGGCATTCTGTCCTCCGGCTTCCAATCCTGTTCGCTGGGAGATAGCAGCCCCATCTGATTTTGCCAGAGTGGCCTTTTCCTCTGCTCACCCTGAATCCCATTACAAGGCTTCCTCAGATGAGGAGACGTTCAAAGATCCCCTGCTCAGAGCTGTCTTCCCTTCACCTTGTCTAGGAGCGTTGTGGTTTCAGGCTGCCTCGTCCCTCCTCTGGCACTGTCTCCCGAGTGTGACCGACAAGAGGCACAGTGGAGTTTTATACAGCGTTTAGTGAGGACGCTTCTGCTGTTCCTAGCATGGAAACATGGTGCTTCAAAGACTGATCTGGGGGCCTGTCTACACTGCTCCAGCACCGGAGGAAGCTAAGGACATGGAAAGCCATGCCCCAGTTGCAGGCAGTTTACAGTTAATTAGGAAGGAAGACCATGGGAACAATTACAGATCTGCTAACACCCCTTCCCCCCCAACACACACAGACACACACACAGACACACACACAGACACACACAGACACACACACAGACACAGACACACACACACAGACACACACACACAGTGACTTCCACCGGCAGGTGCAAATTAGCCTAATTCTCAAGCCACCATCAAGGTCATCATGAGCTGGATCCAATACAGCCAGCCTCCTGGGGCGGAGGGGTCAGCCATGGCCTCTCTTTGATCTGCCTATGTGGAGTTGCCGGCATAAGGAATTATCTCCTCTCTGTGTTTATAGCTCTCTACTTCAGAGAGCGATTTTTCTCTAACGTTTCTTTCTTTGGCCCAGCCCTAGCAGAGAGAAAGAAACAGAGATCGTTGAAGACTGTCTAGACTTCCAGCCTTCAGGCTGAGAATCACAAGTCTCAATCCAAGTTCTACATTTAGTTTCAAGGTAATGCAGTTACGGGGCCAGCAAGATGACTCAGCGGGAAAATGTTCGCCACTCGACGACCTGAGTTCAGTTCTGGGAATCTACCAAGTCCTGAAAATTATCTTCTCTGACCTCTGCATACATGCCATGGCGTGACCTGCCCCCTGGCCTCAACACACACATACAAATAAATATAAAAAGAAGTTATAAGATCTGGGAGGTGGTAAGATGGGCCAGCAGGTAAAAGCACCCACCATACAAACCTGATGACCTCAACTTGATCCCAAGGCTCCACGCTGAGTTCAATCTCTAGAATCAGTGGAAAGAGTGAACGAACTCCCCAGAGTTGTCCTCTGCTACACACACACACACACACACACACACACACACACACACACACAGTGGCACATGCTCACCCACCCATACATTATATACCAATCATCATCATCACCATCACTGTCACCACCATCATCATCATCATCACCACCATATAATAAATAAAAAACGTGAAGGGGGCTGGAGGGATGAACGGCTCAGCAGCTAAGAGCACTGGCTGCTTTTCTGGAGGACTGCGACTTGATTTCCAGCATCCTCATGGCTGTTCACTATAGTCTATAACTACAGTTCCAGAGGATGTCACACCCTCTTCTGATCTACGTGTCTGCTACATGCACATGGCGTAGACAAAACACCCATTTTAGAAAGCAAATTCCAGGACAGCCAGGGCTTCCCCAAGAACCTTGCTCAAAATTCATTCATTCATTCATTCATTCAATTAAAAATAATAAAACTTTTTATTTACATGTAATGCCATTTCTCTCCTTAGACCTTAGCTCTCCCATCTGCAAGAAGAAGAAGACACAAAAGTGCCGGCTTTTCCACTCATACATATTTTATCCATCTACCCATCTACCCATCATGAAGTAGGTACCAACATGGTACCGTGAATCTAACTGGACGAAAGTTCTCTCCCACTGCTGATCTGACCCATCGCCTCCTCTGAACCTGATTCTTTATCTGCTGTGGGATAGAGCAGTTAGAACTGAAGACATTTCAAAGAAAGGATCCCAGTTAGAGGCAGATTACACATTGGAAGGACTGGGGCAGACATAAGATGCTAATCCCAGAACTTTCAAGATGGAGATCAGAGGAGCAGGTCAACCTAGACTACACAGAGAGTTCAAGGCTAGCCTGGGCTACGTAAGAAGCTATCTGGGAAAAAAGGGTAAGAGGGCTGACAAGATGTCTCAATGAGTAAAGACAGTTAATGTCAAGTCTGCTCGACTGCCCATCCCCCCGGGGGGCAGGGAGGAGAGAATCAACCCCTCAAAGTTGTCCTCTGACCTCTAGGGCAGCATTTGTGGACTTCCTCCCATTCCCTAGAGAAGGGCTAGCTGTCAAATGCATTAAGTCAAGGTAGTGGGGTAGCCTCAGGGAGTGTGTTTTTTGTGTCTGAGATGAGGGGAGACCTCCCTCCTTTCTCACTGTCTGTACCTCAACTTCATCGTTGTAGGGGCTCTGCTTGGACAATGCATAGTCACCATCGACAGGCATTAGCTTGTCTCCTAATGTCACTAGTGCAGAGACATTTGTTTTAGCCAGTAAGTGAGTTCCGTGGTTTGAACAATGTCCCCCAAAGGCACAAGTGTTGAGATTTAAGATGCTTATGAGACCTGTGACCCATAAAGTTGTAAAACAAAACAAAACAAAACAAACAAACAAACAAAAACTTGTGCCGGGCAGTGGTGGCGCATGCCTTTAATCCCAGCACTTGGGAGGCAGAGGCAGGCAGATTTCCGAGTTCGAGGCCAGCCTGGTCTACAGAGTGAGTTCCAGGACAGCCAGGACTACACAGAGAAACCCTGTGTCAAAAACAACAACAAAAAACAAACAAACAAACAAAAACCCCAAAATCTTGTATGTCTGTGCTACTTAAATGAGCCCAGAAGCTCTGAGTTTTTAAAAGCTCCAGCCTTTTGCACAACAAGGCTCTTTGAATCCCTATACTCCTGGTCCATGTCTTTTGCCTCTCGCTGGAAGTGCATGATCTCTTTCTAATGGGCCCTGCTTATTCTGAAGTAGTGTGTCTTTGCTCAATCCTTTGCTCAGAGACACAAGAAATGGTATTGTGAGGGACTGGTTTAGGCATTAAAAGTGGACAAAGTAGTGGGTGGTGGTGGTGCATGCTTTACTCCCAGAACATGGGAGGCAGAGGCAGGTGGATCTCTAAGTTCCAGCCAGCCTGGTCTACAGGGGGAGTTTCAGGACAGCCAGGGGGCTACACAGAAAAACCCTGACTCAAAAAACAAAAACACTGCTCTTCCAGAAGTCCTGAGTTCAATTCCCCACATGGTGGCTCACAACCATCTGTAATGGGATCTGATGCCCTCTTCTGGCCTACAGGCATATATGCAGGCAGAACATTGTGTACATAATAAATAAATAAATCTTTAAAACCAAACAAACTGGACAAAGTGCAGAAGCCAGCTTGGAGTCCTCAGGAACTACAGCCTGAACAATCCAGGCCAAGTTCTGATGGCAATAAGTGCTGTGTAAGAGAGACACATCTGGTCACCCAGGGAGGGCGCTGCAGGGATCTGCTGAGGCTCAGAGAGGCAGTGGGTGGGAGAAACCAAGACTTGAAGGAGGGGAAGGAATTAAGTGAGCAAAGAACCAGGAGACTTTAATGGGAGTGAGGAAAAGCATTTGGGCAGAGAGAACTGCATATGAAAGCACTCTGTGGCCTCAAGAGAAGGCCAGAGTGGTTGAAATACCAAACTCAGGAAGAGAGAATTGCCAAGGGAGGCAGGGGTCAGGCTGGGCTAGGCTTCAGAAACCAGAGTAAGAATTTTTAGTTTTGGCTTGAGCCACCATGTGTTTAAGTAGGGTGTGATTTCTTGGCAGTAGGCCCATGCCCAGACTGCAGTGGCTCTCTGCCTCTGCCATTGCCCACCATAAGGCCTCTTTGAATGCTATGCTACAGCCTCTTGGCCCCTTTAGTCCATTTTAGCCATTCTATGGGCTACATAAACACCGTGTGTTAAGTGTAACATGTAAGCTTCCAGTTAACATAATTAGTTAGAAGGACATAAAGAAGCCTGTGATTACAGCCAGCTATCAGAAGAAATCAGGACCATCGGTAAATGGTGACCAGCAAAACTGACACGGCTTGTGTGCCTGTTGTCATTCAATAAATTCAAAAGATCTGACATTGTAGAAAGTCATTAATAAAGCTCATCTATGTTCCTTGCACACATGGCTGTTATCCTCTACAACACATAAACCCCATCCTTTGTGTTACTGCAAATCTGCACAGCCTGTTCGCACACTGTCATAGTACTCTGCCTTGCCTTTCTTGGAGGGAATGCAATGTTGAGGCAGAGCGGCCAAGAACTTGGTACCGTTCCTCCTCAGCCTCCCAAGTGCTAGGATTCCAGGCATGTGCCACATCTGGTTTAAAGTTTTGCGGAGATGGGATTTGGGGGACTGGACGGGCTAGAGAGATAGCTCCTAGTTAAGAACACTTACTGCTCTTGCAGAAGGCCCAGGTTCAGTTCCTAGCAGCCATATTGGGGGCAGAGGCTTACCACTTCCTAGAACTCCAGCTTCAGGGAGGGAATCTGCTGCCATCTTCTGGTCTCTATGTGTACTGCACACATAAACACACACACACACACACACACACACAGCACAGTACATACACAAAAAAGTCACTCATATATATAAATTTTTAAAAATCTTTAAAGTCTTTTCATTATCTAGATGTGTGTTTCTCAGCAATTTCTACCAACTGAGGTTAGTTTAAGACTTTGGGGGGCAGTCAGAATAAGTCAGCCCCTCCCCCCAACAGCCACACTTGACCAGCAAATGCTGGCATCTACTAATAGTAGTGCTTCTGTCTAAACCAGCACAAACCTGCTAGCCAGGACATGGTGCATGTTAGTAACGACAGGTGGAATTTGGAAAAAGCATATGCTGTGTTAATCTTTGCTGCCCCTGCTGATAATAAAAGTAGCCAGCATTTCCTGAAGGTTCCCCATGTGAGAGGCCTCCTATGCCACAGAGAATCCTTTATGCAATGGCCCATGGAGAAGATATGTCATTTGCCCAAGATGGCATTTTGGTAGAACAAGGGCAGGAGTGCAGAACCTGTCTGCTATTACATCTGTGTACTGCGGTTCTTCCAGAATACTGTTCTTCATTTCTAGATAGTTCCAGCTGGTCACTGTTCTCCCATGGGAGACCTCTCTGCAGGCCATCACTAGAATAGGCCAGCTGCAGAATGATTTCAGTTGGGTCTTTAGAAGCTTTGGAAGATTCAAAGCAGAGGCAGAGCTGGCTCTGGAAAGACTGAGCATGTGTCTCAGGACTCTTAGCATAGCTGAGTGACAGCTGTGTTGTCTGATCTTGGTTGTTAACCAGGCTAGAAGGAGCGAGGCCTGGGATGGGAGGAAAGCAAGCTCTGGGTGTAAGGGTATCCCCTAAGACAGAACATGGGTGGCACCGGGCGAGAGTCTAAGGGTAGAATGGAATACGGGAGAAGAACTCTGTAGCACAGGTATGCTCACTCTCTGCTTCCCCACTGTCATGGGTGAGCAGCTCCTGTCATCCACCCCTCTCTGATGCACAGAGCAGCAGGTCCAACCTCTCAAACCAGGAATCAAAGGAGTCTTTCCTCTCATATTATTAACTGTTTTCACTGCCGTCACAAGATCCCTGCCAGAGTGACTTATGGGAGAGAAGGCTTCTCTGGGGTTATAGGTCAGAAGGGATTTAGAGAATCATAGCCAAGGAAGACATGAGGGATGGAAGGGCTCAGTCTGTGGCAGCAGGGGCTTGAATCATGGCCTGTTCACATCAGATGGAGCAGAAGACAGAGAGAATGAGTCCGCAGCAGGGCCAGGCTACAACTCTCAAATGCCTGCCTTCCGAGACCCACTTCTGCCTGCTGTGCTGCCAGCCACATACAGTCCATGTCTTGTGCCCTTGAGGCTGGGAAGATAGATCAGTTAGTGAGGGAGGACCTGAGCCTGGATCCACAGCACACATATAAAAAGCTGGAAATGGCTGGACATGCCTGTGGCCTCAGCAATCTCAGCACTGGGAAGGCAGAGACAAGGGGATCATGAGTGCTAACTGGCTGGCTGGAAAACCGATTGCGCTCCAGCTTTAGTGAAAGACCTTGCCTTGGGCTGGTGAGATGGCTCAGTGGTTAAGAGCACTGATTGCTCTTCCAGAGGTCATGAGTTCAAATCCCAGCAACCACATGGTGGCTCACAACCATCTGCAATGATATCTGATGCCCTCTTGTGGGGTGTCTGAAGACAGCTGCAGTGTACTTACATATAATAAATAAATTAATTAAAAAAAAAAAAAGACCTTGCCTCAAAAAATAAAGTGGAGAGATTGAAGTAGACACTTGATGTTGATCTCTGCCTTTGGCCTCTGCACAAGCTCACTCTTACATGTGCCCTTGCATGCACATGCACGTGCCCCCACACACATGAATACCTACATACATATACAAAACAAACCATGACAAAGAAAAACACTGTCACCAACGGGTGACCAAATGTTCAAATACAAAGTGTGAGTGTGTTTGTGTGTGTGTGTGTGTGTGCATGTGCGTGTGTGTATGTATGAGTATGAGCGTGTGTGTGTGTGTGTGTGTGTGTGTGTGTGTGTGTGTATGTGTGTGCTGTGGTGCAGGGAGGGGCCGTCTCTCATTCAGACCATACTATCTACTGTAAACTGTTTCTCTCAGGCATTTGTTGCTCTATGAAAAGTTGGGCTGACACAATAGCCCATGTTCAAGGATGGTTTGTACAAAAGGGTAAAATCACTGTTCTCACTCAGACATAAAACACCCATCTTAAATATCTTCCTTAACTCGTTAGTGAGAAAAGCAGGAGATGTTAAAACCATCTCAAAGGAGAAACCACATCACAGACAGTCCATCAAGAATATTGACACAACGGAAGCCCAGACGGATTCCTCTGCAGTCAGGGGAAGCCAATAGCATCTCTGCCAGATGTGCATGCAGGTCACAGACAGAAGCTATCTCACTCAGACAGTTCACTCCCCTTTATAGATTTTGGACTAGCTCAGCGGTGGGATTTCTATGTAGCATGTGCAAGGCCCTGTTTTGATTCCCAGCATTACGTAAGGAAAACAAAAGCCAAAAATATTTTATACAGCACTTGGGAGACTGAGGCAGGGGGATGATGAATTTGAGGCCAGCCTGGTTTAAGGACAACCTGCCAAGAATGTTCCTGTGGTACAAGCTTGAGAGCTGAGGTCGGCTCCCACCCCAGCAAGGCAGCAACCATTTTGTTCCATGCCCGCCAGCTATTTCATATTGTTGCTGTAACATGGCCGCTGGTCATTGACACAGAAAAATAATTAGACTCAAAGCAAGGTCAGGCTGATCACATATCCTGTTATGTTCTATATGTTAGTTTGTTAATCTTAAGAAATTCCACAAAGCTTCACATAGGACCCATCAAATTGAAGATCAATATGAACCGTTCTGTCTAACATGACTTGAATCAGAGCTGGCCATTGGGCAGCACTTCCTGCACCTGTGTCCTAGCTCAGTATACTTTCTGTTTTGTTTTTGGTTTTGTTTTTTTCCTTTATGAGCTGACAAGAAAGATGTTCATGGCCGAGGTTTAGACCCAAATTCTGAGATATGGTCCTGATCCATCAGTATTCAGGTATGCATTCAATAAACCATCCCTGTCTGACTGAGATTGGTGTTTGTGTAGTCTGTGGGGTGACTCATGGGCCAATGAGGACCTCAGTTCAGACCCCTAGCACTCCAAAATACCTGGGTGTGTGTCTATAATCCAAGTGCTGAAAAGGACGAGGCAGGGGGATTTCTGGAGTTTGCTGGTCAGTCAGCTTGGCTTAACAGTCAAGCTCCACATTCAGTGAGAGGCGCTGGCTGTCTCAAAGGTGGAAAAAGAGTAAGGCAGGCTGCTTTGGCCTCCACACACACCAGTCACTGTGACCAAACATCTGACAAGAAACAGCTTAAGGGAGAAAAGGCTTATCTTATCCGTGTCGGGGTTAGAGTCCAGTATGACTAGGAGGAGCAGATCCCAGCTATGTGGACACAAACTGGCTTATACTGGACAACATCAGGAAACAGCGAATAGAAATATGGTGCCCAGCTGGCTTTCTCCTGTGTGCCCTTTCAACAGTCTGGGACCCCACCTGTGGGATTGAGAGGGTGCTGTTCATATTCAGTGTGGGTCCCCTCCCAGTTAATCCTCTCTAGAAATGTCCCATTTCTAGAGAACACACCCAAAGGCTAGCCTCATCGATGTCCTGGGTGTTTATTAATCCAGTCAAGTTGTCAGCCAAAAATTAGCCATCACTCCATCCATCGATGGCTTGAGACCAGAATAGAACACAAGCCAAGGGAGTCAGTGAGCTCTAGATGCTGGAAAAGGTAAGGAAATACTTTCTCCCTGGAACCTCCAGGAGCCCAGCTCTGCAAACCTTGACTCAGTAAGGTACATTCTGGACTTTTGACTTCCAGAGCTTAGGTAGGGGGCTGTGTGTGTGTGTGTGTGTGTGTGTGTGTGTGTGTGTGTGTGTCTCTGTGTGTGTCCGTGTGCGTGTTTTCATGTCCTGGGAATCACTTAAGAGGGCTTTGTGTCATGGTAAGCACATAATCTAACCCTGAGTATATACATCTGTCTTAGTCGGGTTTCTATTCCTACACAAACATCATGACCGAGAAGCAAGTTGGGGAGGAAAGGGTTTATTCAGCTTACACTTCCACATTGTTCATCACCAAAGGAAGTCAGAACAGGAACTCAAGCAGGTCAGGAAGCAGGAGCTGATGCAGAGGCCATGGAGGGATGTTACTTACTGGCTTGCTTCCCCTGGTTTGCTCAGCTTTCTTTCTTATAGAACCCAGGAGTACCAGCCCAGGGATGGCACCACCCACAATGGATTCTCCCACCCTTGGTCACTAATTGAGAAAATGTCTTACAGCTGGATCTCACGAAGGCATTTCCTCAAGGGAGGCTCCTTTCTCTGTGATAACTCTAGCTTGTGTCAAGTTGACACACAAAACCAGCCAGTACAACATCCTACTACTAAACTACATCCCAACCCAGTTTCCATTGTTTTCAGTCACCAGTGGTGATGGGAAATGACACTCCCTCATTGGTCAAAACATAAACTTGCAGAAAGGTCATTTGTGCCTACGAAATCAGGCTGCACTTTAGTTCACCCTGATTGGAGAGAAAGGTTTGGAGAGAGTGTTAATGTATAGACACAAAGTGGTGTGGGTGAGGGATTTCAGTTCAGGGGGATCCCTGTCTTTCTGTGGGATTCCCAGGCTGACCCCATCCCTGAAGTGACCTTTCCTACCCACCTGTTAGAGAACATGAAGACAGAGGCCCCATGAGACTCCAACTTGCCTCCCTAAGACCAGTCAGAGCTGATAAAATCATCTCAAACAGGACAAGGAAAGACCATGGCTGAAAACACATTGTTCCCAGTTAGAGTCTGGTAAGGAGGAGGCCATTGCTCATAAATGTAAAGACGTTAGCTGTGAGTAAAGACTTAGGAAGAGTTGCTGCGGAAAGGACAGAGAGGCCAATGAGAAAAAGATTTTTTTTTTTTAAGTACTGGGAACCAAACCTAGGTCTCGTCACCTCCTGGTCCCAGCCCAGTGTGTGGCTTTTCAGCATTGCATTTTTAGCTTACGGAGTGTGCCAAATCATTTAATAACAAAAACAATAACAGTCACCATAGCAAAAACCCCTCCCTTATGTACCTAGAAAAAAATTTTAAAGACATCAATAATATTTCAAACTACTACCTTCCCTAATCCGTTCATTCAGTCCTGTGTGATTCTTTTTGATCTAGGAAAGCCTCATGTAGCCCAGGCTAGCCTTAAACTACCTCTGTATGGAGGATAAGCTTGAATCCTGCCTCCACCCCTCAATTGCTGGGATTAGACATGGTGTGTGGCACTGTGTCTGGATCACATGTAATTAATTCTTGTTTCTGGCTCTTGAGTTAGAAACCTAATGATGTCACCTACTTCTAGGCAGAAGAGTCCTAACTCTCCCGGCTGGTACAGCCTGGGGTTGTCTGAGTGATGACAGCTAAAGTCTGCAGGACATGGTTGAAAGAACCAGAAGTTTGAAGCACCTGGTGCTCTTCCCCCTGCATGAGGAAGGAGAACCCTGAGTGATTCTTTGTTGAAGACAAACTCTTGGCTGTAACTTATTGTTGAGTCATCAGAAAAGCCTCAGGGTAAAATAAAATCTCTCTGTTGCAGCTTTACAGAAAGAAACAAAATTAATTAAGTAGACCTAGGGACCCATGATCCATCCCCTTTCTGTCTTTGTGGTACGGGAGACCAAGCCCAGAGCTGTGCATACCAAACACGTGCTCTGTCCCAAAGCCATACCCCAAGCTCCGTCTGAGTTCCCTGAATTTGTACCTGACCTTACAGGCATTCTAAAGGGAAATGGCTTGCAGCTTCTGTCAAATCCTCAGAGAAAGCTATGCCCCTAGCACCAGATGGGTCCTGACAACTCCCACCGACCTCGAGCCCCACCCCAGCCCCTTTGAGGTCTGGGACAACCTGAAGCTCCAGCAATCTTTTCCAGTCTTCTCTGTGATAACAAGCACACCGGTCCTGGCCCTCTCACCTGGCCCTCTCACCCGGCTCTTATGGCCACTGTTGAGTGGTTGTGCTATTTTTTCCTTAATATTTCAATACAAGTCCATATATAAGTAATAAAGGTTCTAAATCCTTCCGACCTCTATATTTAGACCTACCACTGCTTTGAGAAAAGAACATGGACTTTATATGGCTCATAGACATTTGTTTTTCAGACTTGTTATTAACCAGAAACCTGGGATAACATAGCATCTGAACAATTATAGCAGTACTGGATTGTAAACCTTAGGATAATGCTTGTGTCCCTGCATTGTACCGACATAAATGAAGGCCATGGGAAGCATCTCCTTATAGACTGTCAAAGCTCCCAAGGACAGAGACTGACCCTCACATGGGACTGTAACCTAGCAAGACGTCCTTACAGCTCACCTGCTAATCACACAGAAAAGCACAGTAGCCTAACAGTGGAGAGCTATGGCAAGTATTATTCTTTTTTAATTTTTAGAATTTACTTAGGGCCTGAGGACCTGAGTTTAATCCCTGGAACCCACAGACTGGAAGGCAAGAACTGACTCTGGAAAGTTGACCTCTGACCTCCATGTATGTGAAGTGACATGTGCACACATACACAACGAATAGATATAAAGCCAATACAAATGACTATTTATATTTAAAAGTCATTGTGTGTGTGTGTGTGTGTGTGTGTGTATGTGTTTGTGTGCAAGTGAGTGGAGAACACTAATTGACACTTCACCTTTCTCCACTTGTTTATTAATTAATTTATTTATTGGCTATATATCCTGATCACTGCCCCCTCCCTCCTTTCTTCCCAGTCTCACCCACCTTCCCACCCCAACCTTATTTTTTTTTTAAGATTTATTTTTAGCCGGGCAGTGGTGGTGCACGCCTTTAAGCCCAGCACTTGGGAGGCAGAGGCAGGCGGATTTCTGAGTTCGAGGCCAGCCTGGTCTACAGAGTGAGTTCCAGGACAGCCAGGGCTACACAGAGAAACCCTGTCTCGAAAAAAACAAACAAACAAAAAAAAGATTTATTTTTATTCTTTACTGTATGTATCTGTTTGTATGTCCATGACACTGGCAGGAGCCCTGAGGCCAGAGATGTCAGTCCCTGGAGGTGAAGTTACAGACAGTTGTGAGCTTCCAAATGTGGGTGCTGGGAATCGAACTCAGGTCCTCTGCAAGAGCAGTATATAGTCTAAGCCAGTGAGCCATCTCCACAGATGTCTTCCTTATTTTGTACGACGAAGTCTCTCTCTAAACCTGGAGTACACTGATCTAAACCTGGAGTACATTGATTGTTTCAGCTGGATGGGCTGGCCAGCGAGTTCCAGGGATCCTCTTGCCTTGGAATTCCCCAGAGCTCTGTGACAAGCAAATGTTGCTGCCTTAGGCTGGGTTAGTCCCAAACTTGCAGCTATCCTCCTGCTTTGGCTTCTCAAGTTCTGAGATTATAGACAAGCACTATCATGCCTGGCTCACAAACATCTTACCCAGGTAATTAAAGCTATGTCACCAGTAAGCCTTCTGGTATGAGGCACCGAGGACCCAGGATCACTTCTGTGAGGTTCCTGGTAAAGGTGCAGACATGACCTTACTCCCATTGCACAAAATCACCAGGACCAGGCCAGACTGGGACATCTACAGAATCTAGAAAACAGCACATGGAAGGCTGAGGATAGCCTCAGAGTGAAGGAGACAACGGCCAGGCTGTGGAGAGAGCTTAGTGGTAGCATGCTGGGCTGGGATGCTTGAGCCCTTGGTTTGACATCCAGGTGAAGGAGTATGCACCAGAGGTAGAACTCAGGAGGTCTTAGGTTTATAACCCATCAACATATACACACATGCACACGCAGACACACACATACAAGTAATTTAAAAGGGATTTCAAACATAAGACCCTGCCACCTCCCCCAGCACACATACAGCTGGTTAATAGCTTAGTCACAGCCTCTCTGGAGGACTGTGACATTAAAATGTTAAGGAAGGGTGGCTGGAGAGATGGCTCTATAGTTAAGAGCATTGACTGCGTCTATTGATGACCTGGTTTCTGTCTCCAGTACCCTCACTGTGACTCTCAAATGTCTGTAACTCTAGTTCCAGGGGATCTGATGCCCTCTCTTAAGCCTCCACAGGCACAAGGCACACAAGTGGTGCATAGACATGCATGCAGGCAAGACACCCATACACATATAGTAAAAATAAATAACCCTTTAAAACTGCTGAGGGCAGTCAGAGCGGTGTGTGTATGTGTGTGCGTGTGATAGCAAGGTCATGTTACCGATACAGGGTTCCCCCTCCCTGCTGGCTCCTTATCTAGAGGGTTAATGTAGCAGACAGCACCCACTTCAGAGACTCATCCGGCTTCTCCCACGTCCCTTTCAGCTCTAGACAGATGCCCCACTTTCCATGGGAGAAAAAGCAGCTGGGAGAGAAGTGTGTAAGGGACCCCAGCAGCAGGATGACAGAAGAAAGCCAGGAGGCATCTCCCAACCTCCAACCCTCAGCAGCTCCTTGCCGTCCCCAGGACCAGAGCACAACAGTTCCCTCAACCTAAGAATAAAATATTCCACCCATTATTCTTGGGGAACAATCACAGTGTGTTTCTGGTTGTGTCAATGATTACTTTCTATTGCTCTGTGACTCCAAATAACTTTAGGTTCCCATAGCAACACGCTCAGCTTTGGAAGCTGACATTGTTCCCTAATCCATGTGGGAAGGAGCAATAATGGCTTCCAAAAAACTCATAGCAAGTGGGGGAGACCAAGTCAGGAGGTGGAGGGTGGAGACAGTGGCCAGTCATCAAGGATCTTGTCTGGTCAAAGACAGTGGACCTTCCTCGATCAACAGTGAGTGCCTAACCATTCAGCAGTCCTGGACGGGCCCCAGAGACCACAGTCTGCTGAGATTGAGGCTTCAGAGAACGTGAAGCCTTGCGATGCTGGCAGGACCAAGGCCAGAGGTGAAGGCCCTGTGTCCCATCAAGTCTGAGAAATGTCATAAATCTTCTAAAGAGGATTTCATAAAAAAGATACTTGGAATTCAAAAGAAGTTAAGTTGGCTTGGCAGATAAATATAATGGATGATCACAAGCTAAATTATCTGAGGACCATGTGTTGATGTTTGCTACCTGCCGTAGAAGAAATGATTCCTTGGGAGGCAGAGGCAGGCAGATTTCTGAGTTTGAGGCCAGCCTGGTCTACAGAGTGAGTTCCAGGACAGCCAGGACTATACGGAGAAACCCTGTCTCAAAAAACCAAAAAAAAAAAAAAAAAAAAAAAGAAGAAGAAGAAAAAGAAGAAGAAGAAGAAGAAGAAGAAGAAGAAGAAGAAGAAGAAGAAACGATTCTTTTACTCAAGGTACCTGACAGCAACCACAAAGGTTTCCCTGAACCAACTGGTGACCGATTCTCCATCCCCCAGGACACCAGATGTCCAATGGTTCATGAAGTAGAAACCTGAGAGTTCTTCGGAAAGTCAGTTGTCTCAGATGGTGTTTTGATGGGGCAGACAGGTGAAGGAGTGTGGTCCTGAAGCAGACACAGGTGTAAGGATGCTTTCTTTTTTTTTTTTTTTTTTTTAAAGATTTATTTATTTATTATATATGAATACACTGTAGCTGTCTTCAGACACACCAGAAGAGGGCATCAGATCTCATTACAGATGGTTGTGAGCCACCATGTGGTTGCTGGGATTTGAACTCAGGACCTCTGGAAGTGCAGTCAGTGCTCTTAACCACTGAGCCATCTCTCCAGCCCCGTAAGGATGCTTTCTTAAATTGGACACGTGAAGGAACATTTCGCTGAGGTGGACACAGGTGAAAGGCTGCTTCGCTAAGGCAGACTGGAAAGGAACGTTTTGCTGAAACAGACACAGGAGAGAGGATGTTCTGCTAAAACAAGCATGTGAAAGGACACGTGATGAAGAATTCTTCCCCAAGGTCCACCTTCCACTGTGTAGTTGAGCTCCATTCTTCCGAACCCCATAGAGAGAAATGCACCAAAAAACTTCTGGTTGTATCTTGAGGCTTGCCAGTTTCAAGGACTTGGGCTGATCTGCAGAGTGATGTCAGCTGAGACAGATGCCTATGTGGAGGCAGCATGTAGAGGATACGTGATATTTGGAGGAAGCATAAAAAGGACAGTGATGGCGCCTGAGCTTGGCTTGCTTATAGACCTAGCTGTGCGACACTTGTTGGCCTTTCATCTTCACTGAGCTGATCTTCGCTTTGCTGAGAGAAGCTCAGCCCAAGAACTTCTGGTGTTCCTCGGGTTCTGCTGATTCGTGCTGAGGCTGAGGTCTGGCTGTCTCTGCTAGGTCATAACATCTCTGATGCTATCCCAACACTACTGAACTGGACTGCTGATATATCCATGAAATATTTTCAAGTGGATTGAACTGCCGCTGCCTGCTGACCTGTGAACTGGACTGCTGATTTCCAGACAACACAGACGGGAGTTGCTCCAGAGAACCTTTCTAAACAGGTCCACTTCCCCACCCCAAACTCCTGTATCCTTTCTTTCCCACTACCTCTGGTGGGTGGTAGGCTAGAAGGGAGATTAAAGCGTTTAAGAACCATCATTTAAAATAGACATTGAAAAAAATTAAAGTTACACAGACCTCACATGTTGAGGGTTCAGTCCCACAAGTCTGTCTAATGCCAAATGCCGGTTCCATGTATTTCTGGACTGGCTACACATGCAGGGTCCCCCAAGCTTCTCTTTGACATCAATAATTTGCTAGATGGGGGTCACAGAAAAGCAACTTTCTTGCTCTTGCTGATTTATTGTACACCAGAACAGCCAAATGGAATTGATGCATCCAGCCAGGTCAGGGGGCAGAGCTTAGATGATGCCCTCCCTAGGAGAACTCTCCCAGAACCTCAACATGTATGTCTGTGAGAGTGTGTTGGATTCCCTGGAACTGGGGTTACAGTTGTGAGCTGCCACGTGGTTGCTGGGAATTGAACCTGGGTCCTCTGGAAGGGCAGCCAGAGTTCTTAATGGATGAGCCATCTCTCCAGCCCATTGTCCAAATTTGTATAGAGGTCAATCCTGAGTCTATTATTAGCCCTCCAGTAAGTTGCCGTATTAGCAAAAACTCAAGTGTGGTTGAAAAAGGGGTTTCTTAAGAACTAGACAGTATCACTGAGAAAATCAAAAGTCTTTAGGAACACTGGTCTAAGAGCTTCAGAAAAAATAATGGAAATTATCTCTTTTGAGTGAATTGGACTCAAATTATTGAAACACATCTTGTTTTTTGCAGGAACTAGGAAACTTTTTAAAATATCCCATTACTAACATTGCTTGGTGTTTGCAGATTATTCATTTTTGTGTCATTTGTTTATGTAAAATAAACATTCATAGACCAGAATAGAATTAAAAAGTGACTTTTAGCCATGTGGTGGTGGCACATGCCTTTAATCCCAGCACTTGAGAGGTAGAGGCAGGTAGATAGATCTCTGAGTTCAGACCAGCCTGGTCTACAGAGTTAATTGTAGACACACAGAGACACTCTGTCTCAAAAACAAACAAACAAAAAACTACAACAACAAAAACCACAGAGTTTTAGCCAAGAAACTCAACATTTCTAAAATAGAAATAAACCTGTAAATTGGTGGTTTTGCATGCTAGGTTTATAGTCAGGATCTGGTGCATGCCAGGCAAGGATTCTACCACTGAGCCTAACCAAGAAAGACCGGGGGGGGGGGTTGTTTCTTTCTTTCTTCCTTTTTGAGACAGGGTCTCTTGTAGTCCAAGCTGGCATTCAATTCCCCAGGTAATTAAGGATGACCTTAAACTTCAGATCCTCCTGCCTCTACCTCCCAAATTCTGGAATTACAGGTGTGTATCCTCATGAACGGCTTACAAGGGCTGGTGATTGAACCCAGGCCCTCATGCATGCTATGCGGTCCCTCTACCAACTGAGCCACAGCCCAGGAAGCAGCTTTTTAAATTGCTAAAGACATATTAGTTAAGCCCTACAGCTCATAATGTATAGGTGGACTGTTTCAGGCGTAATGCTCATTCCTTCAGAGTTCGAAATGGTGAACATCAAAGTGAAGATGAGACTTCAGAGAAGTCTTTGAAATTTGAAGACAGCTATTCTCTGTGACTGTCACAAACAGGTGATTTTAACTTTGTTCTGGAAACCTGTAACCTTTGTAAATAGCGCCTCCTGGTGGCTAGGATAGGGAACAGTCTAACTTGCCTTTCCTGTCAGATCTCTCTCTCTCTCTCTCTCTCTCTCTCTCTCTCTCTCTCTCTCTCTCAGAATGTTATTTCTATTTTTCCCCAGTGTTGCTAGTTGTCCAACAAATATTTGTAAGGAAAATCTATCATACTATAGAGCTGAGAGGCCTTGGAATCCAGAATTATTATACTGCTTTATGCCCCACCCCCAGCCCCACAGATTTGTATTACGGGTGTGTGTGTTGGTGCTAGGACCTCGTGCGTGCTAGGCAAGGACTCTACTACTAAGCTACACACCCAGCCCCTAGTATTAGTTTTGAACACAGATTAGGACAGAAACTAACATAAATTATTCAAAAGACCCAGAGATGTACTGCCTTCCAATTAATAGGCAATAGAGGACAGATAAGGGCACTTTCCTATTCCATATTGTAGAAAGGAATGTGTGCGTGTGTCTGTGTGTTGGTGCTAGGACCTCGTGCGTGCTAGGCAAGGACTCTACTACTAAGCTACATGCCCCTCACAAGATTCAAGGATGTCACTGGCTGGCTGAGCAGAGGGGTGACACCAAGCTCTAAAATGACTGCCTTCATTTCCTCCATAGAACCTTGGCCCATGATGAGCTGCTAAGATAACTATCTGCCTTCTCAGATCACTGGCTCTCTCTGAATAGAAGGCAACCCCTCTCACTCAATTCCTGCTCGCTGGCATTCATGTCGACAGGCAACCTGAGTGCTGCTGTTCTAGTTCTGAACAGTGTCTTCATAAAGCTAATTATTATTATTATTATTATTATTATTATTATTATTATTGCAGTAGTGGGGATCAAATTCTGGCTCTTCTGTGTGATAGGCAAACATTCTACTCAGGCCCCACCCCACCTTCTTGTATTTAAGATGACTCAGTCAGCTTGGTCATTTAAAGGAAAATCTTCCTTATGGAACAGTGTTTCTTAGAGGCTGGAGGGCTCTTCAGTTTTCCTAGTTTTAACTAAAACTAAAGGGAGGAACAAGGCCTTAAACCAGTGGATTGTGAGGCAGAATAACCCTTTCACAGAGGTTACCTAAGACCACTGGAAAACACAGACATTTACAATTAATAACCATAAAAAAATAGTTATGGCATAGCAACAGAAATCGTTTACGGTTGGGATCACAGCATGATGAACTATATTAAGGGCAATGGGAAGGCTGAGAACCACTGTCTTAATTGAAGGCCTAGTTCTGGTGTCTGCTGTAAGCTTACTAAGTGACTCATGGAAATACTTCCCCTTTGAATCTTGCCCCCTTTTTTTAATTGTGGTTTTTCAGGGCAGGGTTTCTCTGTGTAGCCTTGGCCATATTGGAACTTGCTTTGTGAGTCTTGCCAATCTTAAGTGTCATCTGCTTCCTCCTCTCTATTCGTTGTCCTCTGTGACATCGGTCTGTGAGATCAGTGGCCTATACCTCGACTATTTCCTTCCTAATCCAGGGAGTGAGGACTCAGCCTCAGCTGCTTCCAGTAGTAAAGCACAGTTGAAGAGGGAAAGCACAGAGCTTGCCTTGAAAGCTGATTGAAGGCAGACTGAGCTGGCAAGTGAAACTGATCAAAACTACCCACAGAGCTGGATACAACAGGTTACTGTAAGTTTGTATAATTCAACAAAGTGTCAGCATGTTGGCCATTATGTAATAGGCTTGTTTCCTGATTCAACCTTACCAGGCTTTATCTCATCTATAAAATGGGAAAACTAGAGCTGCAGTTTTCAAGGGATGATGCAAGCATTGGATCGTAGTGCGTGACTGTGTATGCAAAGATGCTGCTATAACATCTTATAGAGCCCAGTGTGCCGACCTAGCTTATACATGCTGTAATACAGCCATGGAACACTGTGATGGGTCACCCCAGTAGCCCTCCACAATACTGCAAGGATGCCGGTCATTTTACTGAGACTATGATGTTAATAATTTTTGACAAAAATTTAACTATAAGGATAGAGTTTTGTTTTCCCTCGTGATGCTGGAGACTGAACCCAAGACCTTGAGCGTGCTAGGCAAGTGCTACTTTTGAGCTGTGTATCATAGGTTGTCTTGTAGCTCAGTTTTAAACATTATAAAAATGTAATGCCAATGACTTGTATGAGACATAAATTAACGAGTCATAAAAAATAATTATAGAAGCTGGGAGGCAGTGGTGGTGCACGCCTTTAATCCCAGCACTTGGGAGGCAGAGGCAAGCGGATTTCTGAGTTCGAGGCCAGCCTGGTCTACAGAGTGAGTTCCAGGACAGAGAAACCATGTCTCGAAAAACAAAACAAAACAAAACAAAACAAAAAAACAAAAACAAAAAAAATCTTATAGAATCATCATGCTGACAAAAGGTAAGGACTAGGGTCCTTTTTGCTTTATAGCTTTGTGACATGTGTGGAATCATACTGTGCCTTTTGTTGGAATTCTTGTTCACAATTGCTTATAAGATTCACCTAGTGTTGGGACCTCAAGCACACCAGGCATTACCAGTCTGTGGTGGTTTGAATTTGTCTCGCCCATGAGAAGTGGCAGTATTAAGAGGAGTGGCCTTGGGGCTGGAGAGATGGCTCAGTGGTTAAGAGCACTGACTGTTCTTCCAGAGGTCCTGAGTTCAAATCCCAGCAACCACATGGTGGCTCACAACCATCCGTAATGAGATTGGATGCCCTCTTCTGGTGTGTCTGAAGACAGCTACAGTGTACTCATCAATAAAATAAATAAATAAATATTAAAAAAAAAAAGAGGAGTGGCCTTGGTGGAGGAAGGGTGTCACTGTGGGGGTGGGCTTTGAGGTCCTAAGCTCGGGCTACACCCAGTGTGTAAGAGATCCTCCTGGCTGCCTGCAGAAGACAGTCCTTCTGCTGCCTTTGGAGCAAGATGTAGAATTCTCAGCTCCTCCAGCACCATGGCTGCCTGCCTGCTGACATGCTTCCCACTGTGATGATAATGGACCAAACCTCTGAACTGTATGCCAGGCCAATTAAATGTCATCCTTTATAAGAGTTGCCTTGGTCAGGGTGTCTGTTCACAGCAAGGGACCCCTAAGACATCTATTTTCACATATTTAAAATGACTGTAGACAGTTCAGTCATTAGAAGTAAATGGTAGATGAATTGCATGGCATGCTGCTTGCATAGCATTCGTGACGCCCTGGATTTATCTCTGGGAACATACACTGTCCTGGTTATTTCCCTGTTGCTGTGGTAAACATCATGACCAAAGGCAACTTGGAAAGGAAGGGTTTATTTCAGCTAATACTTGCAGGTTAATCCAACACTGAGAGAAGCCAGGGCAGGAATAGAAGCAGTCACCATGGAGAGATACTGCTTACTGACTTGATTCAGACTCTTTCTTCCTTTATAAAGATATATATTTGTATAAGCAGTTTGCTTGCAAGTATGGCTGGGCATCATGTGTGCGATTGGTGCCTGCTGAGGTCAGGTGTTGAATACCCTGGAACTGGAGTTATGAACAGCTGTGAGCTGCCCTGGGAATGCTGGGAATCAAACTTGAATCTTCAGCATCAAGAGCTTTTAACCTCTGAGTCATTTGTCCAGTCCACAGTTCCGTTTTTTATACAGGCCAGGATATCTACCCACGGTGGCACTGCCCACTGTGGGCTGGGCCATCCCACATGAATATTTAGTCAAAAATGTCTACAGACTCACCCACTGGCTAATCTGATGGATCAATTCTTCAGCTGAGCCCCCCCCCTTCCCAGATGACTCAAATTTGTTTCAAATTGACAAAAGACTAACAAGTACACACACGTAATCCATGTTGTATGCAGCACAGATTAACTTTATGTGAAAAACAGTTCATTTTACTTTTGGAATCTGGCATCTATTGAGTATGTATGTGTGATACAGATGTATGCGTGTGTACCATGGCATGTGCAGTGGTCAGAGGACAACTCTGTGGAATTGGTTCTCTTCTTTTGCCTTTCTTATACATTTATACGGGTGCAAGTGGTCAATTCCAGTCAGCAGGCTCATGAAGCAAGCCAACAAGCAGACCTGGTTCTACTTTTTGACATTTACAAATGATTTTTACTATCAACTTATTTTATCTTTTTGTTTCTGTGTAGTCCTGTTATGTCCTAGAACTCATCTGTAAGGCAGGTAGGCCTCCAACTCGTGTACACCCATCTGCCTCTGCCTCCAGAGTGCTGGCTGGGACTAAAGGCATACGCCATCATGCCTGGCCAATATACTTATTTTTAAATGGGTCTCATTATGTAGATCAGCCTGGCCTCCAAGCAACTCATTTGTCTCCATTTATTTCCAGTGCTGGGATTAAACGCCTTCATCACCACACCAGGCCAACATTCATTTTGCCATGTGGTATGTGTACACGTATGTATGCATGTTTGCATGCGCAGAAGTGCACATGTAACATCAGACGTCTTCCTCAACCACTCTCCACTTTATTGAGGAAAGATCCCTTGCTGAACCCAGAGCTCTCTGAATGTGGCTAGTCTAGTAAGTGGCTTGCCTTAGGGATTATGTATCTCTACCTAACCAAGTGCTGGGACCACAGGAGGGGTGAAAAGAGCCACCAGACCAGACTCCCCAGCTTTGTAGGTTGGTTCTGGGGATCTGAACTGTGGTCATTTTTTTTTTTAAGATGTATGTATGTGAGTACACTGTCGCTGTCTCCAGACACACCAGAAGAGGGCATCAGATCTCATAATAAATGATTGTAAGCCATCATGTGGTTGCTGGGAATTGAACTCAGAACCTCTGTAAGAACAGACAATACTCTTAACCACTGAGCCATCTCTCCAGCCCTGAACTGTGGTCTTCTGCTCCTCAAGCTAGCACTATTCACCAACACATCTCCCCAGCCCTGTTTTGTTTTGTTCTTGAGATAAGGTCTCATCCCAGACTGACCTCTCACTACCATACAGCTGATGATCCTGCCTCTGCCTTCAGAGGTCTCCAATTACAGCTGTTGTCATGTCTGCCACCAACCTCATCTGTACATACACACACACACACACACACACACACACACACACACACAATTTTTGGGTTTGTTTTTATTGCTTTGAGTCAGGACCTCACTATGTATTTTTGACTGGCCTGAAAAGATTCACCTGTCTCTGTTTCCCAAGTGCTGGGATTAAAAGTGTATACACCACCACTCTAGCTTCTACAAATATTATGTATCCTATGACAAGTTTTTCTTGGGTACAAATTTAAAGAGGGACAGCACTTTGCTGTTGGGTGTATTTTTACATTTACTCAGTAAAAATAAGCTTTTCTGGGCTGGAGAGATGGCTCAGCAGTTAAGAACACTGACTGCTCTTCCAGAGGTCCTGAGTTCAATTCCTAGCAACCACATGGTGGCTCACAACCTCTGTAATGGAATCCAATGCTCTCTTCTGGTGTGTCTGAAGATGGTGACAGTGTACTCACAATAAGCTTTTCTTATAGTTGTTCTAATTCAGTTTTGTTTTGGTTTTTGAGACAGGGTTTCTGTGTAGCATTGGCTGTCCTGTAACTTGCTCTATAGTCCAGTCTGGCCTTGAACTCAAGAGCCCCACCTACCTTTAGTTCCTGAGTGCTGGCATTAAGAACATGTACCCCTTCCACTCCCACTGCCTGGCTTTCAGTTTGTTATTGTATGTATTATATACTCACAGGAGGGGCATGCTGGCCATGGCATGCATGTGGGGTCAAAGGACAGCTTCCTGGAGTTGGTTCTTTTTCTTACCAAATGAGTCTCAGGGTTCAAAGCAGTTGACTGGCACTCTAGTCCCTCTCAGTCTCCTTATGAAAAGAATACCCTGTTATGCAAGCAGGATTTTGTGGAAATGATGGAGACTGGCCAGATTCTTCAGTGCAAGACGGAAGCTGGCTACATTTGTCATGAGAAGTTACAGATCTGGAGTTTACCACCACACTACACACTACTTGCTAAGCATGAGTGAGCCACCTCCCAACCAGTGAGGTCTTCAAATGACTGAAACCTGAGAGACAAAGCCAGAATCACTCAGGCCATTTTTGTTTTTAAAACAAGATCTCAGCTTTTTATGTCAGTGTTAGGGATCCAGACTCAGGTTTCCATGCTTGCACAAGCATTCATTTCACCAACAGAAAACCGTTACCCAGCCACCTTGAATTGGCTATGCAGCCAAGGGTAACCTTGAAATCACAATCTTCATTTTTGTGTGTGAATGTCTATCATGTGTGTAGGCACCAAGGCCAGAAGAGGGCCTCACAATCCCTATCACATCCCTTGCAGTGGAGTTAACAATCACTGGAGATTGAGAGCTGAGAACTTCAGTCCCTGGGAGAGCAGAAAGAATTTTTATTGCTGAGCCATCTCTCCATTTTGAACTTCGGTTGTATGAATATGTAGTGTTTGTGTGTGCATGCGTATAAGCCAGAGGTTGAGTACTTCCTCTATTTCTTTTCACACTGAGCCTGGCTGGAGCTCACCAAACTTGGCTAGAGTGGCTGGCCAGTGAGTTCAAGGGAGCCTCCTTGTCACTCCAATGTTAAGATTACAGATGTGCTGTTATCTTTTAAGACTCTGTGTTAGCCTGCATGTCATGTGTGTTCCAAGCTCATGCCTGGAATCCTCAGGCCAGAGGAAGGTGTCAGATCTTGAACCGTTTAGTTTTGAGTCACTGTTGTGGGTCTTGGTGTTCTTAGCCACTGAACCATTTGTCTAATTCCCAAGCATCTTTTTAAATTGCTCAGATTTTTAAAAAGCTTAAGACGTCATCATGTTTTATTGTTATGAGTGTAGTTGTGTGAGCTCATGTGCCCCATACTCATGTAGGATCCTGTAGAGCAGGAGAGGACATTAGACTGTTTCGAGCCACCAAATGGGCACTGGGAATTGAACCCAGATACGCTGGAAGAACAGAAAGAGCTCCTGGCCCCTAAGCTGTCTTCAGCCTGAAACTATTATACTTTTAACTTGCTCAGCTTTTTGTCAGTGTTGGGGACCCAACTCAGATTCTCAGGCTTACACAGCAAGCACTTGACCAACAGAACTGTCTACCCAGCCACACTGAACTTTGGATCTTCCTGGGGGCTACGTCGATAGGCATGAGCCACCACACCCATGTATAAGGGGCTGGGATGGAACCCAGGGCTTCTCCAGTGTCAACTGCTACATCCCTAGGATTCTTTTTTGTTTCTTGTTGTTTTTAAAAAGATTTATTTTATGTATATGAGCACACTGTAGCTGTCTTCACATAGCTACAGATGAGGGCTGTAGACCAGGCTGTGTAGACCTCAAACTCAAGACATCAGACACACCAGAAGAGGGTATCGGATCCCATCACAGACTGTTGTGAGCCACAATGTGGTTGCTGGGAATTGAACTCGGGACTTCCAGAAGAGCAGTCAGTGCTCTTAACTGCTGAGCCGTCTCTCCAGTACCCATCACTAGATTTTTAAAGTCCATTTTCTGCTAAAGTACAGGGAAGTAAAAACAGCCCAATTTACTTTTTTTTTTTTTTTCGAGACAGGGTTTCTCTGTGTAGCCCTGGCTGTCCTGGAACTCACTCTGTAGACCAGGCTGGCCTTGAACTCAGAAATCCACCTGCCTCTGCCTCCCAAGTGCTGGGATTAAGGGTGTGCGCTACCACCGGCCGGCCCCAATTTACTTATGTACTTATTTTCTGATACAGGGTCTCATTTGAGTCAGGCTGGTTATGAACTTACTATGTAGCTAAGGCTGGGTTTGAACCAATGCTCCTGCCTCTACCTCCTAAGTGCTGGGGTTACAGCTGTGCACCACTACCCCTGGCTCTGAGTGACCTTTACATTCATGTTTTTCACTCTTTGCACTTCCAGCACCAAGTCAAGCCATTCAAGAAAGACATGCTTCCTTAAAAGCTAAGATGCAGCTTAGTGGTAGAAAACATACAAAAACACTCCTAGGCTAAAAACCTTGTCTGTCTGTCACACACACACACACACACACACACACACACACACACACACACACAC
>NW_021621113.1:9200032-9237236 GCF_004785775.1 Grammomys surdaster | reverse complement strand
CACACACACACACACACACACACACACACACACACACACACACACACACAGAGAGTGGTACTTTAATAAGAATGGTTCCCTCTTAGGGTCAGATATTTTAATGCTTAATTACCAGGAAACAACACTATCTTAAGGAATTAAAAGAATTAGGTGTGGCCTTATTGAAGGAAGTGTGTCACTAGGGGTGAGCTTCGATGTTTCAAAAGCCCACACAAAGCCCAACTTTCACTCTTTGCTTAAAGATAATGACTTAGCTCCCAGCTACTGCTTCAGTGCCTGCCTACCTGCAGGCATGCTCCCCACCATGATAATGGACTAACCCTCTGAAACTGTAAGCCAGCTCCAATTAGATGCTTTCTTTTCTAAGAGCTGCCCCAGTCATGGTGTCTCTTCACAGCAATAAAATAGTGCAAATCCACTCTCATATATATAACACAAAAATTTAAAAACAGCTATCACATTACACTACCTTTTGGGTTTGTTGAGACAGGGTCTATGTATCCCTGGCTGACTTGTAACTTGCTATGTAGACCAGGCTGGCCTCAAACTCAGAGATCCAACTGCCTCTGTCTCTTAAGTGCTAGAATTAAGGTGTGTACTACAATGCCCAGCAAGAGCATTTGTGGAACAGTTTCTTCAACTAAAAAATGAAATTCCTATAGATATCAGACCAAGAGTTTAAAGTCAGAATAATAATCCCTAGAACAGAATGTGAGGCAGATATGAAAGCCAAAGCCAACACAAGCCTCCCCTTCCCAGCTGCTCATCTCAGTTCAAATCCACGCTCCTTCTCAACAGGGGCTGACATGAAATCTGCATCTCCTGGTGCTAAAAACACAGACTCAAATAGCACAGCCACTTCCAGAAAAAGGTTTTGCAGGGTTGGAAATATAACTCTGTGGTAGAGCCTTGCCTAGTATGCCTCACGGTCTAGGTTCAAGTTCCAGTACCAGCACCAAACACAAAAAATTTAATTCCTTGAAACTGAAGTTACCATTTGAGCCAACAATTCCACTCCTAGTTATGGTCCTAATGGAAATGAACAGATGGGCACAGAAAACCTTACAGAGTCCAGTATGTTGTTCATATTAACCCAGTGTCTATCAACTGAAAAATGCAAAACAGATCCACAGCTACTAAAGGCATGTTACTCACCTATTAAAAAATGAACAAACTTTGACAAATGCCACCACATAGATGAACCCTAGACATACTAAATGAAAGCAGCCAACTACAGAAGTCAACATAATATATGCACTCATGCATATGAAAAGTTTGGAATAGGTCAACTGAAAAGACAGAAGGTAAAGCCATAGGCTGGGGGAGGGAAGAAAGGAAAAAGATGGGGGGGGGGGTCTTTGTTGGAGGGATAGGAGTCCACAAGATTGAACCTGGGACTTTATGAGTGCTTGGCAGAAACCACAGCTGAGCTGCAGCAAGCGTATCTGAAGGTTAGACGGCAATGGGAGCTAACAACTGTGCAAAGTCCATCTAAAGTGCACCGCGAATGAACTGTATGCACCGAGTTATTACTTCAGTAAGACTTTTTGTTTTGTATTTAAGACAGGACCTTACTATGTAGTCCACGTGCCACTGTGTCCAAGAAGAGACACCCAAAATTTCCAAGGTGAGCAGACCCACTGAGAACCTCACCTAAGCTTGAGTAGTTTACATTATGGAATATCTGAGAAGTCGTAATCTACAACAACTATGGCCAAATTGTCCTCTAACCTTATTCTTCACAAGCCAATCTTGGTTCTACTGGGGCATAGTTCTTCATTTTAATGGGCTAGGATTGAACCCAAGACCTTACCTACAGCAGGGAAAGCCCCTTAAGCTTTTAACTCCACGGTCTTACAGCATGACCCAAAGTTCTTCCTGTCTCCCCAGACTGCAAGGACTATACAGGTACATGTAGAGCGACTCCTTGTCTGTCACAATTGGTCAAACTACATGAGCCAACACTTTTTAGACTGATTTCGAAAATTCTGTTTTTCTATTAAAATTGTGCACTTTCAGTGCTGAGTAGAACTTGTAACGAATTGTGTCTGTTTTTCTGTTAATCCTGCTTACACCCTAGTCCTGGAGGGGCAGCAGGTAACACGTAAACAGTCATCAAAGAGCTAGAATCTAAGAGGAAATGAGGCAAAATACCCAATGAGTTTAGACAAGAGTTTATTTAAAGTAACAGCAGGTTTACAGAGTGGCACACAGCAGTGAAGAGGCACGGAGGACTGCGCACAGCACAGCACAGCACTTACCTCCCTTCCCTGGGCGACTCAAGGAAGGTTTCTTCCTCTCTTCTGCACAAAGCCTACTCTGTCTCTAAAAGAATCCTAGGGAAAGTCTCAGCAGTCAGTTTATCATGATTCAACAATTAAAAACAAACAACCCCCCCCAGTCTCCATTCTTAAGAGAAAGCAATCCCTTGTCCCAGATCTTTTAAGTCTGTATCTGGGGAAAGGAGGTTAGGTTGCAAACTGAATGTCTTAAGAGTCAGACCAGCTTTGAGTCAGAAAAGAAGAAATTTCTGACTCTGAAAACCCTAAGCTACTGCTGCATTAATCAATTTTCATCACTAATTGAACACTCCTATTTTATCTTCCTTTCTGTTTTGTTTTTGAGTCCTGACTCTGCAGACCTGATAGCTCAGAACTTGCTATGAAGACCAGATGACCTTGAACTTCAGCGACCTACCTCCTCTGCCTCCGAGTATAAGGTATGCCATTATACCTGGCCTTCCTTCCTGCCTTCCTTTCTTTCTTTTTTGAAAAAACTAACACAAATTTTATTAAGAACCTGAATGTTGGGGGCTGGAGAGATGACTCAGGGGTTAAGAGCACTGGCTGCTCTTCCAGAGGTCCTGAGTTCAATTCCCAATAACCACATGGTGGCTCACAACCATCTGTAATTGGATCCAATGCCCTCTTTACATAAAATAAATAAGTCTTTAAAAAAACCAACCTGAATGTTTTGGGGGTACTCACTGCGGGCACTACACATAAACTATCACAACCAAATAAAGAGTGCATGTTCTGCAACCAACCTGCCTGTGTTCAAATATTGGTCCTACATTACAGTTATACATACTTTGGCCAAGTTTGTTAGCTTTTCCACTGGTCTTCAAATATTACATGTAAGGCTCTTAATAGTTCTTGAAACACAATCTAGTAAATGTTACACACAAAAACCCACATAGATGTGTGTACAACACTGTATGAGACTAAGAAATGGTCCAAGGCTGGCTTCAAACTCTTGATGCTCCTGCCTCTTGAGTAGTCCTCTTGAGTGTTGGATTACAAGTGTACAACTCACCTAGCTAGATCTTCCATTTAGAATGTGTAGTCAGGTTAGCATATACAGGGTAGATTGCTAGTAAAAACTTTAGCCACCTCCCTTTTTAATCAATTTTGATTCCTTGAATTAAACTTCTCTCTGTACTTTATGAATCAAAATGAGCTCCTCATGGTCATGAACTCTGAACTAGTTGATCTCCAAAGCCTGCAGGATGCCTACTGCACAGGCACATAATCAGTCTGGAATAATTTCTTTCTAGTAATTTTTGAGTTTTTTACAAAACTAATAAATGAATGTTAACAGAAACCACTACCCCCTGCCCCAATTTACATGTATTTGTTCATATCAAATACAAATGTAATTCTAGTGGACCCTCTGAGCACTAAAGAATTTAAAAACATAAATACCAAGGACGGAACTAAAACAAGGACTCACTGCAGCTGGGGCTGGGTGCATTGCCACGGCTCTCCTTGAACTTCTTTGAAGATTTCAGGTTTATGTGTTTTGCTTGAATGTGTGTCTGCACACCATGAACCTGCCTAGTGCCTGCCAAAGTCAGAACACTGGATCTCCTAGAACTGGAGTTATGGATGGCTGTGAGTGGCCATGTGGGCCCTGGGAACTGAACCCAGATTCTCTGCAACAAGTGTTCTTTCCTGCTGAGCCCCTCTAGCCCCTCTCCTTGAACTCTTCATCCTCTTGCCCAAGCTTCTCAAGTGCTGGAGCTACAGGTGTGCACCATCATGCCTGGTTAAAGTGGAATACGCAGGCTCAACTACTCTGAACTTTTTTCACAGTCCTGCAACACACTCAAAACAGTCACAGGGCTGGAGAGCCCAGAAGAGAGCTGTCTTTACAAAAGTAGAACTGTGGTTCTAACGCATGGTCAGTCTTTCTTCAGACAACAGTTCACTCACCTTCTCAGTACCTCTCCTAAGAACACCAAACAGAGCCGTAAGGCTTAACTGGAAAATTCCATGAGCCCAGGTCTTTTTCTCTCACTGTAGAGTGGAAGGCAGGCAGGACAAGGCAGGTTGGGAAGGCTAGATGGGAATTCCTAGTTCCCTTTGCATTCTTCAGATGTCATTTCCCCAAACGTCTGCACTGGCTGGCTTCCACTTCAGCATCAGTCACGGAATCTTGAAGGTCAGACAGAGTAAACAGGGAAGGACATAAAATTAAGTCACGGGGGCAACTTCAATTGGGAAGAGGCACATTTTGAGGCATGTGGAAATGAATTACTAGTTGTAACTCATTTTTATAATTCAAAAATCGGGTCTCTGGCAGGCTCAAGATCTATGTGCAGACATTTTCTTTCTTCTTTCTGAATTTCTTGGGTTAGGGGACTAGGAAATGGGTTTAATTATGGTATCTTCAGTCATAGGCACCATTATAATTTCTTACCCACTCCCTTCCCACATTCCCTATCAAGTCCCCTCCCCACCTCCAGTCGGTCACCTTCCCCTAGTTTAGGCAGACAATCCATCTCTCCTGAGATGGGTTCTCACTAAGTTGCCTAGGCTGCTTTGGAGTCTCCTGCCTGAGTATTTGTTTGGTAATGTGGGTGCAATCCACCACTGTTATCTCTACATTATTTTAATAAAATGTTCAGTGGAAAGACATAATTCCCATGAAGACCAAACACAGACGGATTTAGTTCTCAGTCTCTTGATGATTTTGCTGAACAGATAAGGGAAAACAATTCTGATAAAAGGAACCAGTCACACTAATCAAGTCTAAAAAGTGTTTTTGTTTTTTTTTTAATTTTTATTTTTCGAGACAGGGTTTCTCTGTGTAGCCTGGCTGTTCTGGAACTCACTCTGTAGACCAGGCTGGCCTCGAACTCAGAAATCCGCCTGCCTCTGCCTCCCAAGTGCTGGGATTAAAGGCGTGCGCCACCACTACCCGGCAAAAAGTGGTTTTCTAATTTGTCACATTTAAAATGGATTTTATGTACCAATTAAAACCAGAAAAAAAAGCGAACTTTTATTTAATAATCATTAGCGCAGGCTTTAAATTTAAAACGTTTGTCTATTCAACTGATTTTTCCTCTTTAAAATTTTGAGACAGAGTCTCAATATGTAGCTCAACTTAGGCTGGCCTCAAATCTGAGTCTCTTGTGCCTTAGCCTCCCAAGCGCTGAGATTAGAAGTGTGCACTTCTTCATCCAGCTTACTCAACTGCATTCTGAATCACAGGAAATAAGCACTGAAATGAACTCAGCACAGAGTAGGAAAAATATTGAAAAACACATTTGAAAGGGACCAGAAAACTCTTTATACTATAAAATCACAAACTGAAAACCAGAATTTTTTAATTCAGGTAATTAGCAAACCAAATTCTATTTGTTTTCTTTAACAAGTAAGTTGGCCAAACTGACAGCTCAACTCCAAGATGCTCAGAAAAGATAGAAGTAGGTCACCAGTCATTTGGGAATGGAAAAGACAACAGATGAAAGGAAACCCAGACCATCGAGACTTGCTTTTAGGGGAATGCTGTTTAGAATCTGATTATTCTGACCATGTGACCAGGCAATCATCCTTGTTGGACGGTCCTAGATTCCAAACAATACATTCCTTCTCAAGGCACACTCCACTGGTGGCTCAGAAGTGATCCTCAGGAGAAATCATTTAAAAATGTGCACTGTGCAATGACTGTTGCCTATCTTAGGAGCTAAAAAGGCAAAACAAAAACAAACAAAAAAGCATATAAAGCTACTGTGGGGACCAAGAGGTATGCCGATTAATAAATGCAATGACTAGAAACAATGCAGATTAGTACTGAGAATGGACCTCATGCCAAGTTTTGGCTTTACAAAACTCCCAAACCTCAAAAATGCCTTTCTTTCAGCATATGGTCAATTTCCAGGTTGGTATTTGGAAAGTGTTAAGAATATATCATGAAGTAATCACTGAACAGGAAGGCCAGTCAGCTGATTATTTTAAATAATTAAGATTGGATTCTGGGCTGGGGAGATGGCTCAGTGGTTAAGAGCACTGACTGCACTTCCAGAGGTCCTGAGTTCAAATCCCAGCAACCACATGGTGGCTCACAACCATCTGTAATGAGATCTGATGCCCTCTTCTGGTGTGTCTGAAGACAGCTTCATATATAATAAATAAGTAAATCTTAAAAAAAAAAAAAAAAAAAAAAGATTGGATTCAACAGGTCATCTAATGGCAGAGAAATTCATAGCTTAAGATCAGACACAGCAACGACAGCTGTTAATGTGTTAATGGCAGGTCCTAACAGTAAAGCTCGTGTTGACTGTTTATGAAAAAAAAAAAAAACAAACCAGAACTCCATTTTACAGAGTGAGTGAGCTGCATTTCAGATGGCCTCAGCTCAGACTTAAGTAGGAGCATGAGAAAAGGCTGGGTCACTAAGCTCAGTTTTAGTTTGCAGGTTCAACAGAATATTCACAGCGAAGGCAGAATGTACATATAAATATCCTTTCAAATAAATGAAAGACACCCTCAGAGCTTATCAGTGTGGCAGGGAGCATGTGTTACAACCGGTATCTGGAAAGGAGGCAAAAATAAGAAGTTAGTTGCAGGGTTGAAACATACCCTAGATTAGGTACACCAGGGTCAGTCAGACTCCTACATCTTAGCTTGTGAATTTTGTTGTCAGAACAAGCAACAGCAATTTCCAGTTTTTTCTTTGATTCAGGGTCGTGAATATCCCAGGCTGGTTTTGAACGTGATATGAAGCAGAGGACCACTGTGAATTTCTCAATGTCCTGCCTCTATTTTCTAAGTACTGGGATTATAGGCAAGTGTCACTACACCCAGTATATGAGGTCAAATCCAGAGTCCACCCATGCTAGGTGAACACTCTCACAGTTTGGCTCCATTCCAGCCTACAAGATTGTACTTTAAAGTAATTCCCCTTCAGTCTAGCATTGGGGGGGTGGGGGTGGGTGGGAGGGTTAGAGGATCAATCTCACCTGCACCATCAGTGTTAACCCCTGTACTTCTGGGTGTTTCTACTCTGAACAATTTCTCTAACATTTACTCAGTTTCACTGGCATCTCACAAAGCCTACAGTTCAGAGGGACTCCAGGGACAATTTGTGCCTTGTTAAAAACCAACATCTTGATAACCTGGATAACTGGATCATTTGTTTCTTTTCCTACTTAGGTTTTTTTTGTTTTTTTGTTTTTCGAGACAGGGTTTCTCTGTGTAGCCCTGGCTGTCCTGGAACTCACTCTGTAGACCAGGCTGGCCTCGAACTCAGAAATCCGCCTGCCTCTGCCTCCCAAGTGCTGGGATTAAAGGCGTGCGCCACCACAGTCCGACTCCTACTTAGCTTATAAACCTAAGAAAAAGTAAAGTTCCTTGTAATAAGAAATTCCAAGGACATCAACTATCCCCCAAAAAATGCCAAAAACTCCCATGAGTGAAGTTACTCTGGGCTATTCATACTTGCACTTAGTAACTTATATACTTCTTAGTAAGTGTGACATTAGGAACCACGCAGCTTATGCTTTCAGGGTAGCAGACATGTTTGTCATTAGCTACAATAATCTAACTATACTTCAAATTTTTGTGTGGTTCTTTAAAAATACTAATTTCAAATATAAGCAACACTAATTTTTATTTTCTGAGACAGGATTTCACCATGTTGCCCTGGCTAGCCTTGAACTCAGAGACCTGCCTCTGCCTCAAGAGTGTGTGCCCTACTACAGCTCCTTTTGTTGTCGCTGTTGACAACACTGAAGGTTCCTGACTGAGACAGGCCCAATAACCTGTCTAAAAATACAAACACATCAGATCCAGACATAGTTTGAATAAAGCTACTGGTTCTGCTCCACACTTCTTAGTTCTTTTGATTCAGATCTAACTCAGGACCCAAGTCAAGAACAGAACCACTCAAATGGCTTTGTCAAAAAGACAAAATGGCTCTTGGTGTTAAAAGGGAGTGTCTTCTAATCTGGCCCAAGAAAATGACTATCTCGGAAGTCTTAGCACATGAAATGCATCTTTAAAAGTAATAATGAAGGTCATTTAAGTTGTAGTATGTTAATTATATGAGAATAAAAAGTCAGGCCAGAGAATGTATTCTGAGTACTTCACCTTCCTGTACTTGCCTTCTTTTCAATGATTATTTGTGTGTTTGTGTTGCTGGGAACTGAACCTATGCTCCCCACATCCTAGGCAAGCACTTACCACTCAACACTTCCAGGTCCTTCTCAATGACCAAAAGTCACTAATAAAACACTGTTCTTGAACTGTATCCTACTGCAGCCTAAGGACAGCAAAGGTCTCCTCTAGAGATGCTGTCCTTGGATTGAAGGGTCCCAGTGCCATTGAGTCCTTTCTGCTACCCGAATACAAAGCAGTTTTGCAAGTCTGTTTCCAGGCAGGCTTTCTTCTTCGACACTACGTCCTTGAATGTTCATTTTGTTAGTTTAAGTTATCTGTACAGAAAGAACATAAGAACACAAACTGCATAATAATATGCTCCATTTCCCTAAGGCAGGCTGCTACTTCATTCCCTGTAACCTTCAAGCCTTCTAGGCAAGAGCTCTACCTCTACCTACTCTTCTTTATCCGGTGGTGGGGCTGAGGTCTAATCTACACCTCTTCTAACATAGGCATTCTTAGCCCTTTCTTTAAAACTCAGCCAAGCTCGTGGGTATTAAGCCAGGGCTGGGGTTTGAAATGAGAGGTAGGTTTGTAGTCAGAAGAGCTGGTATTATTTTTCACTTAAAAGTGCCACTCCAAGCTTATCTGACTACCACCCTCTTCCCTTTATTCTTGCTTTTGGTCTCTGAGAAATCACGGTCAGGAATAGACTTGTCAAAGTGAGGATATTTTCCAAAAGGTCGACTCCACCTTCCTCATGAATAGAGATGTAGGAGTGAGGGACTGAGAGCTGCTGCAGTGTCCTGGGCAAAGGCTAAGACTTCAAAAAAAGAGACTGCCATTGAACCCAGAGCATTTAACTTGATAAACAGGTGCTCTACTACTGAGTTAAATCTTCAGCCCTTGGTGTTTTAAGACAAAAATCTCACCATGTAGTTCAGGCTAGCCCCAAACTAAAGATTGCATCCTGAGGCCTTATAGGTAGTATGTGACATCATACCAAAGTATCTTTGTTTGTTTTTAGACAGGGTCTTACTTGGTAGCCCTGTCTCACCTACAACTCACGATATAAACCAGGCTGGCCTTGAATTCTGGGAGGTCCACCTGCTTCTGCCTCCCAAGTGCTGAGATAAAGGGCATGAGCTACTGTGACGGTCCCCAAGGTAAGTTTTTAAATTTAGGTATCTCCATAAAACCCAAGGCTGGCTTGGAATCTGTGGCCCTCTTGTTTTATCCTCTTGTGTGGTAATACTACAGATCTGTACCACCATGTTTAGCTTTACTTTAAAAAAAGATTACCAGTGGCAAATTAGCTGTATACACATACATACACATATGAACACACAGAGGGGGAGAAAAAGTACCATTGCAATACAAATGCTGTTTCTAATAGATCAGCTATAAATCTTGGGGTAACAACTAACATGTCTATAATCCCAGTACTCAGAAGGCTAAAGCAGCAGCTGTAAATTTAAGCTATACAAGACTTTTTGCCCCCATTCTGAGACAGAATTTCATGGGTTATAGGCTAGTCCCAAACTCTCTCAAGTCTTTGACAAGTATTTGAGGATAACCCTAACCTTCCGATCCTTCTGTTTCAGTCTCCCCAGAATTACAGAATGACATTATGAGACTCAATTTATGAGGTACTTGAGTTCTGACCCAAGGGTTCAAACATGGTACGCAAATAAGTACATTAGTAACCAAGTATCTCTAGCTCCAAGACCCTGTGAGGTGTAGGACAGAGATGACTTTCCAAAGATATAGTATATCTTTGTTGTCTGTTTTTCCCAGACAAGAGTTTCTTTGTGTAGCTTCTGGCTGTCCTCAAACTCAACTCTGTAGACCAGGCTAGCCTTAAACTCAGAGATTCACCACTTCTGTCTGAGTGTTGGAATTAAAGGCATGTCAACCAGTGCCTGGCTTGGATGTATGTTTTATTGATGTCATATTTCACAAAGCAGCCTTGTGGGCCCAGTGTGGTAATATAAATTTGTAACCCTAGCATTATCCAAGAGGCATAGGCAGGAGGATGCATGAGTTCAAGACTACTCATGGACTCCATAGTAAGGCCTAATCAAAGGGCTGGGACATAGCTCAGTTGTGCACAGGGGTGGGGGGTGGGGGAGAGGAAGGGAAAGGGAAAGAGGGAGACACAGAGAGACAGAGACCGAGACTGAGAGAGAAACTCAAGGTAACCTGAAAGTACAGGCATATCAAATACAAGGCTTCAGCTCTTGCCTAATGTCTCGGTGTTATGGAGGTAGCTAGCTAGTTAAGCAGGCCTGTTGTCAACTAAGCTAGGACCCCAGCCACCTCTGTTATCATTTTCTGTTTTACTCATATATTCATGAGACACAATAGCAAAGACAAAAATACCCTGACTAATCTAAAGCCATTGCTTTTTAAGTTTGTCACTTACCATCCTTTCTACATTAGATAAAGTAGTTTTTCTTTTCCTTTTCTTTCTTCTTCACACCCCAGGTCTGCCACAGAGTTTCTCTGTGTAGCCCTTGCTGTTATAGAACTCACTGTAGACAAGGTTATCCTCCAACTGAGTGCTGGGATTAAAGGTGTACACCACAAACCCTGGCTGAACATAGTTTTTCTTTAGATAGTCTAACTATGTAACTCAGACCAGCCTTCAACTATGTATGAAGCTGGCCTCAAACTTTGGTCCCTAACTCTGTTCTCCTAAGTGTTGGGATTATAGGAATTTGTAGCATGCCTGGCTTAGAATTGTTTAAAGAATGTATAAATAGGTTCATTCACACTAATTCAGGGCTCAACTTTTTTGGCTTGTTATTTAATTCTATTTTGTTATTGTTTTGTTTTCCTTGAGATAACTTCTTATTATGTACTCTTGGTTGGCCTGGAACTCACTGTGACCTTGAACTTGTAGTAACCCTGCTATTTCTGCCTCTGCCTCCCTAGTGCTGAGATTAAAAGTAGGCCCAAGCAGACCCAGCTTTGTGTTTTTCACATTCACATATAAACAGGTGTGATAAAGCCCTTAAGCAAGCTTTTCTCATCACATCCTTGAAAATTCAGAAAGACTAAACTTGAAGATGACAGCACAACTGAAAAAACTAGTACTTTAAAAGACTTTAAAAGTAAATAGCACTTACTAGATAGAATTCAGGAATAAACAAATTCATATTTTTAAAAACTAAAATACAAAGGACATTTTTAAACATTTAAAGTCACTTAGAAAGAGAAGCTTTCCAGGCTGGAGAGGTGGCTCAGCAATTAAGAGCACTGGCTGCTCTTCCAAGGGACTAGAGTTTGATCCCCAGCCACCAACACGGTGGCTTACAACCATCTCAGGCTGCCAATCACACACATACAAACCAACTATACACATAATTTTTTTAAAAAAGCTTTCTTTATCAAATCAAATATAAGCCTCCCTAGATTAAAAATAGCTTCCTTTATTTCTTGCTGTTTTTCCTTGGGTTTCTTATTCAAACCCAAGCTTTCTGTACCTTAGACAAGCTCTCTACCACTGAGCTACATTTCCAGCTGCAAACTGATACTTTGTGATACTTTGATCTAAATTTTTAAAAATTAAACATAGAAGAAAATGCAACTATTAACATAAAACATGAGAAAAGACTTTAATAATCCTTAAATCTTGAACAAAACTACTCTTTTTTTTTTTTTTTTGGTGCTGGGATAGACCCAAAGGGTTGTACATCATGATATTTTACCACTTAACCCTACCCTCAGCCCACTTTAAATTCAAATTAGGGTGCAACACAATATAAAATTCATCATTTATTTTACTTTATGTCTATTTCCAATCCAATATTTAGGCTGTACAAACTGTCTATAGTGTGGTTCATGCCTGTAATAATCGGAGGCAGGACAATCAGTGTTCAAAGTCAGCCTAGGCTACATCTGCTTCAAAATAAAAGTGTAGGTATTCCTGAGAGTGAAGGCTCACTTCCCAGCCTTGTCACTTCCTAACAACTGTTAGGTTGCACTAGCTAGAAATACTGTTTACTTACCTGTCATCTGATTGCTTCTATATAAAACCTACCTTATTTAACTCTTATTGATTACATGCAAATACCTGCTTGGTACAGACAACGTACCCAGAACTCATGAGAGTTAGCAACCTATCATTTAAAAAAAAAAAAAAAAAAAAAAGAAAAAAAAAGCATGCCATGAAAAGCATGTTTCCATATCTTATACAATTAAAAGTCAGATATTTATCAGTTATTCAGTCCCTGCAATAAAAGATGGATGCTTGTCATGTGTTTCCTTCCTCAAGCTTTTCCCATCTATTCTGAATCTACAAGTTGTTTTAAAAAAGTCATTTCTAGCCAGGCAGTGGTGGTGCACGCCTTTAATCCCAGCACTTGGGAGGCAGAGGCAGGTGGATTCCTGAGCTTGAGGCCAGTCTGGTCTACAGAGTGAGTTCCAGGACAGCCAGGGCTATACAGAGAAACCCTGTCTCAAAAAACAAAACAAAACAACAACAAAAAAAAAGTCATTTCTAACAAAGTCCCCCTCTTTACTCAGTTTTACCTTGTTACTTTTAGGGCTAAAGACAAATCTCAAAAACAAACCAACTGAACTGATATCAGTCAATATTCCCTTTCTGAGTCTCAGAACTCAGTAACTCCTGAAGCTGCTTTCTCACCTCCCTCATCTCATTTTCTTACCATTTCCTTGGACTAAGCACTAGTGACATTTGCAATCTTTTACCACAATGTTTTGTGTTGCTAGGCAGTAAACCAGATCCTGTGCACCCAAGTCCTCAACCTTTACCATAGTTTAAAAATCTCAAAACTAGATACAGGCAAATTAGTGTAATTTGTTATTGCCAGGTGTGGTAGTAGACACCACTAATCCCAGCACCCAGGAATCAGGCTGACATTTCTAACTTTGAGGCTGGCATGGTGTATGAGTTCACGGCAGCCAAGGCTACACAGTGAGACTATTTCAATAATAATAATAATAATAATAATAATAATAATAATAATCCTGGTATGGTGGCATACGCCTCTAGTCCTAGCACTCAGGAGACAGATGCAGGCTAATCTCTGCGTTCAAGGCAAGCCTGGTATTCAAAGACTTACAGTACAGCCAGGAAGAAGCTCAAAGAACGAACAAACCAGTAACAAAAAAGCTTTTAGCTTTTCTACTTAGAGACCTTTTGTTGAGCCCCAGAAATATGAGATAATCATGACCCTGGCATCACCTAGAAGCTTGCTGCCTCAACTCAGAGCTGATAAATCACCTCAACTTTTAACAAAGCCCCCACCAGCCAGATAAACACAGGAGACATAAGGCCAACATTAGCCTGGGAAATGAACTTAGAGAAAAGAAGAAATGTGAAAATCGAGGGGCTTCAACACATGTCAGCTTGTGGAGTACTGTTAAGGATAAACTGTGACCTGAACATCTCCAAACATTTTTTTAACCCCCAGCATTCCTTCTAAAGGCTTTAAGAAAGTGCCTTTACGTATTGCTCCACTTGGCTTTAAAATGGTAATCCTCCTGCCTCAGCTTCTAGTAGCTGGGGATGGAATAGCCATCATTTCAACATATGCAATAAATGGTTTCATTCAGCATTTTTTTTTTTTCATTTAGAAAAGTCAAAGTACTTGGGAGGCAGAGGCAGGCGGATTTCTGAGTTCGAGGCCAGCCTGGTCTACAGAGTGAGTTCCAGGACAGCCAGGGCTACACAGAGAAACCCTGTCTCACAAAACCTTAAAAAAAAAAAAAAATCAAATGGAAATGGTTACAATGAATGAACATAACATTACTCTTCACAACATAAAAATGAGTTTCAGCAACAATATTTACTATTGTTTGTTTATATTTGAAGGATAGTCTCCCTGTACAGCCTCAGACTTTGATCCTCATGAACACTGTTCCAGCAGAACTTTACTGGCTAATAGGAGGCACATCAAAACATGCACAACTTAACCAAAATCCAAGTGGTTTTTGTTTTGTTTTTGTTGTTTGTTTTTTGAGATAGAGTTTCTCTGTGTAGCCCTGGCTATCCTAGAACTCACTCTGTAGAAAAGGCTGGCCTCCAGCTCACAGAGATCTGCCTGCCTCTTCCTCCTCAGTGCTGAGATTAAGAGTGTGCACCACCACTGCCTGGCTTACTTCTGTCATGATTTGCTGGAAAGACATTTAAGTTCTGACCAAAACAAATGAGGAGTTCTAACAACAGCTAAATGAATAAATCCCATTATGCTTATCAGGTTCAATAACAGGATTTGTTTGGTAACATTTTGATTCCTTTTAAAGCTCAAATGTTAAACAGTGTCTAAGAATAGCTTATAAAGTATATTATTTTTTTTTACTCAATCTATTTTAAAATCCAGGGAACTGAAATTTAGACTTAAAGGATTCTTGGCTTAAGCAAAGAATTAATCTCTCAGCTGACAGCTCCAGGCTGAGCTTTTTCACACGGTGCTGCAGCTTACAGGACTGGCCCTCATATCTACAGCTGTGAAGCTGAGTTTTAATCTGATAGACTTCTTTGTGATTTTTGAAGGATAAAGCTGTATAGTTTAAGTAATTTTTCTATAAACACTGACTGCTTTGCTCAGGCTAGCCTTAGACATGTCATGAGTCTAACTGTATAATTTTATGACTCAATTTATTAGCATCACAATGGGAGATTAAACCCTCGGCTTTGAGCACAGGAGTAAGTGCTACTAAACTATTTTCACAGACTTCTGCCCTACTAACAGCTAGATCCTAATGGTCGCCATAGGCATGGTGGCACAAGCTTTTAGTCCCAGCTCTTAGGAGGCAGCAGACAAGATCTCTGAGTTTATGGGCTACATAGAAAGACTCTTAGTTTTTAAAAAAAAAAAAAAAAGTTAGGTCATTATCTGGGAATCGAAAATAATTGTAACTGAAAGAAACACTAAGGTTTCTTGAAAAACAATACGTGCGTGCGTGGTCAGCGTTTCTGAAACTCCGCCTAGAAACATCCAAGGCTGAACGTGCCACAAGTATCCTGGAGCTCAGCAGGGCAGGGCTTGATCAGTATTTATACTACACCTCCCCGGCCGCTGCCCCACCCTAGCTATGACATCTCTCGAAGAGCTTTAGACACTGCTGCTTTTAAAACAGCCCTTCCTGTTTCACTGAGTGATCTTTTGACTTGGAGACAATGGGGAAAAAAAAAAAAACAGAATAAACTAAAAACCAGTGACCTAAGGGAAGGCCTATCACTTTCATCTCCTAGTTCCAGTTTATCAGCAATTCTCATTCAGGAGACAGCTCAGAATTTATCTAAACACATTCTTGCTACTTCTTCAACTTGTTTTGATCATTTGACCCCTATGACCTTCCCCTAAGCCCTTTTCTTTTTCTTTTTTTTTTTTTTTTTGGTATTAGTAGCACAGTACAAAGATGGATGAGTGAGAGTTCGAGCTGCAGAACTTCCAGCTTTATCAATGATGAGGATCTAAGTATGCCCTCGAGGAAAGTACCAGAAGAGAACCAGCCACATCAAGCCAACCTGCAAGAGAATGGAAGCTATATTAAACAGAAACTAAACTTACATGAAGGAAGAGAACTCTTCCATGGAACTTCCTGTTCACTGGCAGTATTTCTCCACCACAGACCCAAACATAGCTTCCATCAAATACCACCTCTCTTTGTGGTACAGGAGTTACAGGCTCAAGGCAATAAAAAAGCCTACAGCCAACATCACATGGGTGCTTCCATTTGTCCCTTCACAGGTTCTCTAGGTCACTTCCAATGTGTTGTTAACATTTCCTCAGAAAAACTTTATTGGAGCCTAAAATGCCAGAGTCAACATTCCTGCCTAACACCTCTGAGTCCAGGTCTCACCAAAGGTATTCTAAGTAACCCTGGGAAGAGCCACACAAAGGAATTCAGAAGAAGGAAATTACTTTGCTACTCTTACTAGCCTCCTTCAAATAGGTTAGTACTGAATTTGGGAGGAACTCCTTTTTTGACTATAAAAACCTAAATTACACAGCTTAAGACTCTGTTTTGCACAATTGAGTTCATCACACCCCACCCCAAATCACCAACACAACATTTTGAACATGTTAAATTTTATTAAAAATATTAACAGTATACAAATATTCCAATACAGTTATGGTACATAAACACTGTACCAAAGGCAGGTTTTTCTTAAAACGATTAACTGGACCATGTCTTGTAACTGTCCCAATTTGGATATATCTTACTGTGCTGTATGTATACCAGAGAGTTAGGCTTTTGTAGGCATTTTCAGTCCAATTCTAGAAATAGCCAGAGAACATAACTCTAAATACTGCAGTGACTCTTTAAAGTACAAGTCTACCTATTTTCTTTAGCAGGCCAGAAGAGTCTCTTTACCTGTGAAAAATCACAGTAAGTAATGTTCTGAGATCTTGACACAGCTGCTGCATGGAATGGAAGCCCCTTATTGGAGCAATTTAAGAGTTCTTCCATAGTGCCCATTTCCTTTCTGGTCCCATCAAGAGTATTTTGTAGCAAATGCATAGGGTTAATAAATTGTACTGTTACTTCTCTTAATTTACACAAACTCATCAAAATTGAGTGTCCCTAATGCCAACAAAGTTCCCAAGAAGCACACTGTTTAGTGCAAGCAACCAAGTTCCACACCTAACTTTTTCCTAGCACTGATATATGCATAAAACGTGGACAAAGGAACAAAACTTTAACTCAACCCTGAAATTGCTAGTTATTCTGTACGATTTCACTATAGTACCTAGCTAGCCATTCTACTGTGACCCAAGAGCTAAAACCATTTATAGTCCCAATGCTGACTAGCACATGTATAACACCTACCAGAGTCTATACTGATACTGCCAGAGAAGGCAAAGTTCCACAGGAATACTGAGGCAGTTCTACAGACATGAATGCCCGAAATTACTTTTATTCAGTGTTACAAATTATAATTTTTATCTACTTATTAAATTGGCTTCCCTCAATTTATACTTAATCATCATGAGTATTAGCTAGAAGGTTTTTTGTTTTTAGCTTTTAAACTTTCTGTTACTAGGGATTGATCCTAGACCCTTACGTATGCTAGGCAAGTTCACCACCACTCAATTCCATCCTAAGCCTTGATTTGTTTGAGGCAAGTTCCTGTTGTGTTACCCCAGCTGGCCTGGAGCTCAGGCTCTTCCTTCTTCATACTCCCCAGTGCTGGGATCACTGGTAAGCACCACCACACACAGGACAGAATTTTAATGTTTAGTAATCTAGACTGTTAATTCTAGCAGTATTTACTAGTTGTCAACTGACAGGCTTATAAGGCTGGTTTGTTTGTTTTTCCTCTAGTAGCGGGTGCTGAGGACTGAACTTAGTGTCTCAAACATTGTTAGATATGAGCTCTCACTAAAGCACATCAACTCCACCTTTGTTTCTACTCATGCTCAAGGTCTCAAGACTTTAGCCATGTTACCTTCCTCTGTATCCTAAGTTACCATAAAAACTTATCTTTAAACCAATACTGCTATTTTACTAAACTGCCAAAATTCAAGTCTGATTTTGCAATATTAAAATTTTATAGAATTAAAAATATATATATACTATTTAAACCCTCCAGTCTAGGCAATACCTTCCCATTCTCATTAAGCATTAGTGTATAATAAATCTCTTAAAATGCTTATATGCTAACATCCCATAAAAATGTAATAGATATGATACCAGAGGGACTAAAATCACAGTAAAATAAAATACCATTATTTCTTCAACAGATAATCTAGATTGTAAGGTATCTAGCTTGATAAATTATAACTGGAAAATTTCATATCTTAATATCCAGCTGATCTACTAATTTGAAAATGAGTTAAGTACTTATTATATGTTCCTTTGAGAATACAAATGCTACTTAAACACTTATTTGTCCTTAAGGCCAACATAATTGCCTACTTACAAGATATGGGCAGCATTTTCCCACAACTCTATCCCACTTGTAAATAAAAAACCCAAAAAACAAACAAACAAACAAAAACAAAAAACAAAAACAGAAAAAAGAAAGAAAAAGAAATAGAAAAACAAAGTTCTTACCAACAATTCCACTGGTTATGGTCCCAGCGAACCCCACCTAGCAAGTCGACATCATGACATGTCAGGGCAGGGCAGCCTCAACCTCGCTTCCCTGATAGTCAGGTGATAAAAGGAAGGAGTTAAAACAGGAAAAGAACACTTGCAGATTTCTGGACAACATCTGAAAATGATAAAAAAGCAAAAGAAAAGCAAAACCAGAGCTTCTGGTAACCTCGAAATAACAACAGTAATGAATATATATATATATACACAATATATAAACATGTATTTTAAAAAGAAAATATTTCTAGAAATTGTATCAGTAACTACTTCAAATTAAATATTAATAGTAAATTACTGACCAATATATTAAGTGAGTTAATATTTTTAAAGCTTTGTGTTTGGGTTTCAAAAGTAAGATCTGATTTACAAACTTGTAATGCAGAAGTAAACATGTCTGGTCTTTGCAGTCAGTCATGTAATCCACTGGCTCTACCAGAACTCTACTCCTAAGTTAACAGAAGCTCCATTTCCGAGAAACAAACACATTTCTATGTCCAGTGCTGTCTTTCTATAAGGCTTTCTCTTCACTTAGGAAATTCCAGATAATCAAAGTAGTGAAAACAGTAACTACAACTGACTGTCCTGAAAACAGCTCAGGTCAGTAAGATTGTCTTTGAAAGGCAAATGTTTAACAAATTTACAAATCTTTATAACAAACAAGGAATAGCCTTATAGCAAGTACTTACTGGAAGAGTTTGGTTTTACAAATAATACACAATTAATAAAACATAGGTATGATTATATTTAAATGAGCAGGAGGCAAATGATGTAATGAGTTTCAAGAATAATTTTATAAGACTTTATGATAGGAGTGGAATTTTATGTCCTTTCTCTTCTATACTTTAAAATACAGAATTTATGTAAAAGGGTTCACATCCTCATCCAAAGTCAATGAGAAAAATTATCTCTAACTAGGAGAAAGCATTGGGCTTTCTTTTGCAGAATAATCCCCAGTAACTAAGAAAAATGAAAAACAATTCTGCTGTATTTTTTTTTTAAGTAACTTTAAAACCAAAACTCATTTTCCTTATCTTTTGATCAGGTAAAACTCAAATTTAATTCGGAATCTGGCAACTTATTAGAACTTTTTTGTATTTAATTCAAACACCTTCATATAAATATACACATTTAAACAACTGCTATAAATGAGTGATCAAATAAAAATTTGCATTCCATTATGGGGAAGGAACATACTTGTTACTGTCAGGAGTATACCTACAAAGAGGTCTACCTCAATATAGGTATTACTTCCCAACACTCATTTAATCTGACAGGCTCATAAATAAAACTTTATCAACTAGATTGGGTAGGGAGAAAAAAAGATGGAAAGGTCGAACAGGAAGTCAAGTCCCTCAGAACTCCCTAATCTGTGCCTAGTCACTTAAAAAACTCCCTAGTGTAAAAACAGTTTGCAACTTTCCTTACTGACATTTGCTCCATGACTATGAAAAGTTGAGCACTGGGTTTATCTTTTTTCTCAACACTACAAGCAGTAACTCGTATGACATCAAATAGGAAAAGCTCTAAAGTGAAATTTTATATAGGGTCACAGACTTTAAGTAAAAAACTTATGAGGCAAAGATTAAAGGAAATCTCTGCAGATATATTTTTAATTAGCAAGAGGAACAGAATAGGAAGTGCTCACTTAAAATTTGAAATAGAATATACAATTAAAGGATTTTGAAATGGAACTTGAGGTTTTACTAGTTTGTATTTTAGGGTTATTAGCAGAAGCAGAAGCAGTTTTCAGAATCATTTCTATTGCCTTCCATAATTTTCTTTATGACTAACATCTAATTAAACCATTTTAAACAATTAATTATGTATGTGTGAAACATGTCCTCTGACTTCCATACGTGTGGTACAACACAACTGTGACTCCTTCGATCATGTGGGTTGTGGGGATCACGCTCAGTCAGGTTTGACAGCACTTGCTGGGAAATCTTGCTAGCTCATACATAACATTTATTTACGGGAAAATGAAACTTTTACTTATATATGTTTTTCTTTCCAAGAAAAAATTAGTGTTTAAGTCTAATTTACATTCAAGGCTCCAAATTATTGTAAGTTTAAAAGCAGCAGTTCTGCTCTCTTTATTTGTATACATGGGCATTAAAAAAATTTAAAAACTATAATCTAAACCTTACTAAGACCCATGCTAACTACAACAGGCCACATAATTCCTTCATCAACTTCTATAGAATAAAACTTAATAAAGCCTGTTAAACTATTGTACTGTTTGAATAAACTTTGGAAAAGAACTGTGGAATTTGGCTTTCATTAGCAAATGTTAAAGTTCAAAATGAAGTTATGAAACCGGAAATGTGACTGGCTATGCTGACAAGTGAATGGCTTATGATTCTGAAACCTGAAACTGTGATCACAAAAGACACCAAACAGGAGCAGAGCATGAACCAAGGGAGTCCATTTCAATTATCCCCCAGTGGCTTATGTTTTATAATTTAAAACATTTTAGAGGGGTTAGTGATACAACTCAATGGTAGCATGTGTGCAAGCCCTGGGTTCAATTCCCAGGACCAAAAGAAAAAAAATTTCAAAATGAAAGTTTACATTCTTCTGCTCTTTTCATTTAGCAAAGTCATTAGAATAAATTGGAATTTCTAAAAGAAGCAAGAAGATAGATAACGTTACCACTGGCCAACAAAAACTTAGCCAATAGATGTGGTAAAAATTTAAAAGAGGTATTATCAGAAAGCCAGAGACATAACCACTTGATATTTAAAAGTTTAAGGCATGACTGCTTCCCAAAGAAAGTTTACACAGCAATAGGAATCACAGTCCTGACCAGTAAAACAGGGGCGCTGATCTTGAACACTAAAACTGAGATTGGTCCACAGTGTGAATGACATCACAGTACTATGTTTTCTCTGTATGTGTATTTACTTATCCAGCAAATAAAGACTTCAGTCACAAATCATCCTTGATTTGAAAGAATGTGGGTCAAAACAAATTGTAGTGTGCTTCCCCAGCTCCATTTTGCTTTAATAAAAATTATCCAATACCTGTACAAAAACATTTGAGTCTGTTTGTTTTCTTTTAAGGATAAAATTTCAAAATTAGAAAAGATTATGAGAGAACACCAATCAATGAAATGGTATTTGGAATATGTGAATTTAGAATAATACTCAAATCTAATATCCATAATACATGATGGAATAGACGAGAAATTTTTCATGAATTTGATCACTCACATAGGCAGTTCTACTTTGAAAACAGTATTCCTTCAAGGATTATGAATAAAATAATGTTTTAGGACACAATTGAATTTGAAATAGGTGATGTTTTGAATAGATTTTTGAGTTTTATTGAAATCTTACATGAACAAGAAATTGGAAATACAATCACATCAAAGAACAAATTGTCACGGCTTTGACGTTTAAGCCAAACAAATTTTGTAGGGCAGATTTCAAAAAGGTGTGATTATAACAATTTAAAAACACAGTTAACCTGCTTCTAGGAATGCAAAACATACAGTCATAGGTTACTTTCAATACAAGGAAACTTAAGTCTGTTTGCTTTAATTTCTTAAAACTACTAAGACAAAGCACTGGCTTGCATTTTTATTTACAGCATACTTCAGACTCCTATGTAATCTATTCCAAATCCAAAAACCAGAACTGTCCAAACCAAAGGTTCTGCAAATCATGATTTAACAGTTTGTTCTGAAGCTAAGATGAAGCTTGGAACGATAAAAGCATTGTAACCCCAGAATAAGGGAACTCTGCAAGCCCAATAATGTCCAAGAGCATTTAGAAAAGAAGAAAAATAAGAAGCCTTGAGTATATACACAATAGTGACTTCTTCAGCTGAATACAAATGGCAGCAAACTGCAGTTACGCCAATTTTGTTTGAAGAATGTAGATCTAGAGCCAATTGGATCTTGACAGAATCGTTTTCAAGCCCTTACTTGTCTATTTCCACTGTTGCCCATAAGTATCCTGATAAAATTCTTGGTTGTCATTATTGTAACCATAGTTACCAGAATAGTCACCACCTTGCTGAAGTGGCTGCTGAGCGATGGGTTGGGAACCCCAGTTCTGTTGGTTGTTGGTCTGACGACGTTTGGAATCAGGCTGGTTGTACCCATCTGCCTTTCTCTTGCCTCCTACATTGCCCCCTCGATTGCCCCGAGCTCCACGAGAACCACGGCCTCTCTGCTGTTGTGCAGGACCCCCTCTGCCACCCCTTGAGCCTCTTGGTGGTCCCAAAGGTGCCCCCCTCTGTGAATAGCCAGCTCTACCTCTTGGAGGTGGTGCTCCCCGCCCCCTTGGTGGTGGTGGAGCACCTCGCCCCCCCCTTCCTCCTCCTCTTCCTCTTACTGCATAGCCATCATCATAGCCGTAGTAGGGATCTTCATAGCCTCCACGATAGTCGTGATAATCATAACCATAGTAATCATCATAGTAGTCTTCGTAGCCATAATAATCTGGAGGGTAGCCATATCCACCTCTCCCTCCACGACCTCGACCTCTCATTGGAGGTGGCATTCGGGGAGGAGGGTGATAATAATAATCTTCATACCTAGCAAATGGAGGGACGGAAGGAAGAAAGGAAACACGTCAGGTTACTTTAAAAGATTCATCCTGAACTTATTAATCTCATCTGTTACCAAGGTATTCTTTATTCAAATAATAAAATACAAACTCACGCAGTGCTTCTGGAGGCCTGTCTAGCAGCTTGACGCTCTTTCCTTTTCTTGTCTGGTGGCTTAGCTAAGACAATTTCAATTTCTTCCCCTTCTATTTCTTTTCCATTCATTTCATCCATAGCCTAAATTATAAAAGTAAGTTTATTATATAAGAAACAGTATTTTAAAACTTCGTATAAATGGGGAAGGAGAGCGCTGGCTCAACAGTTAAGGGCATATGCTGCTCTTCCAGAGAACTCCAGGCTCAATTCCCAGCACCCACATGGCCATCTCTACCACCAGTTCCAAGAACGTGACACCCTCTTCTAGTCTCCATGGGCACCACGTATGTACACCATGCAGACAGATATGCAAGCAAAACACTTATACACATAATTTAAAAAAAAATTTTGAAAAATTATAAACATATCGTGTCTTACCAAGCATTTTATAATTATTTTAACTCGTAAGAGTAGCCTAACCAGAAAGAACTGTTTCCCTCACCTTATGTTTTATACATAAATTACTATTAAGAACAAAAAGCAATGCTTTCTCATTTTATTTTAGAAGGTAAAAGAGGAGCTGGAAGTGGCTCAGTTCCCAGCACCCACATGGAAGCTCAAAACCATCCCTAACTCCAATGCCAAGGAATCTGATGCTATCTTCTGACCTCTTGAGAGCACCAGGAACACATGTGGTATATACACACACAAGCAAACACCCATACACATTAAAATATGTAAATCTAAAGGTTTTCTTTATTAAAAAAAAAAAAGTTTTATTTAGCCAAACTCCTTAATTCCAAATAATTAATTCTGGAAACAATCCACACCCGAGAAAATGTCAGCAGCAATAAAAATCATACAAAAAACCTAACTTTTCAGATATCAATAAAAATGTGATATTCATTATCTAAGTTTTGCACAGATGCTTCAAGGATGTGAAATGTAAAGGTGAGTTGAATATAGCTATCTGTGAAACTCAACAGGATACTAAGTTCTGATCATATCTAGCATAGAACATATTGTGCCCAAATGAAAGCAAATGCCAATGAAGCCTTAAGCAACCACCAAGAAAGCAAAAACTAGTGTTCTGTTTAAAGACAGAGTTTCTTGGGCTGACTTGGAATTCTATACACCGGGCTGGCCAGAAACTCATAGCGATCTACCTGCCTCTGCCTCCCAAATGTTGAGGAAGCCACTTATTTGGGTTTTGTTTGTTTGTTTTTGTGTTTTAAAGTGCTGGGTATTAAACACAGATCTTTGTACATACTAGACAGAGTCTACTAGTAAGCTACAGGACAGCTTCCATGAAAATAACCTATTGTGTTCCTGTTTCAGGACTTGTAGATTTTTGGTAAAACATCTAGCATGTGAGTTTGAAGCACCACACACCATCAACACAAAGAAACTCGATGACTTCTATAACCAAAAGTCCATCCTGACCATCCAGGATACTTCCCAGTTCCTAGACTAGAAATTTTTATAATTTCACAGGCTTCTTTAGCAAACCATCAAATCGTAAATATTTCCTATGAACTCACCCAATTATTTAATACCAAAGTCAAAAGTAGTATCTGTAAAGTATAATATAAATTTATCAAGTGTGTTCTATACCATTAGAAATTTAAGAAATCAAACATAAGAAAACTGAATTGCACACTAAGCCACGAATTTTATACTTTTTTGTTCATTTGTTTCTTCTTTAAAGACGGGAGTTTCGCCAGGCGGTGGTGGCGCACGCCTTTAGTCCCAGCACTTGGGAGGCAGAGGCAGGCGAATTTCTGAGTTCGAGGCCAGCCTGGTCTACAGAGTGAGTTCCAGGACAGCCAGGGCTACACAGAGAAACCCTGTCTCGAAAAAAACAAAAAACAAAAACAAAAAGATGGGGGTTTCTCACAGAAGTCCTGGCTGTCCTGGAACTCACTCTGTAGACCAAGCTGGCCTTGAACTCAAAGATCCTCATGCCTCTGTTTCCCAAATGCTGGGATTAAAGGTGCACACCACTCCCAGGCCTAAGCTATAAATATTATAATCAGTATTTCAACAGACACCAGCAAAAAGCAAAGTAATTAATTCTACACTAGAACTCAAGGGCTAATAATGTCTAATGTGCTTGCTTTTTACTAGCCAGTGATTCTGTAAGTCCTACTTTAAAGCAGCAACCTAGGCAGGGAAATAAATGTTCAAATCAAAAGTTAGTAGTATATCACTGTGCTGGTCTACGTCAGCACATGCTAGAATCTCCTAGAAGAACTTCAATTGAGAAAATGCTTTCGTCAGATTAACTCCCTGTGGGAGGTGTTACTCTTGGGCCAGTGGTCCTGGGTGCTATAAACAGGCTGAGCAAGCCAAGAGGAGCAAGCCAAAATAAGCAGCATTCCTCCACTTGAGTTCCTGCCCAGACTTCCTTGGATGGAATAAACCCTTTCCTCCCAAAGTTGCTTTGGTCATGAAGTTTTATCAAACCAATAGAAACCCTAAGACAACCATCAACAGAGAATGTGGAAAAAGAACAATGTTTGACTCCCTTAGTATTCCATTTTCCTGACAATATATTTAAAAAAAAAAAAAAAGGCAAAAAAGTAGTACTGGTTTTCCAGTTAAGGAAGGAGAAAAGAATAAGAAGAAATTAAAAGTACTGCCCATTAAGAACTGGGGTTGTGGTGGGCACCTTTAATCCTAACACTTGGGAGTACAGAGGCAGGTGAGTTCAAAGCTGACCTGATCTACATTGTGAATTCCAGGACAGCTAGGGCTATGAAGAGAAACCTTGCTTCAAAAAAGAACAAAATATCTACAGAGTGAGTTCCAGGACAGCCAGGGCTATACAGAGAAACCCTGTCTCAAAAAACCAAAATTAAAAAAAAAAAAAGCCGGGTGGTGGTGGCGCACACCTTTAATCTCAGGACTTGGGAGGCAGAGGCAGGTGGATTTCTGAGTTCAAGGCCAGCCTGGTCTACAGAGTGAGTTCCAGGACAGCCAGGACTACACAGAGAAACCCTGTCTTGAAAACAAAAACAAAAACAAAATCTAACAATCAATAAATCAGAAATGAAGAGTTAAACTTGCCTGATATTGCATAGCATGTTACACTATTTTAAAAAAAGAAAAAAAGTTCTGAGTTTTACCAAAAAAAAAAGGGGGGGGGGGATGAAGACAATATTTGGGTGTGGCTCAGAGGAAAAACACTTGCTTCATATGTATGAGGTCCTAGACTACAGCAACACACACAGAGAATCACTCACATACACATTCCTAAACAACAACTTTCCTTCTGTTTTAGTTACTTTATGGGTGAGAGCAGTGGCTCAGGTTAGGAGAGTGCAGTGTTCTTCCAGAGGACCAGAGTTTGGTTCTCACACTGGGTAGCTCACAAGCACCTGGAACTGAAGCTCTAGGGAATCCAGTGCCCGCTTCTCAACTCCACAGGGTACCTGCACATTCACGTGTGGACACAGCCTCACAAAGATCTACACATATACTCATAAACACCTTAAATAGTTACTTATGTGTTTACCAAGTTTGAAAACAAATAGCAAAGAAAACACCCAAAGTTCCTACCTTCACAGCAGCTCCTCTGTCCTCAAAGTGAACAAATGCATAATCTTTCAACTTCTTCACTCTCTCCAGTTTTCCAAATTCAGAAAATGACTTCTCTAATATTTCTTCTGTAACAGTAGTAGCCAAGTTTCTCACAAATAAAACTTTTACCTAACAGCAAAAACCACAAAATTGGCAATCTTAAATTTTAGCTCAAATCTTAAAATACTACTTCTTGTCTTCATAGTGTTGGTTTTTCTTCTCTAAACCAGCAAGTCTAAAAGTGTAGTCATAGGAAGTCTGAGAAACATGAAGAAATGTTTCTCACATTAGCTACCACTTTTCTACAGCTTTTAAAATAACAATCAAGTTATATAAACTATTGGCTCTTGCCTTCTGTCCCAAGAGAACAGCTACCACTGAACAGAACCTATCAGGCAGGCACCAACATATATTTATCATTACTAACTCACAAATTTATCATGGCTCCAAAGTACCCCCGCAACAAGTTTATCTGTTTTCATCTCTAAAACTATGGACAGACATGGAAAAACTATGCCAAGAAAAGACTTATTTGGGCCGGGAAGAAAAATAGACAAACTACAATGCTTAAATCATTTAGTAAGAGTGACATCAATGGACAAAAAAGGAAAGTTGGTACTGTGCTATGCTATGCTATGCTATGCTATGCTATGCTATGCTATGCTATGCTATGCTATGCTATGCTATACTATACACCAAGATAAATTCCAAACAGATCAAAAGTGTAAAGAAGTAACGTGGGGCTGAATGTTAGAGGAAAACAAGGGTGATTTGTTTATAAAGTATTGATATGAGAGAAGGGGAAATGATGTAATTATAATCTCAAAAAAATTAAATTTTAAAATTCACAAAATATAAAGTACAGATATAAAGCAGTTTATAACTTAGAACCTAGAGGCCAAATGAAGGAATGGTACTACCTAGCAAGAACAGTGATATATGGCAAAGCTATCATAAAGTCAGAAGACAAATGACAAATATGAAAAAAAAATTAGCAACTTACACCAGAGAAGCATCAGAAAATAAGAAAAACAGGCACAACGCATGTCTACATGATTCATAAAGAAATACATGTACATATTAAATACTTTAACACAAACTTAGTAATAGAAACAAACTATTAACAGCACTGAGCAAAATACAAGTTTGATCATATACTATTTTGTCAAGTATAAAACATACCTGCTACAAAAGCAAGCATGAGAATATCTTAACTGCATTCACCCTTGGAGCTACAATTCTCTCCTAAGTGTCTGTCTACAACGTATATGCCCTGCATCAGCACACATGGTACAAGCTTACTTACTATACTTAGAACAGAAGATAGAAATAATCCAATGCATATATAGAATTGAATGTGCTATGGAGATCAAAAACTAAAAGGAGCTCTATGGGCTGACAGAGAGCCATTCTTTCCCACTGCTTCACATCTCTGAAGGAGAGATACAAATCAGTCAACAGATGAGTTACCAGCATGCCAATTCAACTGGCAGAATCATATTTCTTTTTAGTGTTCATACACAATAATGCAGTTATCTTCCCAGAGCTGATCAAACAGAATGGTGAATAAAGCAAATACAGATTAATAGATGCAAAAGGCTACCTACAGCCACTCGTCTAAGAATTAAGGAAAATAACACACTTTTATTTGCCTGTATTTGTCTAAGAAAAAACTAAAACTGAATGCCTTACAGGAATCATGGCAGACATGATGGCAGGGGTAGAAAGTGGAATTGTGTATACTTTTCTGTAATTTTTTAATCCTTGAATTAAACTATTCAAGAAAAAAACAGCATACCAACTAAAAAACTATTGTCTCAGATAAAAAGCTGTAAGATTCAGAAAGACTTGACCCCAGGCATAGTAGTACACACCTTTAGTCTTAGCACTTCTTTTGGGGGTGGGGAGGAACATGATGCTGAGAGAGGTAGGTGAATTTATGTGTTTGAGGCTAGCCTGATCTACATAATGTGTTCCTGTAGAACCAGGGCTACCCAAAGAAACCCTGTCCCAAAAACAAAACAATACAAAAATTAGGAGGAGGAAGAGGAAGAGAAAGAGGAGAAACAACTTCCCACAATGTCAGATGGTGCTCTAGCCTCTTGACTAGACTGGCTTCTACTAGTCTATTCACCTTTGAACAGAAAAGGAACTTCCTGGACTGAAGTGTAACTAACTCAAGTGGTGGAATGTTTCCTCACATATATGAGACAACGTGTATGAGGTTGTCAGTTTGATCCACAACACCAAAACAAGATACAAACAAGCTTAAAACTATGCTTTAAAATGTTCAACAGGGGCTGGAGAGATGGCTCAGTGGTTAAGAGCACTGACTGCTCTTCTAGAAGTCCAGAGTTCAATTCCCAGCAACCACATGGTGGCTCACAACCATCTATAATGGGATCTGATGCCCTCTTCTGGTGTATCTGAAGAGAGCGACAGTGTACTCATATACAATAAATAAACAAACAAACAAATAAATCTTTTTTAAAAAGTTCAACAGAGGCTGGAGAGATGGCTCAGTGGTTAAGAGCACTGACTGCTCTTCTAGAGGTCCCGAGTTAAATTCTCAGAACCCACATGGTGGCTCACAACCATGTGTAATAAAATCTGATGCCCTCTTGTAGTGTGTCTAAAGACAGCTACTGTGTGTGTGTGTGTGTGTGTGTAAAATAAAGAAATAAATCTTTTTTTTTTGTTGGTTTTTCGAGACAGGGTTTCTCTGTATAGCCCTGGCTGTCCTGGAACTCACTCTGTAGACCAGGCTGGCCTCAAACTCAGAAATCCACCTGCCTCTGCCTCCCAAGTGCTGGGACTAAAGGCGTGCGCCACCACCACCCGGCATAAATAAATCTTAAAGAAAAAAATAATTACACTTAGGTTTTGGTTGACTGTAAACTGATCCAAGGTGTAACTGTGAGTACAAAGAAGCTTTACCAACAGACATGCTTTCTTAAGTGAGAGGGCAATTAACATGATCAGTTTTATTCAATTCCAAGTTTACAGAGGCCTCCTTGCCACTCTAGTATCTTGTTTTCATGAATTTTTGGGAGGTTTTCCTTTGTTTAAGACAATGTCTCAAAACCAGCCTTAAAGTTCTGATCTGACTGTCCTTACCTCCTAAGTACCCTACCACCATGACAAGTTTTATTTGGTCCTCAGGGTGGGCTGAGGGCTTCTTGTATGATGGGCAAGCGTTCTACCAATTGAAACTTATTTTGAACCAGGAAACAACAGTCACAAAATTTAAATCTTCCCAATTTCTGGCAGGTATGCCTTTAGTCCCAGCACTCAGGAGGCAGAGACGGGCAAATCTCTGTGGGCTGGTCTACAAAGCAAGTTCCAGGACACAGGGATGTTACACAGGGATGTTACTACTGGGTAGTGGTAGTAGAGTTTATTTTGAACTTCCACTTGAAAGGTTATCAGGAATGAGAGAAAAGTGATTGATAAAGCAAAATTACTAGTTCTATCTTGAGGTTTCTGGAGAATTTTACTGCTCCCAATATATAGTACCCCTTTTTAACTTTTAGATTTTTTACTTTCATTTTTAAAAAGCCACAGAGGCTATGTTTTGCCTTACAGGTAGTCAAAGCTGTAGTGAGCTTAAGAGACTTATCCAGCCCAAATAAAACACATGATAGCAAAGGTCCAGTAGTTAGCACAAAGCCATAATATACTGCAACAAACAATGGAGACTGACATCATGCAATTAAAAAGGAAAGAAAGAACTAGGACTGTTTAGATTCCTACCCCCTCCTTGGACACTTATCTACTCAAGGAATATGAGAAAGAAAAACAGAAAGCACACCTCCTGAGAGCCTCTCAAGACTCTTCTCAACAAATCATCCCTGCTTAGCCCAAAAATGTCTGTACATACAAAGAGACTACACCATACTAATATAAACCAGAATCCTCCAAACTAATCAAAACAAGCATTTTGCCTCTTTCAATCATGAAGATCCAAACACTAATTTATTGGCACTGATCAGGCTGCCTCCCTGAGGAAAGAACCATAAGTGAACTACATAGACTTACTGCAAGCAGATGAATTCCTTCAGTTCCAGGAACCACGCAAAGAAAAGTCTAAGAACCCAACAATGAGGAAACTGAGGACCTGCCCTCTGGAGGCTATGTCAAATCTATTTTGCCACTACCAAATATCAGCAAGCATGGCAAGCTTTTGTCCTTTTTCATAGGGACAATACTCAAAAAGAAACTAGATACATTAAAATATAATTAACTATAAATCTAAATAAAATGTAATTGAAAGCCATGTACTAAAAGTCACAGCATGAGCCAGCTCATGTCTGTACTCTGGAGTCTAGAGCAAGAGGATTATAAGAAGCCAACCTGGGCTACAGTCAGTTCCTGGTGAATCTGAGATTATATATATATGAGAATGAGAGAATGAGAGAGAGAGTATCCAAAAAATTATTATTATTTTGGCCGTTTTGTATATTTTATGGTGCTAATATTAAATGCTCAGTATGTATGAAACACTTATTTGACACATTTGATCTGGAGGAAACTGAGCAGATGCTAGCACACTACTAGGTTAGTGTTACATCAGCTACCTTTTGCTTTTCTAAGCAATTACAGTGAACAGCTACAATTTGTATTTACCTTTGCCATCACTTCTGGATCCGGTTCTTCCACGGGGTCAGCCCACTCAACTGTAACTACATTTCCCCATACTTTGACTTTTCCACTCATCAGCCGACGTCTGGCTTGTGCTGCTGACTTGTGATCCTCATATTCAAGGAAGCAGAACCCCCGATTCTTCTTTTTGTCATCGGGTTGATGATAGAGAATAACGTCCACCAAACCCTCTGTTAAACCAACAGCCAGATATATAAGCCAAAAGCATCCACCACACGTCTAGTGATTAGGCAGACCTAAATCCACTTGCCAATGAGCAAGAAAAAAAAAAATTATTGAAGAAGCCTCACAACAGTAAACATCAGATCAGCATTATTCGATGCAGAGTTTGGGACAATAGTACATATTCTGTTAATTTTAGAGTTCTTGAAGTAAGTCCAACTACTATGAAATTTTGTAATTAATGATAAAATACGACCTCATAATCTATAAAGGCATTATCAGGACCTCAAGACTCCAATTATTTACACAACTGCAAAAGAACTCTCAACAACTAGTTGACCAAAAAACAAATCAAAACAGAAATAAAACAAAACAAACAACGCACCTTTCTTATATTCAACACAATAGCTATTTTTACAATGATCAAGGATGGTCAGTAACCATTCATGTCGAGTCCCTCTGACCTTATATCCTTTGTCCCTCCACTATGTCCTTTCTAAATCATGTGAGCTAACCATAAGTACTTTCTATACTCTATTTATAAACAAAACTTTTCTAGCCAAGATTTCTCTGAGATCCAGGTGTATAAGCTACTTAAAATGCCTTGGACAAATTTCACATGTCCAAAACAACACTACTACCGAAGTGCATTTTCCCTAGGCACCCCATCTAATAAACAGGTCATCTATCAGCTAAACCCTCAAGCCAGAAAACAGTGACTCTTCTATATCATCTCTACTGTCCAAATCCAGCACATTTACTTCTTACCATCCCACTTCTACCCTGGTCCATGGCTCTCTCTAACCTACTGCTACTAATCCTGATGACAGCTCTAAGCCCTTATCCACAAAGCAATAGAAAAGCATTCTGTAAAGATGAAAGACCTGTTATTCCATACTTAAGAACTTCAAACATTTTCTAATTCTGTATGCAATAAAATACAAACTTCTTACATGGTCGAAGAGTCTTGACTGTTTCATCCCATATAATTCTACTTTTAATTTGTTTTTAACAAACATTAGCCATCTCTCAGTTACTTTACTATAATAAGTTACTTCTTGACTTGTACACTTGTTATATGTTAATCTTTTGGAAAACACTCTCTTCTTTGTATGCCATATACTCTTGAGTTTTTAAGGTCTTGCCTGAAATAAAACCTTATAAAAGCTAACCATAAAAAGACTCTATAACTCTCCCTTTAAAATATTTTACTACAATGTAGAGTTATTTCTCTTATTTTCTCGTCTTAACTCTTTTCTGAGATGTAGTCCTTGTAAAGGTAGAACAGGCCTCTTATCTACCACTGTTTCTCACTGTTTAGCAGGTATTTTAATAAGCACATACTGCAGGGATGAGTAGAAGGACACAAACAGAAGGAATTACTGTATAAACAATCAGTAGAGCAATTTAACCAAGACAAAATGGGCAATGGAAATTAAGGTTATAGACTAAACAATTTCTGGAGAAAAGATCCGGGATCTACTCTAGATAGTATAGAACTGAAGTTTAGCCTTAGATACATCACCTAGATAGATTTTATAGTACTTGGCAATAGTGAGGCACACCTTTAATTCCAGCACTCGAGAGGCAGGTGGATCTTTGTGAGTTCAAGGTCAGCCTGGTCTACAGAGGAGTTCCAGGACAGCCAGGATTACACAGAGAAACCCTGTCTTGAAAAACCAAAAATGAGCCGGGCGGTGGTGGCGCATGCCTTTAATCCCAGCACTTGGGAGGCAGAGGCAGGAGGATTTCTGAGTTCAAGGCTAGCCTGGTCTACAGAGTGAGTTCCAGGATAGCCAGGGCTACACAGAGAAACCCTGTGTCGAAAAAACAAAAAAAAAAAACAAAAAAAAAAACCCAAAAATGAAAGAATGAATGAGAATACTAAGAATAAATCAACTTAGGACTGAAGAGGGAGTAGCATAGGACAACCTTTAAGTTAAAGAAAGGGTAAAACCAGTGTAATAAATGACAGCTTCAAGTAAAGGGAGAAAACAGTATGACTGAATGGCAAAACATAAAGGAATATAGCAGTTTTTATAAGAGGAAATCATGGTCTTAAAACAGTGTTTTCAAATCATATGTGGGAAAATGGGGGGTGGGGGGAGAGACTGAGAAAAAGAAAGACACACATACATACAAACAAAGAGAGAGAGAGAGAAAGAGAGCAAGCACACCAGCATGCCAGTGTGCACAGTAGCAGACGCGCCTATGGCATCATGCATCTGTAGAAGTCACAGAACAACTCTCATGAGAGGGCTCTCTCTCCAATCTCTGTAATCTGGGAGTTGAACTTAGATCCTGAGGCCTGCAGGAAGAACACCTCTACCTGCTGAGCCATCTCACTGGTCTAATCTCAACATTTAAACGTGAAATGGAGGCCAGGTTGGTGGCACACTGTAATTCCAGCACTCTGGAGGTAGAAGCAGCTAAGTCTCTATAAATTCAAGGCCAGCCTGGTCTACATAGCAAGCCTGATCTACATAGCAAGCTCCAGGCCTTTCATGGCTGTAGGGAAATGGCTCAGTGGGAAGAGTGCTTTCTGTGAAAGCAAAGAGAATCTAAGTTCAAATCCTCAGCACCCACATACAAAGTGAAAATGAAAGGAAAGTAGTTTGAGTCATTTGTAACACTCAAGGCATAGTCTTATTCAGTTCTTTCGCAGTGTACATAGTCTTCTGCTTTGCTTCTTCAGATAGAATCTCATGTATCCCAGACTGTTCTTGAGTTAAGCTTTTTTAAAAACTTCTAACCTACAAACATGCATCCCCATATATTTAAGTATGTGGACCTGTGATATAAAATATACTTCTCAATCAACTGCATGTATTCAATAGAATCTTTAAAAATTTATGTAGACAGATTAATGGGAAATGAGAACTGTCTTCTCCCTAATCCTAAAAAGCTATTGACTTCTAGAAGGCTAGAGAGCAAAGGCTCTGGCAAAAACCAAGGTTCGATTAAGACAAAGTGAAAAGGAAATTCCATAAAATCAAGAATACTTAAGACATTTATTTAGTTCAACTACTATTAAAGCAGAAAGAAGCAACTGAGATATAGGAGACTTAAACTCTTTGTTTACTATGTATCTCCTTTTGGGAGAGCATTTACATTTATAAATAATGCAACAGAGTCCCACAAACCAACTTCTAAATGCATTTTTGTTTTACCTGTAACTTTACTGAACTCTTCCAGAATGTTCTCTTTAGTTTTATTCTTTGGAATGGATCCAACAAAAAGTCTGTTGTTTGCCACAGAAATGCACACTCCCAGGTGTTTACCAGGGCGAATCTCATAGCTGTCACACTGCAAGGAAGAAAAAAACCAGAGACCCCCAAACCACCCCAGACTGAGGACAACTGATATTCATCTAAAGAGCCCCATAATTTAAGATCAAACACGCACCAAGCTCCTCACATTTACAGAAACCTGAGTGTAGATTTTAAATCTGATACAATCTCCAGTTATAGCTTAGTTCTGTAACCTCTACTGTTCATCCGTATAAAAAAGGAGCTCAGAGCTAGTCATTTCAATCCTGAATGAATGAATCTCTCTCTCTCTCTTTCTCTCTCTCTCTCTCCCCCACCCCCTCTCGTTTTTGAGACATGGTTTCTCTGTATAGCTCTGGCTGTCCTGGAACTCACTGTGTAGATCAGGCTGTCCTTGTACTCAGAAATCCGCCTGCATTTCTCTATCTCCCAAGTGCTGGGATTAAAGGCGTGCATCATCACTGCTGAGTCATTTCAATTTTATCTACCTGAACATTCCTTTCCAGAGAATTTCAGAAGGAATACCTAAAAACATTTACTCAGAGTCCTTGAGGATAAAGTTAGATATAGATCAGCAATTGCCAAATAATGACATGTAAAAAGAAACAACTTTATCAATGCCAAAGAAACTTTTAGGAATTTCACATCATATACAAACCACAATTCTGAACAAAGCTATAAGTATAAGAACACTTTCAAAACTTTATGAAGACAATAAAAAATGTGATGAATTCTTTACTAAATTTTATTTTATGTTTTAACATTACTTACCACTAGTTTACTAAAAGATATAATTTTAAAAGTTATCCATGGGACTGGTGAGACAGCTCAGTGGTTAAGAGCACCGGCTGCTCTTCCGGAGGCCTGGAGTTCAATTCCCAGCAACCACAAGGTCACTCACAACCATCTTAAGGGCATCCTGACGCCCTCTTCTGTCATGCAGGAACACACACAAATAGAGCACTCATATATATGTATGTGTGTGTATATCTATATATATATATACATGTATATATATAAATATACACACATAAATATATACACATGTATATATATATATAGATATACACACACACATACATATATATATATGAATAAACCTCTTTAGTTACCTGTACACTGTTAAAAACAAGAAAATAAAGCCTTGAAATGTCCTTAATATTGAATAAACAAGTTTAAAGAGAAAAATCCATCAGAAAAACTAAAAGGTTGGACCAAGCTAGTAAAGGACTAATTCAAACTCACTAATGAAACAAAAACATTTGGTGGATACAGCTGTCTTAAAAAAGGACAAGAACTGCCACGCCACATTGCATATGCCCTTAGATGTCTGGCAAAAATCTACCAAAAACAGTAACACTGTCACTTTAATACACTGAGAGAGTTAGAAGCAATACAAGCCATCCTCAAAACTAACTGCTGCTCTAAGAAACAGAAGGTCGTAAAAAGCTCTTGGAGAAAGAGAAAGCCATAGAAGGCTGGCTATTACATAGCAGAAAAGGAGAGAGATTTACAAATACCTTTTGTTAACTGCACAGCTGGATTGTGATAAAAATAAAACAGATGCACACTATTTCTTAAACCAAATCCTAAAAGGTCACTGCTCTCCAGTAACACTCCGAAGAACCACTTCAGCCTCCATTCTACCTCAGTACCAAATCTAAAGCTTGACAGCGAGAAGGGACAGACATTAAAAGGAAAACACTGAATCTGTTTGCTACTAAATAAAATCATGCTAACCAATCTGTTAACTTAGAATTATAATCAGAAAAAGTTAAACAAAAGGTTACATACCAAATCAGTCAATATAAAGATATTAAAAGAAGTGACTAAAGAAAATGAAACAATGGTAACTACAAACGTTTTTGAACTGGTTTATTCTCTCAAATGGTAAGTTCTTGGACAATGGGTATTTGTCACATACCAGTTTAACTGCTTCCTGGGCAGCTTCCTTCCCACAGAAGGTGATAAACGCATAGCCTCTGTTCTGACCAGAGAGTGGATCCATCATGAGGCGCAGATCCCAGATAGGACCAGCCTTCTCAAAAAGGGGCACCAACTCATCCTCATACAAGTCTCTTGGAATTTTACCTACGAAGACCTGAAATAAAATGTCCTTGTTAGAATCCAACACAGGTACTTCATTTTAGAACCAGTCAGACTTCCTGTCTCTTGTTAGGAGATAAAAGCATAAGATACTTAAGGTAGAATGGGGACAATTAGAATCTGGCAATTGATTTGGATTAAATGTGAACCCTAACTTTTAATAAAGTCAGGTGGCTGAGGTTACACAGGCACTTGTGAGGCAGAGGCAGGTAGATCTCAATATGTTCTGAGGCTAGCCTCATCTAAACAAGTAGTTCCAGCCCTGCCAAGATGATAGAGTATGACCTTGTCTCAAAAAACAAAACAACAACA
>NW_021621113.1:9188054-9199632 GCF_004785775.1 Grammomys surdaster | reverse complement strand
CAGGCTGGGCTCAAACTCAGAAATCCGCCTGCCTCTGCCTCCCAAGTGCTGGGATTAAGGGCGTGCGCCACCACTGCCCGGCCAGCCTCCTTCTGAAATAGCATGTCATACTTGGCTAGCACACTTAAGTATGAAAAAAATTATTTTTTATCATTTAAGGAAGTCACGGTATTTCTTTAATTATAAACAAAAAAATTACAAAGTAGGGTCAAGTTATAAGATAATAACATTAAAGTAGAAAATTAGCAGTCACATCAAAAATTTCAAATTTCAAATTTCCAACATCGATATTTTTGGGGGGCAGGGGTGGGTTCAAAACAGGGACTTTCTGTGTAGCTCTGGTTGTCCTGAAATTTTCTTTGTAGACCAGGCTGGCCTCAAATTCAGTTATCTGCCTACCTCTGTCTGCCTCCTGAGTGCTCCGTTTAAAGATTTGCACTACATGCCAAGCTCTAAAACAATCTTTTGATAAAACATTTATAAGCCACAAAATCTAAAACAGTCAACTTTTACATGAGAGAAGTTTTCTAGTGAAAACTCATCTACATCAGTATTTTAAATTCTGAACAATGACCTAAACCATAGACAACTAATAAAGGAACAAAAGCATTCTGAAACGTGAAAGCTATCACTGGGACTGGGTATATATATACACCTCAGTGGTAGAGTGCCTCCCTTGAATGAATAAAACCCTGGCTTTAATCCCTAGCACTACAAATAAGAAAGTAAAAAAAAAAATATTATTGGCCAAGCATGGCAGTGCATGCCTTTAATCCTGCCCAGCACTCAGAAGCAGAGGCAAGTAAGGCTCTGTCAATTCAAGGCCTGACTGGACTACATAATCTAGCTTCAAACCAGCCAAGGCTACATAGTAATGCCCTGTATCAAAAATAAATAAACAAATAAAAATTACTGGACTCCAAAAAACAGCTATGCAGTGTTAAAAATTTCAGTTCCTACTGATTGCATATATCCCAAATAACAAAAGCAGGGGTCAAATATCAGATACCTACGTTACAATTCATAACAGTAGCAAAATTACAGATATAAAGTAGCAACAAAAATAATAATAATGTCACACGTTCACCTCAACATAAGGAACTGTATTACAGGGTCGCAGTTTGCAGCGTTAGGAAGATGGAGAACCACTGAACTAACACAAGTTTAATATAGTGGACATAGAAGCTTCAACCTATGTTCCCAGCTACTCATACCAAAGAGGTAGAAGGATCATCTGAGTCCAAGAGTTGAAGAGCAAGCAGGGCAAGACAGCAAAAATCCACCCTCTCCCAAAAAAATAATTAGGCAGCGTATGACCTCATAGATATCCTGTGTATATTAGTGAGAACGAACAAAACTTGCTTCCCAATGTAGTCATGAAATACTAACTGGAGAATAGACATGAGTCTACATACTGTTTAAAATTAACAGCCATCTTTTTTCTTCCCCCTTAAATTTGGGGCTGGAGAGATAGCTCAGTGGTTAAGAGCACTGGCTGTTCTTCCAGAGAACCAGCGTTCAATTCCCAGGACTCACATGATAGCTTGCAACTGTCTGTAACTCCAATTCAGAGGCTCCAACATTTCTCTCAAAGACATACATGCAGGCAAAACATCAATGTACTTAAAATAAAAGTGAATTTTTAAAAATTATTTTTATTTATGTATGTGTGTGCCTGTTTGTCTACATATGTGAAGGCCAGAAACCTGTGCTGGATTCCTCTGGAATGGAACTACACACAGCTGTAAGCCACCCAATGTAGGTGCTGGGAGCAGAATCCAGGTCCTTTGCAAGAGCAACAAGTGCTCTCAATCACTGTGCAACTTCCCTAGTTCCTTTTTTTTTTTTTTAATTATATCTTTTTGTGTTTGTTTTGTGTGGGTTAAGAACATATGAATGCAAGAGCCTTTCAAAGGCCAGTAGATGGCATCAGATCCCCCAGAGCTGGAGTTACATACAAGCAGTTGTGAACAGTCTAACCTCAGTCCTAGAACAAAATTGAGGACCCTCTGGAATAACCTCAGACCCATCTCTGCAAACGCTGAACTGCCTGTTTAGGAGAAAGACTTTCTTGTATTTAAGAGACTCATGTAGCACAGGTTGGCCTCTGAACTCATGACATAACTGAGAGTGTCCTTCAAGTCTTGATCCCAACTTGACTTCCCAAACATTCACTGAGATGATATAGTCAATGTGCTGCCACATCCTGCTCTAATATGTTTTCTTAAATTAATTTATTGGCTTTGATTAATGTCAGTGTCAGTAGAGCAATATTAAAAGTGAATTTGGAGATGATTAAGTCTATTCTTTAGAGAAGACGTTCTGTAAGTTACTTCCACAGGTATGCACTCATTAACAACCGCTAAGCACTAGTTATCCTGAGAATGAGAATGTACAGAATGATGGGTGTTTCTGCTGAAGAATAATAGCTCAGTGATTATAGAGGACCCAAAGTCAATTCCTAGAACCAACTGCCTGCAACTCCAGGTAAGCAGGGCCTCTGCATGCTGCTACACACAAGTAAAGTACACACACAAAGTAAAAACAGGTGCTGGGCATGACTTGAATCCTAGCACTTGGACAAGGTGGCAAATGGCAAACATGCCACCAAGACCAGCTTTTACATTGATGCTGGGGATTAGAACTTGGGACTCAAGCACTTTACCCTCTGAGAGACCCTGTTTTAAAAACGTGGAAAGCCAGATGATTTAACAGGTAAAAAATGGTTACTATATTATACCAGCCTGACACTCTCTGGACTCCACATAAAGGTGGAAAGAGAGAACCAGCTCCATGAAGTTGTCTTTTGACTCTGACATGCACGCTATGGAATGTGAACCAAATCATTTATGTATGCTCCCCACACAGTCCACCACACAGACACACACACAGTAAAGCTTTAAAAACAGGGGCTGGGCGGACGGTCCAGTAATTACAAGCACTTGGTGCTCTTGCAGAGAACCCAGGTTCAGTTTTCAGCTCCCACAATAGAAGCTCACAATACCTTGCACCTCCAGTTCCATGGCACTGCTCTCACATACAAATTAAATCAATGAGTCTTATTTTTTAAATACGTGATGAGAAGCAATTTAGGAAGACATCTAATATCGACCTTTGCCCTCGACGTGCACATGACGTGCACATGCACACTGAATTTAAAAGCAGCACAGGTAGCTTCTTTTAAACTGTGTTGCCCTCTTGGAGGTGTCTCAAGATACCTTAAGAACAAAGAATATGAAGCTGGAGAGATGGCTCAGTGATTAAATTAAGAGCACTGTCTGCTCTTCTAGAGGTCATGAGTTCAATTCCCAGCAACCACACGGTGGCTCACAGCCATCTGTAATGGGATCTGATGCCTTCTTCTGGGTGTCAGAGACAAGATGCTCAAATACACTAAATAAGTAAGTAAATCTTCAAACAAACAAGGAATCTACCTTAAGAACAAGAAATATACATACAGTTAATTCCATTGTAATTTAGTCATCTTGTATGTATGTTTATAAGGGAAAACCTCTAATGCTAAGAACTCTTTTTTTTTTTGCTAAGAATTCTTAAGCCACAATTAGTGATGTAGTCTGCCACACAGCAAATTTGAAGACAGCCTGAGATACATGAGATCCTTGCCTCAAACAAGTAAAGAACAATATTACAACTAGTAGAAAAATACTGACAGTTCAAAGAAAGTGGACCACATTCTCTGTTTGTTTTTGTGGTGCTAGGACAGAACCTAAAGCCTTGAACAGATTAAATAAGGACTCCATCACTGAGTCTTATCCCTCCCTACATTTATTTGTTTATTATTTATTATTGATTGATAGATATAGTCTAATATAGCCTGGCTGGCCTCAAAAGCCACAGGAGCCACCTACTTCAAGAGCTGAGATTCTAAGTGTAAATTACACACCAATCACACCAGCCCTACCCTGCCCCTGCCCCTTCACCCCTAGCCCCAGTCTATTTTGAGATGTTTTTGCTAACTGCCCAAACAAGCCTTGAAGTTGAGATTCTCCTATCTCTACTTCCCAAGTAGCTTGGACTACAGGCCTAAGCCACCAGTCCCAGTGGAACCACACTGCTTTAAAAATATGTAAACAAGAAGGCTGTGACTCAGTGACGGAAATGCTTGCTTTAGCATGTGTGGGGCCCTGGGTTTCATCCTCAGCACTACGAAACACAGAGAAAGCATAAATGTCAATTTTGAAAAAATCATGGCAGAAACAGTACATTAAAGATGAAGGATAACACTGGGCTGGGTGGTACACACCTTTTTTTTTTTTAGGTTTTTTTTTTTTTTTTTCCAAGACGGGGTTTCTCTGTGTAGTCATGGCTGTCCTGGAACTCACTCTGTAGACCAGGCTGGCCTCGAACTCAGAAATCCGACTGCCTCTGCCTCACAAGTGCTGGGATTAAAAGTGTGTTTTTGGTTTTGTTTTTTTTTAAAAAAAAAAAAAAAAAAAAAAAAAAAAAAGACCAACCGAGTCTTCCAGAAAGCCAGTTTGGTTCCCAGCACACACACTGCAGATCCAGAGGATCCAACGCCCTCTTGTGGCCACCAGGGGCATGAACACATATTAAACACACAGATAACAATGAAAGTAAGTCTCTAAACAAACAAACAAACAAACGGAGTCAGGTGTGGCGGTGCATATCTGTTTTTCCTATACTTGGAAGGCAGAGTCAGAAAGATCAAGAATTCAAGGCTATCTTCCACTACATTGAGAACTGGAGGCCAAGTCCAGCAGGTCAAAGGAGCTAGCTGCCAAGACTGATGACCCAAGTTCAATCCCCAGGGTGTCCATAGTGAAAAGAACACACTCCCACATTGTCCTCTGACTTTACATGCACGCTACAGCATGTACATACCCCAAACATACTCACACATAATAATCCACTTTATAAAGTCAGAGGCCAATCTGAGCAAAAAGAACTATGGACGGGGGCTAGGTCAGCAGTTAAGAGCAGTAGATGCTCTTCCAGAGGACCTGAGTTCGAATCCCAGCACTCATATGACAACTCACAAGTGTCCGTAGCTCCAGTTCCAGGGTATCCAACACTCTCACACAGATATACATTCAGGCAAAACACCAATGCACATGAAATAAATAAACTAGTTTTAAAAAGAACAGCATTCAAGAAAGTGCTGGGATTGAGGGCGTAAGCCACCACTGCCCGGCGGTGGTGCACACCTTTAATCCCGGCTCTTAAGAGGCAGAGGCAGGCCAATCTGATTTAGATGATGACTTCTAGGACAGCCAGGGCTATGGAGAAAGCCCTTGTTGCAAAATTAATTTATTTGATTAAAAAAAGATTAAGGGCAGAGGATGGTGAGAAGCTCAGTGGTAAATGCTCTTACTTACTGGAGAACCCAACAACCTGAATTCCATACCCAGGATTCACACAGTAGAAGGAGAAAAAGAACTCCCACAAGTTGTCCTATGATCTCCACATGTGTAAGGGCTGGAGAGATGGCTTGGTGGTTAAGAGCACCAACTGCTCTTCCAGAGGTCCCGAGTTCAATTCCCAGCAACCACATGGTGGCTCACAACCATCTGTAGTGGGATCTGTTGCCCTCTTCTGGTGTGTTTGATAACAGCTACAGTGTACTCATATAAATAAAATAAATCTTAAAGTTTAAGAAAAAAAAAAAAGTGAAGGATAGGCCTGGAGAGATGGCTCAGCAGTTAAGAGCACTAACTTCTCCTTCAGAACCATCTGCAATTGGATCTGATGCCCTCTTCTGATGTCTGAAGACAGCTACAGTGTATTCACATACATAAAATGAATAAATAATTCTTTTAAAAAAAAAAGGTGAAGGATAGAAGCTGTTAGAGAAGACAAGAGAGAAATAAGGCCAAAATATTACTTATTTGTGCCCTATGTTTCACTGATAGTGCATGCTTCTGTGAAGAACCTAGGTGGCTCAGAGTTCCAATCTAACCCTCCAGATTATCACATAACATGATTTTATTCTTTTATTACGTTTATACTGGGGATGGGAGTAAGCACCATGGCACACATGCTAATGTCAGAAGACAACTTGCAGGAGCTGGCTCTCTCCTTCCATCATGTGTCGCAGGAATCCAACTCAGGTCACCAGGTATGGCAACTAAGCACCTTAACACACTGAGTCCTCTTACAGGCCCACACTGTATGATTTTAAAACAGTCACAAACTAGTAATATACAGATGGTTCTAGTGTTTCTAAATCCAAAAATGCTTAGAATCTCTTTTGATATTAAGCATTAAGAAATAGAATATGGGTCTAAAGATATGGCTCAGAGGATAAGAGTACTGATTGTTCTAGAGGGTCTAGGTTCAATTCCCAGAACACACATGGTGAGTCACTACCATCTACATACATCTCCAGATCCAGAGGATCCAATGTCCTCTCCTGACCTTTGCAAGCAGCAGGCATACAACTGGTACATACATGCATGCAAATCACCTATACATAACATAATTTAAATAACATAATTTAAAACGTAGACTCTTTGAACTATTGTAACATGAAAATGAAGGTCAAAAGAGCAAAAGGCAAGGATCAAGTGCACAAAAGAGACAGACCTTGAAACTGATACTGGAGCTGGTGAGGTGGCTCAGCAAGTAAAGAAAGATACTTTCCACATAAGTCTGGTGACCTAAGTTCAAACCTCAAACCCACATAAGGGTGGAAAGAAAGATTCAACTCCACAAAGTTGTCCTCTAATCTCCATACAAATACCTGCACATCAAACACATACATACGCTTTTTTTCTTTGAAGTAATGGTAACTACAGTCATCTTTGCTTATCCATTTACAAACAAACAAAATATGATCTTTCTTCTGACCATTTGGAAAGTTTTAGTTTTATGAGCATGTAATTTATAGCAGTCTAAACCATCACTGTCTCCCTGAAAACTGTTCAAATGGGAGTCTGAGGAAACGTTTTTCTTCTGACTCTAACAGACAACTTAAAATTCTCAAGTCTCATAGTAACACTCCACAAATAAGGAGCAGACACCATGCCTATCTGAGGAGTTGCCCTTATCACCCTCCCTCCCACCATGCTGCTTAACAGACTCCTACAAACATGCCTGGAACCTCAGCGCTGAGAGGCTATAGAACACGTTCACGCGTAAGTCTTAAGACTATGTGAGATCCAGCACAGTGCCTTGGAGCTTCGATTAAAGCACCTGTCACACAAGCCTCATGATCTGGTTTCAGTCCCCACAGCAAACGGAAGAGGAGCCGTTCCTCCACCTCCCACATGCCAATACTCACTCACATCCTCTATCGCACTCCAAATGAGATCCTAGCTCAACAAAGAAAAAAATCCTGTATCACTCAAGCTAGTTTAAATTTGTTATGAAAAGGCCAGAATTTCTGGAGTTTTTTTTGTTTTGTTTTGTTTTTTTTAAATCTCTTTCATCAAATACTGTACCCTGTGTTCCTGGCACTAAATATAGACAATGGGAACATCCAATCAGAAAAAATCCCTGCATAACCAGTGACCTTTTGTCACCTAGTTTCTCCATGTAAAGATCCAAGAAAGCTACAATACTAGCAAGAGAGTGAGGTGTACTAGAGCTGCAGGGTGGGGGAGGGATTCAAGGAGGAGGGCGCTTGCCTAGCACACAGGAAGTCTGGGTGGGATCCTCAGCACTACATAAACCTGCTGTGGAGTAAACCAGCACTCCAGTGGTGCAAGCAGGAAGATTTTAAATTAGCTAGTTCTAGGACAACTAGGGCTATATATAAAACTGTCTCAAGCCGGGCTGTGGTGGCGCACGCCTTTAATCCCAGAACTTGGGAGGCAGAGGCAGGTGGATTTCTGTGTTTGAGGCCAACCTGGTCTACAGAGTGAGTTCCAGGACAGCCAGGACTATGGGGGGGGGGGGAGGATAAGAAAAAACCTTTTACAAAAACCTAAGAGCCACTCACTTCTCACTGTCAGTGTGAGCCAATGTACTCACTGTTCTTCTCAATTCCACATCTACACTTTCCCTCGTGGAATTCCCTCCCTCCCAGTGAGAATTTTTCTCATTAATTCTAAGTACATTTTATGTGTTGGCAAAGAGCAATGACAAACACAGTTTAAAAAGAACTTACATTACAAAACAAAAATGGATTGAGACACAATGGCTCACCCCAGCACAACTCCAGCATTGACGAGGTAGGCAGGATTGCCAACTGTTCAAGGCCAGCCTGATCTACACAGAGCACTGTAGGCTAGGAGAGGTTACACATAAGACTCTTGTCTTAAATACAGTAAGCACGAGCTGAGTCCAGTGACACACGCCCACACCCGCAACACTCATAAGGGAGGCCTGCAAGTCAAGGCAGTCTGGGCTATATACTAAGATATCATTTCAAATGAAAGATTTAGTCAGGAGCATGACAAAGTGGTGGAACATGTGCTCAAGAATGAATGAGGCCCCAAGCTCAATCCCTAGCACAACAAATTTAAAAACTCTGCAAAATTAAAAACTACTTTTCCTTTAACAGTAAGCTCCAAGAATTATCTGTATTTCTTTGCTTTAAGATATCTATAACTGGGCTGGGCGGTGGTGGCGCGCGCCTTTAATCCCAGCATTTGGGAGGCAGAGGCAGGCGGATTTCTGAGTTCGAGGCCAGCCCGGTCTACAGAGTGAATTCCAGGACAGTCAGGGCTACACAGAGAAACCCTGTCTCGAAAAACCAAAAAAAAAAAAAAAAAAAGATATCTATACTGGGTTGGAAAGATGGCTCAGCAGTTAAGAATACTGACTGCTCTTTCAGAGGCCCTGAGTTCGATTCCCAGCAACCACATGGTGGCTCGCAACCATCTATAATGGGATCTGACACCTTCTTCTGGTGTGTCTGAAGACACACCAAGACAGTGTACTTATATATGTAAAATAAATAAACCATGGGGGAGAAAAAAAAAAGATTTCTATACCAAGGTTAGTTATTTACCCTGGCTAATAATGACACAAAATACACATAAATACTACCAACACTAGGCACACTTTGAAAGTAATCAAGTACTTTATCCACATCACATGCTAGACAATACAGTTAATAAATTGGAAAGATCTTTCCACAAAGGGATAAGAGGACTTACCTCTGTTCCAATTCCAGGTTGCACACCCGAGTATACATTGTCTGGTGGAGGACCACCATACTTCCTCTGTCCTGTGGTTACATCCAGAGTATAACCAGTCCTCTCAAGCAAGGCCTAAAGATAATTACTTGTTAAACTTGAAAATGTAAACACACACAAAAGCTATAACATCTTTTTTTTTTTTTAAGATTTATTTATTTATGAGTACACTGTCGCTGTCTTCGGACACACCACAATAGGGCATCCAATCTCATTATGGATGGTTGTGAGCCACCATGTGGTTGCTGGGATTTGAACTCAGGACCTCTGGAAGAGCAGTCAGTGCTCTTAACCGCTGAGCCATCTCTCCAGCTCAAGCTATAACATCTTATGAAATGCATTTTACAATTAATTTAAAAAGGAGCAGCTTGCTGGGTGGTGGTGGCGCACACCTTTAATCCTAGCACTTGGGAGGCAGAGGCAGGCGGATTTCTGAGTTCGAGGCCAGCCTGGTCTACAGAGTGAGCTCCAGGACAGCCAGGACTATACAGAGAAACCCTGTCTCGAAAAACCAAAAAAAAAAAAAAAAAAGGAGCAGCTGGAAATGCAGTGTACATGCATGGGGCACTGGATTCATCTCCAGTATCACATACAAAAACAGACACGGGCCCGAGCAGAAGTGCATGACTTTAATCACAGTACTCTGGAAACAGGTACGCAGATCTTTGAGTTTGAGGCCAGCCTGATCTACAGAGTGAGTTCCAGATCAGCCAGGGCTACACAGAGAAACCCTGTCTGGACCACCACCCATCCACCCCCCCCCCCCAAAAAAAAAGATAAGAAAAATGAGGGGCTACAGAGATGACTTAGCAGTTTTTTACTGCTCTTCCAGAGGACACAAGTTTTAGTGCACAGCAAGCATGTGAAATGTCTCATTATTAACTGTCTGTAACTAACTCCAGGTCCAGAGGGTCCGATACCCTCTTCTGGCCTCCATGGACACTGTAGTCATGTGTACAAACCCACACTCAGACACACATACATATATACACATAATTTAAAATAACAGTCAACTATTTAAGACGGGGTGGCTAGAGAAACAGTTCTAAAATACAGCATGCCTGCTGTTCTTGTAGAACTCCTGGGTTTGGTTCCCAATATACATGCAGATCACAACTGCCCTTAACTATTCCATTTGTCTGCTTCATATTCTTGCCAAACCACAAGCTCAACACAACTGAAATATCTCACAGGATACTCTAAATTTGGCAACTACCAAATAAATATACTCTGATTTCAAAAACTGAACTTTATTATTTCATTAGCATTCGTTAACAGAAACCCCTGCTCTCAAAGAGCTTACACTATAATTTAGATAACATTCATGTGAAATTTCATATGAAAGGCCTATAGAATATCTTTTGTTGGCAAACAAAACATGCACTCTACTAAGAAAGAGAAGGGCTTTGCATGTTATGTATTTAATTACACAGAGTAAGACCAGATTAATATTAGAGTTAGTTAACCCTAGGATTTCACAAGGAATGGATGTCTTGGACCTTCTACTTTTCTACCAGGGGAGGAGGGGGGCTCGCAGGAGGGAGATTAGTCAGCTAATCAGAGTTGTTATAAGGAAATTTGGAATTTGCATAAGAATGGGGCTAGATCACTTTATAAACAGAAGAGAATAGAGGAGAAAGTATAAAGACACTTTACAAAAAGTATAAAGGCACTTTACAAAGTTAGTTATACCTCAACCAGAGCCACCTGTGCAAACAACACTAAAATTCATTACCATTCAAATTAAATCTGGGAGGACAGTTTAGGGCAGAGCACTTGATTAGCATGTGTAAAGCCCTGGGTTAGAACTCAGGGCTGGGGTTGGGGGTGATCACTGCTAGGCTGACAATACTCCTTTAACTAGGTCTTTTAGGAAAAGCCTAAGTTAATAATGATAATGATAATGAGGGGGTGGGGGAGGGTAGATATTTTACATATGAATTCATCTAATTTTCAGGACTTGAGGTAGGCACAACTTTGTCCATTTTGCAAATGGACCTTTTAATTTTCATAAAAGGTCAAGACCATTTTATAAATACACTGAGGTCAGAGAAAATTCAAAAGGAAGAAAGCTGTCAGAATGCAACAACTCTTTCCTAAGAGAAAAAGTCCCAGGTGCTGGCCTTTCACTTCAGCACTCAGGAGGCTGAGGCAGGATCAATCAATCACCTTGAGTCTGGAACCAAACCTGGGCTATACAATGAGTTCCAGGCCAGTTTGAGCGACACAATGGGACCCTGTACCAAACAAAAATATAAACAGTGCTTATAAAATAATAATAAAGCCGGGCGGTGGTGGCGCACGCCTTTAATCCCAGCACTTGGGAGGCAGAGGCAGGCGGATTTCTGAGTTCGAGAGTTCGAGGCTAGCCTGGTCTACAGAGTGAGTTCCAGGACAGCCAGGGCTACTCAGAGAAACCCTGTCTCGAAAAACCAAAAAAAAAAAAAAAAAAAAAA
>NW_021621113.1:9134183-9187954 GCF_004785775.1 Grammomys surdaster | reverse complement strand
AAAAAAAAAAAAAAAAATAATAATAAAAATGTCCCTCGATCTTTGTCAGAAGACCAAGGAAGAGTCTGAATTAGACCTTTTTTATCAAATAAGGTAACTCCCTAAGTCACGTTTTTACCTTGATCTTTGCTTCATCAGGCCCTTTCGTGGACTCCTGTACCTTGCTGCCTTGTTTCTCTCTTTGTCTGTAGGTCTTCATAACTCCACATAAAAATGCACTTTTGTTCTAAAAGATGCAAGCAATTCAAAAGGGAGAATTACCAAAAATCTCTGAAGGGTCAAATACACAATAAATTTAAATTTCAACACCAACATTTTAACAAAAATATTCATTCATTCAACAAGTTACTTTGACATGCCAGAGGCTGGAGCAGACAACAGTAAGTCAGAGCCTCAGGAAGCTTCCCCCCCACCGCTCGCCGGCCCCCCCCACGGCTTCCATTTGTTAATATTTAATTAAATCTAGACTATCTTTCCAAGATGGCTAAAAGTATTTCTCATACAAAGATAGCCCCCCTTATTATAAACAATTTAAACATATAAAAGTGTAATAGTGACAAATAAAATCAAATCATGACTAAGTTTTTAAAGTAACTTACTGTATTAAAGGTGAGGGAAGACTTGCTTTGTGCTCATGCTTCTGAAACTCTTTGACACAGAAGATCTTTTTTTCTCTTAATGTTTATCTCTTAAAGGAGAGATAGTCACAAACAAAATAGCCCACATCCCCACAGGGAAAAGGGTTCTGTCAGAGTTTTAAACCACTGCAGATCATAATTGCTGGACGAATTTGCTAGTACTGACCTTACCTGAACATGAGATAAGTCACTTTCTTTGAACTGCTGTAGTACAGACAGAGCTCCTTCTTCATTAAATTCCCTGAGAGCATCAATGGCTCTTTCATCAAGATCGACATAAGCTACCAACCCTAAAAATTAAATTGAAAAGGGTTAACATTACTGTAATAAAAGGGGTAAGCTAAACTGTCTAGTAAGGTTATAACATTGTCATACTCAATACTACCTAACAAAGTACATTTTCATTTAATTATATGCACATACATAGCTAAACAAGTAAGATATAGAAAGGTCAAATACAAGTTCAAAAATCAAAGATGGACTATCAACTATAAATGTGAATTTTAACTTAAAAAAAAAAAACTTTAGTGGAAGGATCATAAAATGTTTCTAACTCCCCCCAACAGAAGAAAGTTCTGAAAGTCTGATGCAAGTACTATACTACAGATGAAGCATTCATTTAGGAAATTCTGGTTTATATTAGAGTGTAAGAATACACTATCTGTCTCAAGGATAAACATTCAGATTACGGGTGGTTGCACTTGTTTACTATAGAAGAGGTAAGAGAAAATATTAAAACCAATTTTACTTAATTCTTTCCACTTGAAAGAGTATCAAAGGTTTTCCCTCTTTAGCACCAAACATAAATTAAAATCCAAGCATCTAGTTTGCTGCAGTCAGAATGTGGAAAGGCATTTTAAATTCTACAAATGCAAGTGCAGCTTGCTAAGTCAATTCTGAAAGTTGTATTTTAAGTCAGTCTTTTGCTCTTCTGAAGTAACAAGCTCAGATTTAAAAGACGCTGTGGCATTCACAACACTGTCAATAATGACAATCTCCTTCAAATGTCAGTAAAAATGTTACAGACGTTTAAATAAATTATGCAGAAAATATATATGCTGCATTCTATATATGTAGTCTACTTAACTAATCACAGAACATATACTATGTTTAAAATAACTTTATAAGGAACCTTTTCAGAATGATCCAATGTAAAATAGAAATACCAGATAAACACTCCCCTCCCCAAGTCCGTATGAACCAACAGCAAAAGTGATTCTATTTTGGTAAAGCCAAAAAAAAAAAAAAAAAAAAAAAAAAACTTTATTTCATACAGTAAATAAGTTGAAAATAAATTAATGCCACTTGCAAAGTTATTGTTTAAAATGCTGCCATGTCATGTTTTAAAAGCTCTGAATGAGCATGGCCATGCGATTGGACTTTCCTCAGTTGAATACTTCATACCACCACCCAAAGCCACAACTCAGGACCATCATCAATCCATCCTGTCAATCCAATCCTTCACCCAGATCATTGGCCTCTTAGTAACAAAGCACTATACAGGGAGTTCTCTAGGGTAGAAATGTCACAGAAGTTCCTGAGGACTGGTTTTCAAGTGGGACCATCACCCAGGAGTCATTTTTATAAGCCTTTTAGTGTCTAAAATTAAATCTCAGCTCCAAAATTTAAAATATTTTAAGAAAAAAAAAGCGCAGCTATGTCTACTAAATTTAAAACATATTTCTAAGAGAAACAATTCAATTCTCTCTTCTGATCTGGATAGGCACACAAACAGAGGAAGAAAGTTTCCATCTATGGCCCCAAAGGAGGACACATTTATTTACGAACACCATTCCCTAAGGGTAAATATTTCTCTCCCTCTTTAAAACTTCAAACCACTTACAACCAACCATATTAAGATGTTCAAATTTGCTTAAGCACTTAACCATGGGACTTACACATTAAGAAAAAAACAAAAACAAAAAACAGCTGTTGCAAACCAAACACTTCCAAATTACCTGAGAGATGTGAATTTCTGTCTACTAGAAACTAGACAGCCACAAACTCTCACAGTATGACATATATTATCATTTCAGACAGTACAGTCTAACTATTCCTCTTCTTACACCACCTAATCAGACCTAAGCTGACTTAACAATCACTTTTAAAAAGCGAAAAGTAGAAAAGTAAAAGCAAAATGATGACTTATTTAGGTTAAGGGGAAAATGCAAAATTTGGTATGCTGAAACATACATTTTAATTGGTAGTAAATCTAAGACAAATTGATGTTCTGTTCTGAAACAACTAAGTCTGCATATTCAACACTAAGAAGGCTTCAAAATAATGAAACAGGAATAATAAAGTCAAACCCAATATGCCCTCAATGAAGACAAAGTATTTGCTCTACACAGATCACAAACAGTAAGCATTATTTATCCTTAAAATCTATAAAATTCAACGTGGTTTGCCCTCACTTTCATAACCAGTCAGAAACAAGAAATGGATATTATACCTGTCTGAAATATTTCATCAAGTCTTTCTGCCACCTTCTGTGGGAGGCCTGCCTCTATCAGTGTCCTGTAGTGTTCTGTGTGAGTTACACTGGAAGTATCCATTGGTTCTTCCTCTTCTTTTAACTGTACCGCATTACCATTCACCTGATTAGCCATTTTATTATGCTGCTGGAAAAAATTCAGGAGCTATATTACATTAAGCCAGAAATAACTAGTTTGTAGGACAATGCATGATTTACCTGAACTAATTTGTACACATGCTGCTAATAACTATCCAGAATATTTTATGCCTTTTGTGAGCATCTGATCTAAATTTTCAGTAATAATCTTGTGAAACTATAGAAAATGTACATGGAAGTATTGGATCCTTAAGCAACTTCATGTACTCTGGGTTAGAAGGACTTGAATTTATTGCAAGTACAATTGCTGAGTAACATAAGGAGCCACTGTGTTCTGGGGAGCAGATCAACAAACCACCGCGAAATCCTAAAGGCCCCTCAGCTTACAGAGTTCTAAAGTTTGATTTAAAACAGAATGAACACCCACACATCACTTAATCAAGGTTTAAGAACTTTCCATTTTTCCTAGCTCTGCTTCAGAAACAACATAGGTATGAAATAAATCCATGTTGTATCTAGTTCAATGAGCTGGTGGCTTAGGTTCTCTCCACCTCACTTAAAAACACAACTTTCACATTAATTTTGTTCTAAGATTAATTTGCTATTCCCATTCACAGATTTAAAAGAAAAAATGACCAACTTTAAAAGCTAAGCCATTGTTTAAAGTCTACACAAAAATAAGTGAGTTATAGTTGAGATTGCTTCTTGTTTTAAAAAAAAAAAATCAGGAGTATGAGTGGAATTTTTCTTGTCAGTGAAAGAAAGTTGCAAAAAATATTGAATAAACAACTTCCAAAAAAACTTCAAACACTATCTAACTGTCCTAAACTTTTGTCAGATTTCTCAGATTAACCTACCAAAATCATTCTGTATGTTCAGCCTGTATATAATGCTGGAATGGACCAATTCCCTGAAGAGAGTAAATCACAAAAGCATACAAGGCCAGTCTATGCTACCTCCAAGTCAGGGAATTTAAGTGTGTGTGTGAGATTACAATGTGATGAAGAGAATGTGTGGTTCAAGAGACATCGAAGCACAGACGGAGATAAAGGCGTGATGAAGCTGGGTCTACAGTTCCTGAAAAAATTCAAGATAGAAACCACAAATCACCTTCAAGCACCATAGCCTAAGATAGCTAATCCATTCCTGATCACTCATCAAACACTATGTAAATGCTGTTTCCTGACACAAAACAACTCTTCATTTGAACATCCACTGATATTTAGCTGAAGTTAAAGAGAGGAGAAAGAGGAAGGCAACAGTAGAAAGCAGAGTGTGAAGGGTGTTACTGAGAATGATCTGACAGCAGTATAACTTCTCATCACAAACCTCTTCCTAGCCCTCTAAGAGACGCCGACAGCACTTAAACACATGTAGCAAACAAAGCAAGCCTCAAATCCTGATGAACTAGCAAAAACAAAAACATCCAAAACTGGCACAAGAAACTACTAGCACGTAAGATGAGCATATTTACTGATAAAAACAACCTAGTCCTATAAAGAAGCATTCTAAAATCCAAAATCTTTCTGTGGACATACATTTGTGCTTTCCCATCCCCTCCCACAAACACTATACTAAGATCACCACGACTCAAAAGTTCTATAACAAGACCTTTATAGCACTGCACCGATGAACACTATGTTACAGGAGAGGCAAATTAACTGAGAAGTTCAATGGACATCTGTTAAGGTGGAGTGTTTCTTAAAAGGATGCGTGAAGCAAAATGACAAGTTATGTATTAAGCACAAGACAAATTTATGACTATCATCGATATTAAAACTTTTAAAATGTTCAGACTTTGTCAACTTTAACCTTAAAAAAAAAAAAAAAAAGGTAAAATAGACTCCAGGAAATAAAACCTTCAGATCAACAGGGGGACTCTTCAAGCCAAATACAAAGTGCTCATTTAAAAGACTTTTATGTTATGAGACCATTTAAACTCACGTCATTCAACAACAATGCCACACAGCCAAACCATATTTCTGGATGCAGCAAATATACTAAAATGACTGGGATCCTTTTACATAAACATTTTTGCAAAAAAAAAAAAAAGAAAGAAAAGAAAAAAAAAGAAAATTACAAAATAAAAGTTGTTTAAATGAGATTTATAAGGACCACTGGGAGATTTGGGAAGTCAGTTCTAGCTCTTCCCTGACTTTTGTCGAACATCTCTAAGCAAAATGTTGAGAGACGGGCTTTTAAAAGAACCAACGAAAGCTAACGGTTTATCTCAAAGCCGGGAGTATCAACCAAGCCCTTAATCACTACGACTGACTCCTGACACATACATTCTGCATCTAAAGGGCAGGAAAAAAAACCTCAAAAGGTAACGAGAAAGGACTGAACCTTTCAAGAACCCCTGGGCTTTCGTCTTAAAATTCTGGCCACATGGATACTACCGTGTAAGAAAAAGAAGCGCTTTTCCAATCTGGAGCGCCTATGACATTCTCAGAATTACCTAGCTCAGGTGCCGCTCGAAACCAAGTGTCACGGCCTCTAGTAGTCATTTTTTCCTTCAAATCCCGGCTCGAAGCATGCAGGTTGGGGATCGGGCGGGAGGCACCCCCCATACCTCGGCCCCTCGGCTCCGCTCCGACTCCCGTAAAAGTTTGCTCCCGGCTCAGGTAACCCTGGGACTTGCACCCCGCCCTCGGCTCACCCCACCCCCTCGGGCGCGACCCAGTTATCAACACATCCCACTCGCGGCCCGGCGAGATGCGGGCCAGGCCTGTCCGCAGGCCTACCGGCAAGCACCACACTCAGGAAAACGCCTGAAACCCTTCGCCCGGCCGGGCCGCGGACAGCGGCGGGCGGAGGCGGGAAAAGCACTGCGAGACCGGCAGGCCGCACGGAGGACAGCGGACCGAGGGACCAGGGCACCGGAGGGGCTGAGAAGGATGAGCGAGAGAGAGGAGGCGCCGCGGCGGGATTCAGGCCCACGGCTGCGCGGCCGGCCGGACCAGAAGCCGCCCCCGGCCCATCCCCACCCCCACCCTCGGGCCTCGGAGCAAAGACCCAAATTGCAGGCCAGGGCGCCGAGCCTGGACTCGGCCGAGTCCGGTCAGACCGGGACTCCCGGCCCCTCCCCCCATGGGCCAGCGCGAGACTCACCAGGGCAGAGCGGGGGGCCGGCGACCTGGCCCGTGAGAATCAGCGCGAGGCGCTTTGAAAACGACTAGAAATGGCGCGCGCGCCACCCCCTCCCCCCCTGCATGGACAGAGACGCGATCCCGGCAGCACGCGGGGTTTCCCGGAACTGCTTCCAGGGACTCTGTGAGGCCGAGCAATCAGCCCACGAGGCTGTCTGATAGGCAGCTCAGCGGGCCAATAAGAGAGAGGGAAAGCGGCCCTCACGTCGGGGACTCCGAGGACCAATCGGTGTGGCCGTCGGGCTGAGCCAATGAGGGTTCTCAGCGCCACTGGCTGAGGAGCCTCCGGGGCGGGGGCATACACACAAAGGGGTCTGTTGGTGGGAGCCCCTGGTAGTGGCGAGGCTGCGGGGCAGCAGGCCTTGCGTGGCCGAAGCTCCTCCCTCTTCGTCTACCACGGTTATGAGGTTGAAAATCTAGGCCTCGCGCCGCGTGGCCGCCTCCAGAGCCCCGCCCCCTCGAGTCCCTGCAGTCACGCTCCGCAATGGCGCTGCTACTCGGCGCGCGAGTCCCTTATCTCCAATTCTCCCTCCCGCTGTGCAGGCGGCCTGCAGGCTGTAGGTCCCCAACACACTCTTGGCCACACGCTGGGCTCCGTCGCCAGATATTCTTGGCTCTAGTCAAAACACAACTTAAGGATGAGTCGACTCGCATCGCTAGAGATTTTTCTGTCGAAAAGCATCACTTACAATGATCGGAGAAACTGCCTGTTTCCTTCCCTGGCTCCTTTCCACACAGAATAGCGTGGATCTGACTCAAGAGTGATGTTAACAGAAAGCAGGGACCCTTCAGAGTTTGGAGAATAGAGTAGGCAGAGGCACTGGATCTACAACTGAAAGCCAGGCAGCGGGCAAAGAGTTCATTCCCACCCCACCCCCCAAGAGACTAATACCTGTTAGTCATAAACCTCTCTCACCTGTCAGTCCTGTCCCAACATCACCTCAGTGAAAAAGGTCAAGAGAACCGCTTCCAAATGTATCTGGAGATCATGCTTCTCAAACCCTATAAATCAAAATTTATTGTTAGTCTACCAATGCGTTTTTGAACGGACATCTGCAAAAGTACACTAGATACGAACTTGAGGGCCAATGTAGTAGTGTTGGGAGGTGGGGCCGGTAGTGGGAGGTGTTTCAGGCACTAGGACTCCACCCTCAAAGGATTGAAGCTGACTGATAGGCCTCCAGGCTGTGAGTTTGACGCCTGACTCGGATTTTCTCTGCATCATTTACACTTCCAGCGTAGGGTGACAAGGCATAAGGCCCTTATCCCTGAATGCTTTCAACACTGGACTTCCCTGCTTACATAATTTTAAAATGTAAACCCTGACCTAGAGGCTGGAGAGACGGCTCAAATGAGAGATTAAAAACATGACTTTTGCCGGGCAGTGGTGGTGTACGCCTTTAATCCCAGCACTTGGGAGGCAGAGGCAGGTGGATTTCTGAGTTCGAGGCCAGTCTGGTCTACAGAGTGAGTTCCAGGACAACCAGGGCTACACAGAGAAACCCTGTCTCCAAAAAACAAAAAACAAAAACAAACAAACAAACCACCATGACTTTGAATCTCTACTTGGCCTGGCATGATCACATGCACCTGTAAATTCCAGTGCTGATGTAGGCTGCAACCAGAGATTGCTGTAGCTTGCTGCCAGTTTAGCTCTGAGCTCAATGAGAGACCCTGTCCCAAGAGAATAAAGCCAGGAGTGGAAGAGCAGGACACCCACTTTCCTCCTCTGACCTTGGTCTGCACCTCCCTTCACACACACACACACACACACACACACACACACATAAGCAAACACAACATTAAATAAAACCCTCTTCTGTATAAATTATCTCACCGCAGGTATTCCATCGAAGCAGTATTAACAAGGCCATATGACACCCATTAGTTGTCCAATACCAAGCCAATATTCTAGGATGTAAAACACAGACATCCTAGGACCTGAGGCTGCAGCTCTGTGTTAGAGCATGTTCTTCCATACAAAGGGCAGAGTTCAGCCTCTAACTTAGGTGTGTGTGTGGGGGGGGGGGTTCTGGTGGTTGGAGAGACTTGGGTAGTTCACAAACGTCTGATACTCCAGTTCCAGAAGATCTTATGTCCTTTTCTGACCTTCTTAGACACTAGGCACACATGTGGTATACAAGCGTATATGCAGGCAAAAGCACCCAAACATATAAAATAAATCTGAAAAAATTAAATAAGCTTTTGTATCTTAGAGAAACTCCGGGGCAGTAGCCTATGCATATCAAAGCTTTCACATTTACTATTCACAACCTGAGGAAGACTTTTGTTTGTTTGTTTGTTTGTTTGTTTGTTGAGCCAGAGTCTTTGTAACAATGACTGTCCTGGAACTCACTATGTAAACCAGACCAGACTCTAACTCAGAGAGATCTGCTAGCCTCCTGCTGGGATTAAAGATATGTACTATTATGTCTAACTCAGGTTTGGGTTTGTTGTGTGTTTGTTTTGTTTTGTTTTGTTTTAGTGTGTATGTGTGTGTGGGGGGGGGGTATTCTGCCTGCATATATCCTCCGTACCACATGTGTGCCTGGAACCTGAAGAGATCAAAAAAGGGCCTCAGATCCCCTGGAACTGGAATTACAGAGAGTTGTGAGCTACCATGTGGGCCCAGAAGAGCAACAAGTGCTCTTGATCGCTGAGCTAACTCTCCAGTCCTTCACCTGAGGGATTTTTAAATGGAGAGTGTGCTTCCATTTTTATGAAGCATCTTTGTAGACAGGGTTTCTCTATGTAGCCCTGGCTGTCCTAGAACTCACTCTATAGACCAGGCTGGCCTCAAACTCAAAAGAATTCTGCCTTCCTCTACCTTCTGAGTGCTGGGATCAAAGGCATACACCACCACCACCTGACAAACACAAGTTCTTATAATTCCAATTGAAAAAATATTTTTCCCTGTTCCTGTAAGCAGCCTGAGGTGACTGTGAAGATGGTTTGCTACCCTCTTGACCCAGAAAACACTACAAAATCATGCAAATCAAGAGGTTCAAATCTTCATGTTCACTTTTAGAACACCCCTGCACAGGGCATCGAGGGTATGCATATCTGGAAAGCCACCAAGTATCTGAAAGATGTCATTTAAAGAAGTCACATGTGTAGTTCCAGTGATATAGGGTCGACAGCCAAAAATAGAGTGCTGAATTTTTTGCTTTGTCTGTGTCAAAATGTAGCTAGTGACGTTTAACTTACGGGTTTAGATGTTGGTTCTCTACGTATCCAGTGAATAAAGCACTCGAGATGCGCTGGGAAACTAGAGAGCTCACACCCAGGTGACCTGGTACACGACTCCCCTGACACATCGAGATGGTCCTCACTGAAAAGGAACAAATTGTTCAAAGCCGGAAGAGAAGGTTGCACAGAAGAAAAAGATATCCCAGAAGAAACTGAAGAAACAAAGACTTACAGCACAGGAATTAAATTCAGCACAGAATAGGAACAGACAAAAGTGAAGGTCATAAAGAGAGAGAGAAACAGAGAGACAGAGAGAAACAGAGAGACAGAGAGGGGGGAGAGGAGGGAGGAAAAGAGGGAGGAAAGAAAAGAAAAAATAGTTTTCAGTTAGAGTCGCAGGAGTTGTAGGTTTGTCAACTGAAGAAGGTACATATCAGTATCATTCAATAAAACGTGGGGCTACCATGTTCAGTGGCAAGTGTCCTTACGTACTGAGCCATTCCACCAGCCTATATTATTTTATTATTATTTATTTTATGGTACTGGTGTCCCAACCTAGAGCCTTATACATGACAAGCAACTTCTCTGCCAGCAAGTTCCACCCCAGGCCAAAGTCTCAAATTTGAAAAGCAAATTTTTGTCATGAAAGAAAATGTCTCACAGGACTTTATTAAATAAACTTGGTCATCCCTTAACATGTGTTAAGCACTGAGCACGTTATCTCATTTGATGCTCACAGTAGGGCAAGTATTTTCTTCCTTTATACATGAGGACACCAAGGCTAGGTCAGAGCTGAGACTCACATTCTGGTGTAACTCTAAATTCCACGCTCAAATTAATTTTTATTCTACATGGCCAAAAGAGATACCTCCAGCCAGTAAGATTATACTTTCCTGTATAAGCCTCCCTGTTCCTAATCCTGGGTACCAGCCTTGTATAACATGATAGCTCTCCTTGTGCCTCTCCAATCCCCCCACCCCACACCCCTTGCCGGATGAGGTCATAGCTAGCACCACCACACCTGGTTAGTATTGTGACTTCAAATTTCTTTTTACATTAACTAATTCTTTTAAGATGTTATTTTTATATTTGGGCAGTGGTGGTGTATGCCTTTGACCCCAGCACTCAGGAGGCAGAGGCAGGCAAATCACTGAGTTCAAGACCAGCCTGCTTTACAGAGTAAGTTCCAGAATAGCCAGGGCTACACAGAGAAACCCTGTCTCAGAAAGAAAAGAACAACGACAAAATAAAAAAAACAACAATGTTATTTTTGTGGGTGCCAGTGGAAGCTAGAGAAGAGAGGGGGAGCAGGCATTGCAGGCTGCTGTGAACTACCCAACACGGATGTCGGGTACCAACCTCCCACCCATGGAAAAATAGCAAGTGCTCTTAATTAGTGATTGCTTGTCTCCGGCCTCAGCAATAATTTATAAAAATAAGAGCTGGAAAGATGGCTGAACAGATAAGAACACTCACTGCTCTCACAGAGGAGGTGGGTTCCATTCTCAGCACCTGTGGTGGTTTGAATATGCTTGGCCCAGGGAGTAGCACTATTAGGAGGTATGGCCTTGTTAGAGGAAGTATGTCACTGTGGGCGTGGGCTTTAAGACCCTCATCCTAGCTGCCTGGAAGCCAGTCTTCTCCTAGCAGCCTTCAGATGGAGATGTAGGACTCTCAGCTCCTCCTGCATCATGCCTGCCTGGATGCTGCCATGTTCCCATCTTGATGACAATGGACTGAATCTCTGAACCTGTAAGCCAGCCCCAATTAAGTGTTGTTCTATGGTATCTGTTGACCGCAGTAAAACTCTAAAACAACACCCAAATGGTATCGCACAACCATCCCTAACTCCAGTTCCAGTGGGAGCTGTCTTCCATGGGCATCAAGCATGTGTGTGGCGTGCATGCAGGCAAAACAGTCACACGTAAAATTATTAAATCTATTATTTTTTGTAAATAATATCTTTCTCTATCTCCCCAGCTGCCCTGGAACTCACTATGTAGATCAGGCTGGCCTTGAACTCACCTGCCTCTGCCTCTGACTCCTGAGTGCTGGGATTACAGGTGTGTGCCACAATGCCTGGCTAATTTGTACGTGAGCATAAGTGTTCACTGAGTTCATTAGAAGGTATCAGATCCCCAGGAACTTAAGTTACAGCAGTTGTGATTAACCCAACATGGGTACCGAGAACGGAACTGAGATCATCTGGAAATGCTGTCCGCATTCTCAATCGCTAACCATCCTTTCAGCGTACCTCCCATTATGATTATTTTTTGAGTGAATTCTCTTCTTAGGTTCAGATGAAGAATATTGGGGGAGGGGCAGAAAAAATATATCGAGGAGAGCTCTCCTTTCCCAGCCTAATTTTTAAAAACACTACAGTCGGATTTTAGTTCCAGTCAGGATTGCCAAACTTTCCAAGTGTTAAATACTTGGACACAACATTCTTCCATTCTACAATAGTGGAATTCCCTGGCAACTCACCAACCACCAAGGCCTCAGAGTTCCCACCCGGCGACACCAAATTCCTCATCCACTTAAAGAGGCCAAAACAGGCAATATCTCAGCAGGAGCCACATTCCGGGCAGACTGTTGCACACAACTCCACAGCTACTTCGACCCTGGTTATTTTCAGACATCCCTATAGGCAATCAGAAGAGCTGCACACCATGGAGGTGATAATGCAAGTCTCTAACACAAATCCTGTCAGAGTCTGAGACACCCACATTCAAACACATGGGTTAAATACACAGATTCACAAATCCAGTTCTACAGGGATTGTGAACCTTGTTTCCCAGATCAGTGTGGTGCTGTGAAGTAATTATAGCATTCAGTCTAACTTTAGCACATGTTTGGAAATTCAACAAAACACTAAATAGACTGTGTATATAACTAAGCCCTCATTACCCTTAAGCTAAAATATCCACTGCAGGATGGGGCATGTGCTCTGTAATTATCGTGAATAATAACCACAGTATAAGGTTTTTCCATTTACAGCCTTCTAAATTCCAAACTTCACTAGACATCTTGCCCACATTTGCACATCTTGAAATGGACAGACCTTTGGCCCTGGGCCTCTCCCGTCCTGGTTCCTCCTTCCCGGTCCTCCCTCTTCTCCAGATCATTGTCTATTGATGCTCCCAGGATTCCATGCTTCTCAAACCTCTCACTCCATCAGAGACTCCTCATTTCTTTCCATGCTTTTGCTACCACTATTTTATTTATTTATTTATTTATTTATTTATTTATTTATTTATTTATTTATTTATTTTTGGACAGGATCTCATGTAGCCCAAGCAGTCCTCAAACTCACTGTGGTGTAACATTGAGGATGACCTTGAACTCCTGATCCTCCTGTCTCAGCCTCTCCTGTGCTGGGATTATAGGTGCATTGTCCCATCAGGTTTATGTGGTGCCAGGAACCAGACCAGACTGTGAGCACTCTAGCCAAGCACTGAACTAACTGGCTACAACTCAAGCCCTTACCATTTCCAAGTTAGTGCTTTTCTTGGTATTTGCTAATTATGGTGTTTGTTTGTTTGTTTGTTTGTTTGTGACAAGGTCTCACTATGCAGCCCAGGCTTAGCCTCCTAAGCACTGGGATAACCAACATGTGCCACCATGCTCAACTTCCATGTTTCTTTATTTATGGCAACATCTCTCTCTGGTCTTGACCTTGGAATTCATTCTCAACTAGTTCCTAACCCCGTGAGTTCGATACATAGCTGTAATTCCAACACTTGAAATGCTAAGGAAGGAGAATCACGAAAACTTCCAGACCCAGCTCGGGCTACACATTGAGTTCCAAGGCTAGCTCAAGCTACAGTGTGAGACCCTATCTCAAAACAAACAAGCAAGAAAACAAAACAAAAACAACTGTAAAGATGACTTTTGTCCCCACCAGTCAATCCTTTTGTCCTTGAGCTCAGCCACAACAGCCACCTGGTGGCTGTTCCCTCTCTGAGACCTGTGTTCATCTCCTTCTCCCAGATAACCCATCCACCTATTCTGAACTCTGTCCAGAGAGCAACTGTGGCTTCCTTCTTTGCAAGCCTGGGGATCTATTACAGAGCTTTGTAATACCAGACTCCTGTCTGCCGCTGACTTACACTGTGGAGAGCTTTTGGGGGCTGCTTCTAGAAACTTGGCAGGAATTTGACATTGGGCCAGGATAAGTAAGCTCAGGCAAGAATTTGACTTTGGACTAGGACAAGAAAGTAGGCTCAGATAAGAATATTTACATTTAGGCTAACACAATGCCCAAGGTAAACTCAGAGAGCAAGGTGGCAATTCTTTTATCTTGGACATCTGGATAGCTCCTAGAAACAGTAATCACAGGACTTTGTTTATTACCTTGTTCATACCTTGACTATTTGTGTTTATTCCCTTGTTTGTTCCTTGACCTAAAACTGACCTTATTATTTGTATGTACTTAAAATGGTATAAAAGCAGACTAGGAAAAAAAAATAAACCCACTTCAGCCTCAGCACTGGCTGAAGTCAAAATGTTGTCTAATTGTCTTTTTTCTTTTCAGTCCTCACTTCCTCCCTTGAGACGCAGTTGACTGACTGAGCTGGCTTGGTCATTACACCCCTACCCCAAACAGCATCTCTTTAAGGGAACTTTCCATGGACACTTTCTATAAAATCAGTTCCTAGCCATCCATTCCTCTTCAGTTTCTTCATTTCTACCACTTGATACATCTTTTACTTGTTTGCTTATTTGGTTGGTTGGTTTTTTTTTTTTTTTAAAGATTTATTTATTTATTATATATGAATACACTGTAGCTGTCTTCAGACACACCAGAAGAGGGCAGCGAATCTCATTACGGATGGTTGTAAGCCACCATGTGGTTGCTGGGATTTGAACTCAGGACCTCTGAAAGAGCAGTCAGTGCTCTTAACCACTGAGCCATCTCTCCAGCCCCCAAGGTTGGTTGGTTTTTAAGACAGGGTTTCTTTGTGTAGCTGTGGCTGTCCTGGAATAGCCTGAGACCAGGCTGACCTCAAACTCAAAGATCTGACTGCCTCTGCCTCCTGAGTGCTGGGAATAAGGGCATGCATCACCATGGACTGGCCACTTGATATTTCATTAATATGCCTTGATTTTTTTCCCATAGGACATGAATTTATTTGTCTAACGTCTCAGCAAAATACAAGCTCAATAAAGTTAAAGTCTTTGTTTTCTTCAGCCTTTTTTATTTTATGTGTATGGGTATTTTTCCTGTCTGTATGCCTGTGTACTATGTGCAGGCCTGGTGCCTTTCAAAGTAGGAAGAAGGGCTTCTTGTGTTTTGTTTTTGTTTTTGTTTTTGTTTTTGTTTTTCCGAGACAGGGTTTCTCTGTGTAGTCCTGGCTGTCCTGGAACTCACGCTGTAGACCAGGCTGTCCTTGAACTCAGAAATCCGCCTGCCTCTGCCTCCCAAGTGCTGGGATCAAAGGCGTGCGCCACCACCACCCGGTTTCTTGTGGTCTTTATCCCCATCCTATATTCCTTTCCTTTGTATTCTCTGTTCTATTAGTAGCATACTAAACTGTACGGTAAACCACAGACCTCAGTAATCTGGGTCTCAAAGGTTCTGACTCTTTTTAAGTCTCTCATGAAAAATGTACAGTAGTGAGCCTGAAACCAGGACTGAGGCATGAGTCTAAATGGAGGCCTGACCCTTCTGTTTTCATTATCACTGGGTTCTGTGCTCGTCTGGGGGTGTCCTCATATCCATGTGTGGTGTGCAGTGTGCAGCTCCAAGTTCCAGCCATCTCCTCACAGTATCTCAAGGTACACACAAGCAGATTAATCATGGAGACAAGACTTTGAAGAGGGCTGTTTTATTGGGCACAGGATTTGCAGGTCCTGATCGCATAAAACTGTGGTATAGAAGTAGGGGCTAAGAGTTGAATGGGTATAGACCCATGGCTTTGAACTCTGGGGGAAAAAGCATAGCTGTGTGTGGTGATTTGAGTGAGGACAGAGGTTTATGGGAGAAACCGTAAAAAGCAGATATGTCCATACTGGAATATTCTAGAAAGCATGTTTTTCCCCTGCCTTCCCTTGCCTAAATACAGAAGAGCATCATTTTAATAGTACCTACCAAATCAGGTATTTTGAAGTGAGAATCTTGGATAAAAATCCTATCAAAGCCACACATTTTGGTATGCATCTGTAAGCCCAGCAATAGGGTCAAAGAGGCAGAAGGATTGAGATCACATCATGCTGTTGAAATAGGATAGATAGGCCGGGCGGTGGTGGCGCACGCCTTTAATCCCAGCACTTGGGAGGTAGAGGCAGGTGGATTTCTGAGTTCGAGGCCAGCCTGCTCTACAGAGTAAGTTCCAGGACAGCCAGGGCTACACAGAGAAACCCTGACTCGAAAAACCAAAAAAAAAAAAAAAAGGATAGATAGATAGATAGATAGATAGATAGATAGATAGATGGATAGATAGTAGATGACAGATGATAGATGGATAGATATAGATGATAGGTAAATGTATAATTGGTAGATATATAATAGGTGATAGATGATAGATAGTTGATAAGTAAATAGATGACAGACAGATGATAGATATTCATGATAGAAGATGGATAGATAGAAAATATGAAAAGATAAGCCTTTGATTCACAAATCAAATACCTGTTTAGAAGCTCACATTTATAACATACCAAAACAAAAACCCTCAAAATTCTCCTCTAGATAGTTCCAACTGCTGGTTTATCCACTGGCATTTAAATACTGGCCACATACAAGTCAATTCTGCAAACGTAATATGTTGGATAATGTCAACTTGATACAAGTTAACGTCATCTGGGAGGAGGGGATCTTAATTAAGAAAATGTCTCCAGGGCTGAAGAGATGACTCAGAAGTTAAGAGCACTGACAGCTCTATCAGAGACCCTAAATTCCTAGCAACCACATGGTGGCTCAGAAACCCCATGTAGTGGGATCCGATGCCCTCTTCTGGTGTGTCTGAAGACAGCAACAGAGTATTCACATACATAAAATAAATAAATCTTTGAAAGGAAGGAAGGAAGGAAGGAAGGAAGGAAGGAAGGAAGGAAGGAAGGAAGGAAGAAAATGCTTCCATAAGATCAGTCTGTAGGTGCCGGGCGGTGGTGGTGCATGCCTTTAATCCCAGCACTTGGGAGGCAGAGGCAGGTGGATTTCTGAGTTCAAGGCCAGCCTGGTCTACTGAGTGAGTTCCAGGACGGCCAGGGCTACACAGAGAAACCCTGTCTCAAAAAACAAACAAACAAACAAACAAACAAACAGATCAGTCTGTAGGCAAGCCTTTAAGGTTTTAATTTTAATAATTATAGTTTTAATAATGTTCTTAATTAGTGTTTGATGTTGGAGGGCCCAGCACATTGTGGGTGGTGCCATCCCTGAGCTGGTGGTCCCGAGTTCTATAGGAAAGCAGGTTGAGCAAGCCATGGGGAGCAAGCCAGTGAGCAGCACCCCTCCATTGTCTCTGTACTAACTTCTACTTTTAGATTCCTGCCTAATTTGAGTTCCTGCCCTGACTTCCTTTACTAATGGACTATCATGTGGACATGTAGGCAAAATAAACCCTTTCCTCTCCAAGTTCCTTTGATCATGGTCTTTAATCACAGCAATAATAACCCTAAGACAAGTTGGTACCAGAAGTGGGGTATTGCTGTGATAGACATGACTATGTTGGGGTTTTTTTGAGGGGGGAGGGGTGTTTGTTTGTTTTTGTTTTGGAAGATTGCAGAACGTTGAACTAGAAGTCACTGAGTGTTGAGAACACAGTGAGCTGTTCTGTAGGAGCTCGGAAGTTAGAAATGTTGAGCGAGGCGCAGACAATGGTGGCACGGTTTGTGAAGTTTCAGAGGAAAGCTTAAAGACTCTATGGGGTCATTTGTTATTTTGAATTAAGAGTCTATGTTCTGGTCTGCTGGAGCTGAAGAATCAGGTGTGATTAATAAGATACTAGAATTACTAAAGTGAAACCTTTGCTTTGCTGGGCTACTCAACGCTGGTCAGCTGGAGCTTAGAAATTAGCGGTGGTACAGAATACACTTGCGTTATTGAGATGAAATCTTCTGGGAAATTTTCCTAAGAGGCAGCACACAGAACCTGTGTTCCAGACAAGGCAAGGTTGTATCGTCTGCTGACAGCCAAACTTGGCAATGTGTAGGACTCACCCGGGTGGTACTGGTTTTGAAGGTGTTAAGGAACCATAGAGAGCTGCTGAGGTTTCACACTGTGAAAGCCTAGGAAACAACATTGGAGAAGGTGTAACCTCAGTAGCAGTGGAAGGCTCAGGATTGAAAGATCATGAGTAGAAGTTGACGCTTATCACAGTGCAGAGAAGCTATTAGTGAAAATATAGCCTAGTTGCAACACAGGCCCCTGGATTTTGGAGATGCTAGTACCACGAAGTGACCATCAGAGACAGCAGCAAGTATGGAGTGGAGCCAGCCAGAGCTTAGAAGACAAGCTGTGCGTGCTACAGAGAAGGGAGCCAGAGAAGTGACCGAAGACCTTTGGAGGAGCTCGGAGGATCCTGTGTGAAGCCCAGACATTGGATATTGTGTGACTTACACTGCTGGAGTTTGATTTTGCTTTGCTTGTATTGTGACTGTGCCCTGGCTCTTCCTTCTTGAAGTAAGGAAACATTAAACTTTTTTTTTGGTTTTTCGAGTCAGGGTTTCTCTGTGTAGTCCTAGCTGTCCTGGAACTCACTCTGTAGAGCAGGCTGGCCTCGAACTCAGAAATCCGCCTGCCTCTGCCTCCCAAGTGCTGGGATTAAAGGCGTCCGCCACCACCACCTGGCTATAATTTAAGTCTTAATTTTTTTTAAAAGAAATTTATTTACTTATGTATATGAATGCACTGTAGTCTTCAGAAGAGGGCACCGGATCCCATTACAGATGATTGTGAGCCACCATGTGGTTGCTGGGAATTGAACTCAGGACTTCTGGAAGAGCTACCAGTGCTCTTAACCACCGAGCCATCTCTCCAGTCCGAAACATTAAACTTAATTTTGATTTTTACAGGAATCCACAGTTGAGAGATTTTGAACTTTTAAAAGAGATACCAGATTTTTAAAGAGACTGAATATTTTAAAGGGACTGAACTTTGAATGTGTTTAAATTTGTAAAGACAATGGAACTCTTAAAGCTGATTATGTTTTTAATGTGGGAGCTTGGGATCAGTGAGAAAGGAAAGGTCGTGGCTCAGCTATGGTGTGTTTATGTGAAAAAGCTGTCAAATATGCTATACAGTGTAATGTCAACTTGGCCCAACCTAAAGCCTAAGACAGATACCATGAACTCATCCTTAAGCACAAGAATAACCCAGAAGGCTTTAGGTGGGCCATACTGTCCCCAGGAGCTTTCCTCTTACACAAGTTCCCACCTGATACACCAATGACAAATATTCTACAATTCTTTCAATATTAGTTTGGCGTAGTGATAAATCAGAAATAAATTACCATCTAAGTATAAAACTCCCTCGTATTTATCCAAGACATACTTGCTGCCCGCCTACTTCAGGTCAAATATTTGCTAAGGCCTGAAGATGCAAGGGCACACGGGTTGTTGAGCATGGCGGTGTATGACTGCAATCCCAGCACCTGGGAGGCAGACACAGGGGAATCAGGAGTTCAAGGTTAGCCTGGCTACATAAAGAGGCTCGGTCATCAAAAAAAAAAAAAAAAAAAAAAGGGAAGAAGGTGGGGGAAGAGAAGGAAAAGGGGAGGAAAAGAAAGGGAGGGAAAAGAAGGATAAGAAAAAGGAGAGGGGAGAGGAGGGAGAGGAGGGAGACACTGTTTTTCAAGTTTATGGGAGAAACAGTTGTATTCAACCCAGGAAAACCAGAAACGAAGCACTTGGTCTAGTTTTCTGGAAGAAGTTGGGACAAAACTTGAAAAAAAAGAGGAAAGCCATGCAGAGAGAGTGGGCAGCAGCAGCTACAGTAATTCAAGTGCTGGGAGGTGGAGTCAGATCACAGCCAGCCTCCTTTTCAGCCAAAGAGGAGCCTCACTGTTTGTAGCTGGCAATAGGAAGTACCTAAAGGAAGACTTGTTTGTTTTTATTTATGTGTGTATGTGTGTCTGTGTGAGCCACCTAATGCGGGTGCCAGAAATTCAACTGGTTCTCTGTTAGAGCAGCCAACACACATCCCCTGGGCCATCTCTTCTGCCCTACTATGCAAAGGCTTTATCTCATTTCATTGAGGTATCTCAATGTAGCCCTGGCTATCCTGGAACTCTCTATGTAGACCAGGCTGCCTCTCACCGAGATCCACCTGCCTCTGCCTCCCAACTGCAAAGGTTTTACTTCTAAATTTTCATGTATGTGTTTGCAGTGCTAAGGTTTGAACTCGAGGTCTCCACAAATACCCAGCAGTGCTCACCACTGAGCTTTCCTGCCCACTCCACTTTCTAACATTAAAAAGCATGTGTTGATTATATGTGTGCCCAGATGAGTTTATTTGCAACATACACATGCAGTATATTACATGTGGAGGCCATGGGTTACTGAATGCTCTAAGTTTCAAGTGGTTCTGAGATGTCCGAAATGTGGTGCCAGTGACCGCTCGAGGGTGCCGAGAACAGAAGGCACGACCTCTGAAAAAGCAGTCAGTTTTTTCTTTTCTAAGATTTATTTATTTATTTAATATATTTGAGTACTCTGTTGCTTTCTTCAGACACACCAGAAGAGGGCATCAGATCCCATTACAGAATGTTGCGAGCCACCATGTGGTTTGTGGGCAATTGAACTCAGGACCTCTGGAAGAACAGTCACTGAGCCATCTCTCCAGCCTCACACACCCCTTTCCCCCATTTTGTACAGATCAAATTATTTGTCTTTCAGAAAAACCGTTAGAGCTGTAACAAGTGAGAGGGGACTGACTTAAAGAGACTGAAATCGAGGGAACTCACTAGGTGGCTGTTTCGTTAAGTAAAATGTGGTCCTGATGACAGTTTGCACGACTGCTAATAGTCTGAGTCCCATTAGGTGATTTAACCTAATGCAACCTGATGAGGTAAATATAATAGGTATAACTTTCCATTTATGAACGAGGAACTCGGAGAAAAGAGAAGCTAAGTAATTCTCTAAGAGAAGCTAAGTAATGGGTAAACCACGGTAGTAGAGAAAAGGTCCCTAGACTTGGGGAATGTTTAGAGGTGGTGACGCAGATAGGACTGAATAGCTAATTATGCAATTGGCATTTGTCTCTGATTGAGGAGTGGGAGGGTGCTGGAGCTTCAGGGCAAGGATAATATGAAAGTGTCCGGCTGGGATAACTGGACAATGACGACCGTGGGAAACTGCAGGAGAAGCCATGGGATCCAGGGGAGAAGGGTCAGAGAAGTGTGGTATGGGAATCTCCATCAGGAGCTACTGAGAGGCAGCTGCAGAGGCTGTGGTGAAGCCCAAGCAAGAGCTGAAATGATGTCTTCCAAAGCAACTCCAGCCAAACGCAAAACACCTTTGGAGATGTTGGAAATGGCACCAACCTTGAAAACAAAACAAACGTACTATCTACATTTTCTTTTTTTGTTGTTTTTTGTTTTTTTGTTTTTTTGAGACAGGGTTTCTCTGTGTAGTCCTGGCTGTCCTGGAACTAATTCTGTAGACTAGGCTGGCCTCGAACTCAGAAATCTGCCTGCCTCTGCCTCCCAAGTGCTGGGATTAAAGGCATGTGCCACCACTGCCCGGCAACATTTTCTTGCACTGATTCTTTTTTCTCTTTTATTTTTTTAAAGATTTATTTAGTTTCTGTATATGAGTACACTGTAGCTGTCTTCAGACACACCAGAAGAGGGCATCAGATCTTATTAGAGATGGTTGTGAGCCACCATGTGGTTGCTGGGGATTGAACTCAGTAAGGACCTCTGGAAGAGCAGACGGTGCTCTTAACCACTGAGCCACCTCTCCAGCCCCACTGATTTTTTTTTTTTTAATCTATTGGTAGTTTCCAAAGATCCCTATTTATCACCTTCCTTTCCTCGCCCTGATTCTGATAGGGTCTGACTGTGTACCGCAATCCTGTCTACACCTCCAGTGTCGGCTGGAATTACAGGTGTGTCACCAGGTCTGCTAAATCGTTTATTGTTTGTGTTTGTTTTAAATCTTGAAGCTCCAGAGATCCATCTGCCTGTGCCTCCTGTGTGCCAGGATTAAAGCTCTATACACACATCTAGCCCAAGAGGCCTAAGATTTAATTACCATTTAAAATTATGTGTGTTCATGTGTGTGTTCGTGTCCATATGAGTGTGTGTAGGTATGCACTCGAGTGCAGGTGGAATTGGAAGCTCCTAGAGAGTTCTAACACACCAGGGAGCCAGTTAGCAGATCACCATGGTGTCCTCTCTGGAGCCCTACCAGCCTGGAAACAGCTGAGCTCCCCGCTTTGCAGCCCTATGCTGCTGGAAGACAGTTCACGCAGGAGCAAGCTTGCTTTGCCGGAAACACTGGAGAAATAGTAACACCCCAAACATGCACACGGGAGATTCCCTGTTAAAACTTCTGGTGAGTTTTTCCTTGAACTCCTTTCCAGCCACTGAAGATGCTGAACTGATCGAGGGCTTTGCTTGTGCTTTTGAACTGAGGCTCAAACTCCCGGTGCTAAGTACCTATTGTACCACTGATGGCATTCCCAGAAGCCCCCACAACTTTTATTTTACCTCATGTGTGTTTGTCCACCACAAGCAATACCTGAGGAGGGCATCCAATGCCCTAGGACTAGAGTTATAGATGGTTTTGAAGTGTCATAGGGGTACTAGAAATCAAACCCAGGTGTTCTAGAAGGGTGACCAGTGCTCTTAACCACCAAGCCATTGGAGTCTTTCAATGTCCAGCCTAGTCCTAAACCCCTGGTCTCAAGTGATTCTCTGAGGTCCTCTCCCAAAATGCTGGGACACAGGGCCATGGCACCATGCCCAGCAAGAAACAGCTTAAGTTTTAAATGTTTATTATATGTGTGGGGGATGGAAGGGTGACAAGTGGGAATCTGTCCTTACCCTGTCACATGGGCTCAGGGATTCAAACTCAGGTGGCCAGGGTTGGTTGCAAGGCCCTCTACCCTTTGAGCCATCTTGCTGCCAGAGATTAAAATATCTTCTCTTTGCTGAGTCTAAGCTACAGGATAAATCATTTCTCTTGCATGTCTGTAGTCTCCCAATTATGAAGATGTAAAGACTACCTCTGTCCAGGCTGACCTGCCACTAAAAAGGTACAAGTTATTAAGAAAAAAAATTAGAGGCTAGAGAGATGGCTCAAATGTTAAGAGCACTGACTGCTCTTCCAGAGGTCTTGAGTTCAATTTCCAGCAACCACATGGTGGCTCACAACCATCTGTAGTGAGATCTGATGCCCTCTTCTGGGGTGTCTGAAGAGAGCGACAGTGTACTCACATACATAAAATAAATAAACCTTAAAAAAAAAAAAGAAATTACTTATAAGTAATTTGAAAGTTATGGCTACACTCTGCATATCCATCATCACTGCCTTCGGCAAACTGACTCCTTAAGAATCTCTCCAGGCTTCTCCACTGACCAGATGAGATGCAGCGTGCTCAGAGGTCAAGACTGTGTGCCCTCAATTCCTACTGGAAAGCCTGTGCAAACTTGTGTACGACCTGCACAGCATAAATGTAAAGATGATCACGCACAATTTATTTATTTCTTTTTTGTTTTTTTTTTTTTTTTTTTTTCAAGACAGGGTTTCTCTGTGTAGCCCTGGCTGTCCTGGAACTCACTCTGTAGACCAGGCTAGCCTCGAACTCTCGAACTCAGAAATCTGCCTGCCTCTGCCTCCCAAGTGCTGGGATTAAAGGCGTGCACCACCACCGCCCAGAGATCATGCACAATTTAAACGAACCTCATGAGAAGCTCTATGATCAATGAGTTTGAGATTACCGAAATAACTCAACTGTTTTGAGTTTAAAAATTATACCTTTAATTATAGAATATTGTTAGGATAATACAGCTATAGACAAGACACTAGGATAATTGACCAATACCAAGGGAATCTGCTCTACAGATTTACCTGTTCAACCACTCTCCACAACCATAGAACACAGGCACAGACTGTCTGGGGTGTGCAGAAATGGCCAGGGACTTCCGAACAGAAGGCATGCACATAGTGTTAGTGAAGCCTGTCACATGTGTGACTTCCACAGCTCAGCACAGGAAGGGGAGCAGCTGACCACAACGGTGTGGACAGAGTCGGCACAGCCATTGACTTTTTAGCCACCCAGCTGGAGTGTACCCATACGAAGAGATGGGAAGGCAATCAGAAACCTTCCGGAGCCTTTCATCTCCTAGAAGCAAAAGCAGCAAACGGGACACGGCATAACCTTCAAAGGAAGGTGGAGGCTAGGTGGGCATGGTGGGGGAGTGGGTCCGTGTGTGCATGTGCGTGTGTATGTTTGTGTGTGTGTGTGTGTGCGTGTGTGTGTGTGCATGTGTGTGTGTATAAGTTAGGAACAGAGGAGGGAAACATGGTGAAATGAAGTTGGGTCAGAGGGTCTGTCTTCTACAAGCCACTCCCAGGCAGTCACTTATGAGACTCAAAGAAGAAATGGGAGAATGATGAACTCCACCAAAGTCATCGGCTGCACTGATACAGAAGACACATCTGACATGTTAGTTACCAAGAACATGTAAGTCACCTAACAGTTAAAATAGGAATACCCACAGTAGGCTGGATTTTGTACAGAATAGAAACCATGTGCCCTGCCCAAGTTTGTCCTCAAATGGGAGTGACCACTTAGAGGTCCTCCGAGTGGTTTTTCCTTCGGTTGCCTTTTAGGTTGTCACTAGTGATATGGTATCATCCAGCTGTGGCCACAGTGACTCTCTGTAGCGAAAGCACTGGGCTTTAAGTGCCAAATCCCAAAGAACTTTAACAAAAAGGGTTTTCTTTAGTAAAAAAATAATAATAAAAATTATGTTTGCAACTTTGCAATGAAGCACCATAGAAATACACTGGGATTCTTTAAACGTGCGTGCATGCGCGCACACACACACACTCATACACACACTTACACTCACACACACACACACTCATACACATACTTACACTCTCGAAGTCCCAGCTCCCTGGATGCCAACTTCCCTCCATCCCCTCAGGGCTGAATAAGCACCAACATCCGGGCTATCTAAGGAGAAATGAAGTATTGGGCTACACTGGGTCAACTCGTTTTAACTATTTGTGTCTGGACGCTGGAAACACATTCTTCCGTAGGTTTATCTATGTCTTCAGATGAGGCCATTCATCACAGAAGATAATTCCATCTGAGAAAGGACAATGGACCTGAGTGTCCAGTCACTCTCTCACCACCGATGGACACATCCACACAAGTGCTTAGTTCTGTACAAAACCAAACCTTACAGGAGCACACTGTGCTTGAGCACTAATGCTAAAAGTTTTCTTCTCCGTCACAAAATAAAAATAAAGGACATTCTCACATGGGAGTTATGTCCACAGTTCTATCGTATAATCTACTTCACGAAAGAACATGCTGATTCTTATGAATTCAGTTTCTGCTATCAGAATACACATTTCACTGAACATACGCATGCCTTTATGCAAGATAAAGACTGGGCTGTGGCCCTGTCAAGCCCTAGAGTTAGCGGTACAGGGGCACGTGATCTTACAGATTAGATGGCAAAGACCTCAGCACTGACTGCTGTTCCCTGGGAAGGGTTCTGGGCTCCCTTCCATGGGGGATAGGGAGGTGGGAGGGGGTGAGTTCACTTCCTACTTCCGATCCATCAAGACTTCCAGCCCTATCTTTTCATAAGGCAGTTTCCCTACTATGATCCCTAAAGTGATTTTTGAAGAAAATACAGCAGTCTGATTAATGGCTATCTCTTGCTGATGTCATCACTGACCATGGGCCCTTGATCCTCAAACCAGTGCCTCCTGTTTCCCCGCTACATTGTATCTTAGGTCAGCTTTCAAGAACATGCAAGCTATACACAAGTGAGAAACAAGGAGAAACTCTGAGATCACTGCTTTCAGCAGGCAGAATCCTGTGCACAAGGAGATGGCTAGATATGAGGGTGAACTACTCAAAAAAACAAAAAACAAAAAAGCCCTTTGGAAGGGATATGTATGAGCCCAGCTACTACAGCGTGTGAACAGTCGCAGCTCAGGGCAAGTCCACCTGTCTTCTGCTTGGCCAAAGGGGCTGTGACCACCCTATTTCTCCCCTGCAGTCTTTTTGGGCCAAAGATACAAGAGAGAGAAAAAAAATTTTTTTAAAGATGTACTCCATCTCCAGGCCCGAGTGACCACCAGCACCTTGTCCTCTGGTCTTCAGCTCTCAAGTTACTCAGGAGGGGAGGCTGACTTAGATATAGCAATTCATGTAATCATCAGTGAATAAACATCACCGTTTTGGAGGAGGGAACGGCATCCCCAAAGCTGTGGGTCTGAATTTTCAAAAGCGTTGCTTTCTTTCATGTTTCAGACTGCAACCCACAACAAGGGAAGTCAGAACATTAAAAAGAGCTGTCTTAAGGAAGCTGGCTGATACCAAACATCACGGAGCCTCCAAAACTTGCCGTTTCTTACACGGGGTTGAGGGCCTAGTCGGTATGAACTCTCTTGTGTTTAATAAGGGCTGAGCTCCGGCTGAAACTCTTATCACACTCGGTACACTCATAAGGCTTCTCCCCGGTGTGAACTCTCTGATGGGTGATGAGGTTGGAGCTCTGCGTGAAGCCCTTCCCACACTGCACACACTCATAGGGCTTCTCTCCCGTGTGGGTTCTCTGGTGCTTAATCAGATCCGACCTTTCCCCAAAGCTTCGCCAACACTCGTTACACTCGTAGGGCTTCTCCCCGGTGTGGATCTTCTGGTGCGTGATGAGATGAGAGCTCCGGCTGAAGCTTTTCCCACAGGCCGTGCATTCGTACGGCTTCTCTCCCGTGTGAGTCCTCTGGTGCTGGACGAGGTGGGAGATGCGGCTGAAGTTTTCCCCGCACTCGTTACAGTGGTACGGCTTTTCCCCGGTGTGGGCCCTGCGGTGCCGCACCAGGTCAGAGTTCTGACTGAAATTCTTCCCACACTCGTCACACTTGTAGGGCCTCTCCCCCGTGTGCACGCGGTAGTGTTTGATGAGGTCGGACCTCTCGCTGAAGCCCCGCCCACACTCGTTACACTCGTACGGCTTCTCGCCGGTGTGAGTCCTCTGGTGCTGAGCTAGGTGCGAGCTGCGGCTGAAGCTTTTCCCGCACTCCTCGCACTCGTACGGCTTCTCCCCGCTGTGGGTCCGCTGATGCTGGATGAGGTGGGAGAGACGGCAGAAGCTTTTCCCGCACTCGTTGCATTTGTGAGGCTTCTCCCCGGTGTGGATCGTCTGGTGCTGAATGAGGTGCGAGCTCCGGCCAAAGCTCTTCCCACACTCGTTGCAGTCGTACGGCCGCTCGCCGGTGTGTGTTCTCTGGTGCTGGATGAGGTGGGAGCTGCGGCTGAAGCCCTTCCCGCACTCGTAACACTTATAGGGCCTGTCTCCCGTGTGAGTTTTCTGGTGGCGATTGAGGTCTGAAATCTGACTGAAGGCTTTCCCACACTGAGAACAAATGTGGTAGCGGATGCCCGTGTGCGCTTCCTTGTGGACAAGCAGGTCGGTGACTTGCTGGAGAGGGTAGCTTACCCACTCCTCCGCTGTCAGGTCTCCCCACGGCCTTTCTGATTGGTCCCCGCTTTCAAAGGCCTCTTCGCTTCCAGGATTCTTCTCAGCATTCTCAAGAGGCTCTTCCGACATGGTTGCGAATTCCACATCGTCACTAAACTCTTGTTTGGGGTTTGCTTCATTCTCATTCCTGATCTCAAAATCTGTAAGGAGGAGTAAACAGTGCTGAGACCAGTCAGTGCACAGACATACCTGCTGAGTTCTAGACGCTGAACTAGGGGGTTTGAGTTACCCCTCTAGTCCCAGGGCTGGAGAGTAAACCTGGGGTTTTGTGCATGCCATTTAAAAGCACTAAACTATACCATGCTCATCTAGTACTGAGCTCCCTCCCCCTCTCTCTCTCTCTCTCTCTCTCTCTCTCTCTCTCTCTCTCTCTCTTTCAGTTTAATCTCAGCAGTGGGTGAGAAAGCAAAATTGGGAAGTACAGACATCATCCACAGGCAAGGGTGGACTGAGCCAAATGGCTCTTAACATGAGTAGATGGTAATGGTTACACTTATCATGAAAGGTCACACTTATCATGAAAGTCCATCTCTGTGAATGAGAGATCCAAGACTTAGAGAATCAAAGCAGCCTCCTCCAGGTCCGAGGCCCTTAGCAGGCAGCTCACAACCACTCTAATTCCAGCTCTAGGGATCCAATGCCCTCTTCTGGCCTCTGTGGGTGCTACAGTCACACACACAAACCCATCTAACATAGCCACACAATTAAAAGATGAAAACAAAAATCTAAATATTCAAACTCAAGTCTGTCTGCTAAGTTCAGGCTCTTCAGTTAATGGTTATTTAAGAAACTATCTATTCCTGGTATTTAGAAAAAGGAAACACAATCAGACGCAAAACAACAAAAAAAAGAGAACTTCTACCAGACACTATATTTTCTAAATTGGGTCTTTCTTTCTTTGTTCTCCTTCCCCCTCTTCCTCCTCCTCCCCCTCCTCCTCCTCCTCCTCCTCCTCTTCCTCCTCCTCCTCTTCCTCCCCCTCCTCCTCTTCCTCTCTCTCTTTTAGTTTTTTGAGACAGGGTTTCTCTATATACAGCTCTAGCTATCCTGGAACTTGCTCTGTAGACCAGGCTGGCCTAGAACTCAGAGATCAGCCTGCCTTTGCCTCCTGAGTGCTGAAATTAAAGGTGTGTGCCATCACCCCATCAAAATGGGTTTCTTAGTACATGACAGAAAACTGTAAGTAACAGGTATGTTCACTGAAAAGGGTCTATGGGTAAATTAGTTTAATAACTAGTCACAAACAAACTAAAGCCTAAGAGAGGCTGGGAAGATGGCTCAGAGCGGAAAATACTCGCTATACAAACATCAGGATCTGGTTTGGGATATCAAGCACACATGCAAATGTTGCTCATTAATCCCAGATGTGCACACCATTAATCCCAGCACTTAAGGTGACGGCTGTTTAATCTTTACTTCATGCTTAGTTATGTGTATGCATCTGTGTTGGAGTATGTGTACATGTGATTGCAGATGCCTTCAGGGGTCAGAAGAGGGCAGCTGATGCCCTGGAGCTGGGGAAGCTGCCTGATATAGGTGCTGGGGACTGAACGCAGGTCCTCAGCAAGAGCAACATACGCTCTTAACATCTGAGCTGTCTCTTCCACCCATTCTTGGTTTTGTTCACTTTGGGTTTGGTACTGGAGGTGTTGCTGTTTTTATAGAACAATTCAAGGGACAAGAGCTCAAGGAAGTAGGGGAGGAGAACAAATCAGATCAAAGTATTCAGACACATATATATGAAAACATCAAAATGAAACTCATTATTTAGTATTACCTAAAAATGAATAAAAAAATAAAAAAAGAAGAATCCAAGGACATCAGAGAGAATCCAAGCTAAGAAAACCCATCAGGTCACCTTCTGTTTTGAGAATAAAAACACTTTAAAATATCTTAGTCCTGTGACTGGCTATATGCAGGACCGAGGATCAAACCCAGGGCTTCAAGTCTGCTAAGCAAGCGCTCTACCAACTGAGCTGCATTCCCAGCCTCACAACACCTCCTCTGAAGAGGATCTGTGAGCTAACTATTCAGTGGTTTGTCTGAAACAAGACACACCTGAAGGATGATTGCCTCTGAAAGATCTCTAGACAAGAACCTACCTAAAGTACCTGAGGCAAAGCTGTAGCTATAGAGCCAAAACAAACACAAAAGGTTGGTTTCTGCCCTCCTGTGAACCTGCTTCAGAACCCCACATCTTCCAGCGTCCTAGAGAAAAAGCACCATTTATAGGGCATTTATGTTCTGGCGAGCACCACAGTGTCAGACCTGTTTGATCAGTAATCTGTACAAACAGGCCACAGAGCCGCTAATGACTCAGGGCATGAGAATCCTCGGAGTCTCTGAAACAGCAGAAACTTCTTTATTTTTCATTTTAGACTGGAAAACATGGATCTTCCCACATTTAAAGATTTGAATGAGCACCAAAGCCAGGAACTAATTGTGTGGTTTTCCTTAAAAACCAAACAAGGCTGTACTGAAAGACCTAAGCCATGCTGACAGTTTCAAAACCAGAAGAGGTGAAACAAGATAAAAATCCTCACTCACCCAGTGAGACAACATTTCCATAATTCTCCTGCATCACATCCCTGTAAAGGTCTCTTTGGGTAGGATCCAGAGGTCTCCATTCTTCCCGAGTAAGGTACATGGCCATATCTTCAAATGTCACAGGGGCCTGAAATCACACAATGGTTCCTCACTACTTGGTATCTAGGAGTTTAGGACCAGCTTTTCTTCTTGACATTTGAGACATGGTTAGAAATGTCGAGAAGGCAATGGCATTAAGTCTCATCTGTAGAGTCCAATAGAAGAAAGAAAGAAAAAAAAAAAGACATGTGGTCAAAAGGTAGGGGCAATCTACTAGCTTCCCGTTCTGGATATCCCTGCCCACTTTGGACCCTTACAAACAACGCACTCCTTTTCTTTCTTTTCTTCTTTTTTTTTTTATTTTTATTTTTTTTTTGAAACAGGGTTTCTCTGTGTAGCCCTGGCTGTCCTGGAACTCACTCTGTAGACCGGGCTAGCCTAGAACTCAGAAATCCACCTGCCTCTGCCTCCAAGTGCTGGGATTAAAGGCGTGAGCCACCACCGCCCGGCACTCCTTTTCTTAGACCAGTGAAATTCTTTATGGTCCAGTTCTAAGGCCAGCCGCTGTTCTGTTTCTCCCCACCCTTTTGCTCTTCACTCCATCCTCGGATACCGGATCTAGAATTAACCACCCCACAACTTACTGGTTCCCACATCACAATACTTTTTTGCTCAGGCAAACACAATAAATATCATACCGCACCCAGGTTAACCGGCCACAACCTTTCTCCCTACAGATTGTTGGCAAGGAGGGTACCACCCATCTTGTTAGGTTTTATTCTCCTCAGTATTTAAAGTCATTTAGTGGTGTTCGATATATGCTTGTATATGGTTATATTAGCCAGCACTAAGCCCCTGGAGTAAAATAGCGAAATGAGCTAATCCCAGAGAATTTCCTATAGGGGTTTGCAGAATAAGGAAACACCGGCCGAGATGGGTAAGCAGAGCCCCCGGCTTACCTGAGACCCAGACATGAGCAGGGTGGCTGCCATCTCAGGCTCAAGGGTTCGTCTCCTGGGAGAGAGAGCAGGAAAACCAGCTAGCAGACAACGTTGAAGGAGGCGAAAAGCAGGGCGTGAGGCGCGGCAAGAGGCCCTGCCCACTCCCTAGGGCTGGAGTTCTGGTCGCAGGGTATGAGGGGAAGGCCCAGGACAAGTCACTCTCCTCCCTGACTCCCGAGAGTCACCCACTCCCCGTGTCTCGGTTAATATCGAGTACGTGCAATGTTAGAGTAGGAGAGGACAGCACTGGCTGGGTGCCCCCTGGGCTGGGGGACAAGCCGATGCAATTTAAGGGAGGAGGCTTTCAACCCAGCCCATAGAACGCCTCTGCTCTTCCATCTCCGGGCTGGGACCTTTCCGGCAGCAATCCCAGCCAATCAGCGAAAATAAATCGTAAAAGACTTGACCAATCAGATGCCAAAGCATCAGCCCTCCTCCTGCAGCGTGGCCAGGCAGCTCCACCACGCATGCGCGCGCCTCGCAGCCTGACGGGAGTTGGAGTTTCACCCTGGCGTACAAAGGCCACTTAGCGGCCAAGAGCAGGGGAGGGAAAAGAACAAAAGGGAAAAGACAGGACCGCGACCTTCAAGACCAGTCAGAGTATCCCCCACATTTTTCTCGGAGACCACGGCACGACTCAGCAAAGGAAGCTTCCCTGCTTTTTTTCATGGTCCTACGACCATCTTTGAGTCGTATTATCTGCGAGGTTAGATTGAATGTGGCAGCCCGGGCTGAACTTAGCTGAGATCACCCTTCATTTGACAGCTCAGGCTAGAGCGGGAAAATACTTCCATTCCCTCCCTCGGGAGACTCCCTGGCCGCGATGGAACTTTGGGCCCCGCCCACGTACTCACTACACCTCCCAGCACCGCCTGCAGCGCTCGCTTTCTGGGTCCGAGAACGACAACTCCCAGTAGGCCTTGCGCCATTTACAACCTGCCCCAGACTACATATCCCAGGAGGCCTCGCGTCCTCTGTCCGCTGCTGGAGCGCTGTCCGCGGCCCGGCCCAGGGTGTTCCGATGTTAACCCTGTAGGGAGCGCCTCGAGCTCTTTTATAGAGACGGGGCTCAAGTGCACACATCTAAGAAGCGGGGGGAAGGGGGTAGGGTGTGTAGGGAAATAGCTGACCCCAGAGTGGGAGACTCAGGGACCTGGCACTCTTGAGGGTGTCTCTGCTAAGAGGATTCTTGAAGACCTCCTAACATCACAAAAACCTTAGGCCTGCGACGACCTGGACCAGGAGTCCTAAGGATGCTAGTAGTCTCTATTTGTTTCAAAGAAGTCACAAACCCGGGTTAGGACAGAACGAACAGGCTTACCTCCTGGTCTGTGGTCGCTGGCTCCAAGCTTCTTAAGAAGCCTGAGATCCTAAAGCCTCAAAGATCTAAAGAGGCCTGACGTTCAGAAAGATTCTAGAGATTACCAGCAGACTCCAGAGATCTCAGGGCCACGAGCAGAAATCCGAATCCATAGATTAACAGGCAAAGGACAGAGTTTGATTGTAGGATGAGGCCAAAGCTTCAAGACTGCAGGGACTGTTCTGTAGTTCCGGGAAACAACAATCTCATAAACAGATATCTGAAGCCACAGCAGCTGGCCAAGAAACATCAGCATTGACTAAGCTGCATTCGGTAGAAGCCCTCCAAATGAAAAGACTTGTAGCCTTCCCTTTCCCCAGCCAAGATGAAGGAATTAGACAATGGAAGGCGAGGGCTAAGCAAAACAGGGATTCTGTGTGGGGAAGAGCTCCCAGCTTGCTGTAGCCTTGGAGAGGGAAGTGATGGAAAAAGAATATAGCAGCTTATTAGGGACTCCCACCCTCTTCAAGTTATAAATATCCCCAGAACCTTGGCTTGATGCCCAGAAGCCTGTTGTCTCCGACTGAACAGGAGATTTCTCTGGCTAGGCTGGGAAAAGGGGCTTTTCTTTTGTTTTGCAGATACATCCACACACTGAAGGACTTGGGAATTTTTTTTTTTCCAAATATGACTCCCGGCCTCGCTTTTATTAGAGTCCTGATCCCAGTGCCCAGTTATTTATGGCTACATGACTCAGGGGTCTAAAACTGAGCTAGCAGGACCCATACCAGCCATAGCGTATCTCTTCTACCTGTACTTCTCTTGCTCTCCCAAAGGTAGGACTAAAAAATATGTAGATACCACAAAATTGTATTATTCTACCTATTGTAAAATGTATCCAGCCACCATGTAAGTTTGAGTCCTGAAGGATTTAAAACAGTCGGGAGAAAATCGGCATAAAGATCCGACAGACCTAGGCTGTGTATATTTCAGAAAAATCTCTCCAGGCCCATTTCCTTTTTTAAATTTTACTTTATTTTTGATTGTTTGTAAGAGGAAGGGATATGAGCATGTGAGTGCAGGTGCCTGAAGAAGCCAGAAGTGGGCGTCAAAACCCTGCTGGAATTACAGGTGGTTCTTAGCAATTCCTCTAAGCTCTCTCTGCCCAGCAGTTACCTAGAAACAACCATCGTCTCTGCCCCAGGTATGAGCCTGGAGCCAGGCAGTATAAAGACTGCTTTCTCTCTCTCTCTCTCTCTCTCTCTCTCTCTCCCTCTCCCTCTCCCTCTCCCTCTCCCTCTCCCTCTCTCTCTCCTTCTCCCTCTCCCTCCTTCCCTCTCTCCCTCTCTCTCCCTCTCTCCTCTCTCTCTTTCTCTCCCTCTCTCTCCCTCTCTCTCTCTCATCCCCACCCGCCCTCTCTCTTCCCTTCCCCCTCCCTCTCTCTTTTCCACAGGTGTCCCAGCCAGCCTCTTCCTCTCTTACTTTCTTCCTCTCTGTCCCCTTCCCTCTGCCTCTACCCCTTTCCAGGTCCCAGCTCCACTCCCTGGCTCCCTTCCCCCAATAAACTTCGTTGTATACCAGGCCTGGTTGTTCGAGGGGACACCTAGGCAGGGCCCGATACAGTGCTCTCTCTTACACTATTGTACCATGTTTTGTAAAACACCACAGTTATATGCCACCCTATGTGTGCACTGGAAAACCAGTTTGGATCCTTTTCAAGAGCAGTATACACTTTGAACCGCAGAGATATTTCTTCAGCCCCTCCTTTTCTGTACTGTTGGAATTGTCACTGCTAAGGATGTTGAGGAGGGATTTAAAACACACCTGCACAAAATGAACAACAAGACCATAGGTATTTGGATGATCCTGCCTTTGGTAGTAGGAGAAACTTCCAGAAATGCCTGTGGGTATATTCAACGGCCTGAAGGTCGGGGAAATCCACTCTGGGATGACCTTATCTTCACACTGTCGTTTCTGTCAGGGGATGGGTTCAAGTGCGTGATATGTAAAGCCTAGTACTTACAATTACCAGCAACCCAGCAAATTGAAGCCTCAGAGAAAACTGAGTATGGGGTCAATAACCAAACTCCTAGAAACAAGGAGGGTGACTGGTACCGAGGCAGTCGCAGTTGGCTTAAGTGAGGAACCTCCCGGAAGGGCCTCCCTTTCACAGCTCTTCTAGAAGACCTCTCTGTAAACTCTGAGGCCTTTTGTCTTGCTGCCACCAAGCTTTAAACCCTCTTTTGTCCCTCCTGCTTTTCCTTTTACTCTTGAGGGCTGCGCATGGGGGCAGGATGGCTCTGTGTGCCCTACTTGTCAGCTTGCCCCCAGTGTGTGCTTTTTCTTTACCCACCTAGGGGAGGAGAGAAGGTGGGAACAGGATGGGAAGCCCCTGGGGGAGTGGGAAAGGAAGATGGTGGTTGTGGGGCTTCCTGTTCCAGCTTGCAGCTTGCCTCCAAGGGTTGGGAGGGGGTCCCTGGAGGAGGAAGCCGCTTCCTGACCTATTGTTCAGTGTTACTCAGAGATACTGTTTTGGGTTTTCTAGAATGAGTTGGAAAGTCCTGTCTGTGCCTATCACTCAACAAATGATGATCACCTACCATGTGTGGATGCTTCCGGCCAGCCTGGTCTTGGGGAAATGAGGACCCTTCTTGCATGTGTTTAAAATATGCATTTGTTACTGGGTTAGTGTTCTTATGAGGCTCTGTTAATGATTCTTTTTCATAAATATTTTTTAAAGATTTATTTCATTAACTCCCTTGGGAGGGGGAGTTATGTGCATGCCCTGAGAAAACCATCCCCTGGATCTGGAATCACAAGCCATTATGAGCTTGTGAACCATCCAACGTGGGCACTGGAAACCAAACTCTAGTCCTCTAAAAGCTCAAGTACTTTTAACCATCTCTCCAGCCTCGTATTGTAATAAATCTTATCGTTATCTGGGGTCAGTCCAATTACAGCTTTTTTTTTTTTTGTATCAGAAGCATTAATGTGTTCAGCATTTAAAACTATGTCTCCATGTTTATAATCCTACTTTCGAAATATTCTTTTTCAAAGGAAATGACCTGGGTCTCCCTTGCCCTTACAGCTGTGCCTAGCCAGGCATCCCGTCACGTCCCCGCCCACCACCCCCTTCTCACTGGGAAAGTGGGAGGCTTTGCAGAGGAAGTGACACCCAAGCAGTCTTGCAGATTGTAGGTGCTTCAGAGGTGGAGACTGTGGGAGGGAGAGCTTTAGTCTTGAACAGTTTGTGCAAAGGCACAGAGGCGTGAAAGGAACACTCCGCTCCAGCAGGGCTTGGGTTTCTTAGGACAGGAGGGAAGAGTGGCAGAGGGAGGAACCAGGGCAAGGACAGTGTCTGTCTCATGTTCCCCTGCATGCCTGTCTGTCTCTGTCTCTGCCTGCAGATCAGTGAAGCTGCCGGTAAGTCCCACAAGCAAGGCTCTGGGGTTGGCCTGGGTGAGAACAGCAGACAGGCTTTGCAGGAGGAGAGCAGGGCACAGGGGAGTGGGGAGCTTGGCCTCGTAATGCTGCTGCTGGTTTTCCTCAAAGAAAGTATTTTCCAAAAATGTTGACAATAGCACTGAAAATGCACACCAAGCGTATCCGGTGTTGTCTAGGCTTTTAAGGCCTTCAGCTGAATCCGGGTCATTATGCCCCTTCTGAACTAGATATTAAACTGGGAATTGGGTACCACTCACTAGAGACTGCAGGGCTGCTGTGAAGCTTAGGTGTGAGGGTGAGTGGTGGATGCTGCTCTGGGCGAGGACAGAAGTCGAATAGGGAAGCCACTGCACCGGGAGCCCAGAAAGGGAATTGTAAAAAGCCATAGTGATGATGGCAGTTGTGGAGAGAAGGGCCGATCAACAGAGGGACCATGATGTATCTGAGAGGCTCTGGGTGACAGTGTCCTGAGTTAAAGAGAATGGAGGGCTAGCGAATGAGACCTGGTAGCTGCAATGAGATGAATAAGAAAGACTTCTGGAAGTGGGACACTGGAGAGCTAGCTCAGTGGTTAAGAGCACTTGCTGCTTTTGAAGAGGACCCAGGTTCAATCCCCAGCACCCACATTGTGGCTAATAACCTTCTGTAGCTCCGGTTCCAGGGGATCCCACATCCTCTCCTGGCTTGTGTGGGTACTTGGCATGTACCTGGTGCACTGCCATGCATGCAGGCAAACACTCATATACATAAAATAATAATAATTATAATACATGTTAAGACTTCTGGGGCTGAGAATGCCACTCAGTTGATAGAGTGCTTCCGTAGGGCGCACAGGGCCCTGGCCTGATCCTGAGATCACATGAACTCGGCATGCTATTGCACACCTGTAATCCCAGCTAATTGGGAAGGTGAGGTAGGCGATTCAACAGCTCCAGGTCACTTTGTATCAAGTTAGAAGCCCACCGGGGGGTGGGGGGGGATGGAGAGATGGCTCAGTGGTTAGGAGCACTGACTGCTCTTCCAGAGGTCCTGAGTTCAAATCCCAGCAATCACATGGTGGCTCACAACCATCCGTAATGAGATTGAATGCCCTCTTCTGGTGTGTCTGAAGACAGCTACAGTATATTCATAAATAAAATAAATAAATAAATCTTTAAAAAAAAAAAGAAGCCCACCAGGGTCACTGTGTCCCATTCTCTCTCTCTCTTCCTCTCCCTCTCTGACACATGATAAATAAAAATAAAGACTCAAATATCGAATACCATATTTTAGATTCCCAACCCCCGCCAGTGGTAAGGATTGACAACGAGAGCCTCATGCATGTACGGCAACATTCTAGCAGCTGAGCTGCAGCCACAGCCCATGGGTCCTTGACCTTTAAAAATGCCTTCTAAATTAGTTGTAGGTTATTTTTCTTTTAAAAGAAAAAAGTTGATTTTTGTTTGTTTTGTTTTGTTTTTCGAGACAGGGTTTCTCTGTGTAGCCCTGGCTGTCCTGGAACTCACTCTGGAGACCAGGCTGGCCTCAAACTCAGAAATCTGCCTGCCTCTGCCTCCCAAGCGCTGGGATTAAAGGCGTGCGCCACCACCGCCTGGCAAAAAAAGTTTTTAAGTATTTATTTTTATGTATTTGAATACACTGTAGCTGTCTTCAGACATCAGAAAAGGGCATGGATCCCATTACAGATGGTTGTGAGCCACCATGTGGTTCCTGGGAATTGAACTCAGGATCTCTGAAAGAACAGTCAGTGCTCTAAGCCCCAGTTGTAGGTTATTTAGTGGGCTTTTGTTGAGATTTTTTCCCCCAAACTCCCAAAACATGTCTTCTACTTCACATCATCCAGCCTTATCCTTTTTCTCTTTTGCAGAAACAACCTTGCCTTTTCCAAATGGTTGATGCTAATTTGCCTAAGGCTTGAACTCTGTGTCTTTGAGATGAAGAAAGTCATGGAGTTAAGAGGTATTCCAACAGATCAAAAAGATCTGAGGCCAGCATGACTGTGGAAGAGTGCTCAGGCGAGGTAAAAGCCAGCCCTGCAGGACCTCTAAGCCCTGCCAAATGCATGGGGGGAAAATGAACGCCTTTAAATAGGAGTGGCAGAGCAAGAGACTCCAGCACTGTCATGCTAGACTGCGACCTTACAAAGCTGTTTCCAGGCCTTGCCATTGAAGGCACGAGGAGAACGGATCCAGGGTGGGGACAGGAAGACACACTGGGAGAGTATTATAAAGCCTATGGACTATTCATTCTCTGTGCCCTTTGAGGGAACACGTGCGTCATGTCACATGTGGACTTGTGTCAGCTTGTTCCTTCAGCGTTTTTTTTGGATTCATCTCCTTTGTAAATAGTAAGGTTACTGACAATGAAGATTCACGGTGCTTCCCCCTCCCCCCCCCCAGCTCTAAATCCTTATGGTTCGTAAGATACTTAGGTTCTGATATTGAAAGTCTTTCCAGGATGTCTAAACCATCCACCCATGGGCTGAGGCAAAGGGTCAGTAGATAAAGTGCTTGCCACCAAGCCTGAGTACCTAAGTTTAGTCCCCTGGATTTCCGTGGAGAGAACTGAGAGCCGGCTCTCATAGGATAGCCTTTATATCCACACTGTGGCATGCTATGCCCTGCACACACACAATATGAACAAATGAATAAATGAATGTTCAATTTATCTGGGACTCTTTTCTCTTTTTTAATTAATCTAATTTTTACTTTCATACATATTGGGATTTTGCCTGCATTTATGTCTGTCTGTGTAAGGGTGTCGGATCCCCCAGAGTTACAGTTATGAGCTGCTACGTGGGTGCTGGGAATTGAACCCCAGTACTCTGGAAGAACAGCCGATGCTTTTAACAACCAAGCCATCTCTCCAGCGCCATCTGTGACATTTTCTTTTTCTTTTTTTTTCCTTTTTTTGGGGGTTTTTCGAGACAGGGTTTCTCTGTGTAGTCCTGGCTGTCCTGGAACTCACTCTGTAGACCAGGCTGGCCTCGAACTCAGAAATACACCTGCCTCTGCCTCCCAAGTGCTGGGATTAAAGGCGTGCGCCACCACTGCCCGACTTATAATTAACTTTATCATATTGAAAACTCATGCTTAATTACAAGATTGGAAATTCTGTTTTATAACGGATATAGACAGTTTTAAGTATGTACAGGTGGAAAAAATGTAAAATTTAAAACAAAAAAGCACTCTAGCCTGGTTGTGGTGATCCACACATTTAATCCCAGCACTTGGGAGGCAGAGGCAGGTAGATCTCCGAGTTCAAGGCCAGCCTGGTCTACAGAGTGAGTTCCAGGACAGCCAGGGATACACAGAGAAACCCTGACTAGAAGGAAAAGCAAACATGCTAGAGCAACTGCCACTGACGTCAGTAGATTGTCAATGGGCACGGACACGCTCTTCCTTTGGTTTCTAAACATCTGGATGGGGTTAGCTAAGGTGAGAAGCCATGGAGAATTAAGTCATCCAGAGAGAAACCTGGCATCAGATCCCTTCTTGCTTGGCTGTGGCCAGCGGCCAGAAGCATTGGCACTTGCTGGAATGAGGAGCTTGCTAGAATAAAAACTCTCAGGCCTCCCTGAGGCTGACTGGATCAGAAGCTGGATCTCAACATGGCCTCCAAGGTCAACTTCAAGAAGCACCTAGATTTCTCTGCACCTCTGTACCACAGGTGTGCCTTGTGCTCTTGGAAGTCAGAAGGAAGGCACCAGATCTCCTGAACTGGATAGTTGTGAGACACTAGGTAGGAGCTGGCAACTGAACCCAGGCCCTCTGTAAGAGCAATAGGTGTTCTTAGCCACCTAGCCATCTCTCCAGCCATGATATTTTATGTTTTGTTTAAAGGTAAGAGTTTTGAGCTGGGGGTGTAGCTCGGTTGGTAAAGTGCTTTCCCAGTAGGCATGAAGCCCTGGGTTCTAGTCCCAGCACTACTTCAGCTGGCCATGGTGGCACCAGCCTCTAATCCCAAGTCTTGGAAAGTGGAAACAAGAAAATCAGAAGTTCAACACATACTCAGCTACACAGAGTTGTACCCCGGGTTACATGAGACCCTATCTCAAAATACAATGAAATTTAAAATGGAAATGAAACAAAGAAAATAGGAGATGAGGTTCGTTACGTTGCGGAAGCTGGCCTTGAACTCCCAGACTCAGGTGATCCTCTTTAGCCTCCCAAGTCGTCGGAATAACAACCAAACAGCGCCATGCCTGGCTTGGTATTTCTCCCCTCTTCCTTCTCCCCTTCCCCTCTGCTCTATGGCAGGGATTGAGACCTGCACCTAACACTGAGCTATACATCCCCAGTCCCAATCTGCTATTTTCCAGTAGGGGAGAAGGAACTTAAAAATCTGCCAGGTGACTGTCAAGACAAAACTCCTCCGATCTGATTCTGACCTTCTGTGCAGGTCTGTGGATAAAGACTACCCATCATGCCCCAGATAGGCTCCCCCAGAAGCCAATCATTTTGCATGACTGATTAATAATTGGTAGAAGAACTTCCCGATACTCTCCTCATCCAGGGCTCAGCATTTTCCTTCATTTGAATTTTTATTTTTGCTTCGGGTCACGTGATCTGTGAGTCCTGCTGGGTCTTCCTCACCTTCTCCTCTGCCGTCCTGCCGGGTGGTTCAGCAGAACTATAAAACCAAAAGGCAGCTGTGTAAGACATGTCTTTGAGTCTTATGGACAAGAAGGTGGAGTCAGCCAGGCAGGGTGGTGCACACCTTTAATCCTGGCACTCAGGAGGCAGAGGCAGGTGGATTTCTGTGAGATTGAAGTCAGCCTGGTCTGTGTAAGGAGTTCTAGGATAGCTGGGGTTTCCCAGAGAAACCTCCTCTCAGAACAACAACAAAAATACCATGATTTTCACAGACTTCTTGGCTGGACTTTAGCCGTCCCACACACAGGGGACATTAATAATAGTGCCAGAAGACAAGAAGCAAGCTCTCTTGGGCCCTGCCTTTCCAATAAGCACACAGCACACAGAAGGTACTTTTCCAAGAGTAATTACATTCCTGAACAGATATGTGCAGGACTGTGGGAATATGTTCAAACCCATTTCACCCCATATCTTTTTTCGTGTTCTTCTTAAACTACATGTTTATAATTTTGTATGTATGTATGTATGTATGTATGTATGTATGTATGTATTTTACTAGGAATCAAACCTAGGATTTTATCCCTATCAGAACATGCTCTAGTTCTGAGCTATACCCCCAGCAAGCAGGACCCAGAGGGGATTCTGTTGCCCCTGCAGGAGCCAGACTCACAGCACTAGGTGGTAGAAGGCTTTTCCAGAGCTTCCTAAGAAAGGAAGGGCCACTCTACTGTGACAGGGCTCAGTCTCCCTGTGTTATCCCTGTGTGGCCAGGTCAAAAGCAATAGGTTCTGTGAAAGCACTTTGCAGTAGCCTGGTCTAAATGCTCAGTGCTGTTGTTACTCCTCCCATACTCAGGGAGCCACGCCTATCCACAGTCAACTGATAGACAGCCCTGCCCACCCTGTAATAAGCTGAGCCACCGCACATCCCAGCTGCTGCCCTGCCAAACAAACACTCCCTCCCCAGCAACTACCTGCCACTGCAGGTAGTTCTGCAGGCTGACTCTGGAAGCTGGTAAGCCTTACTCCTGCTAGCACAGGGCCCTCTCCCTGTCTGTGGGCAAACTTTTTTTTTTTTTTTTTTTTTTGGTTTTTCAAGACAGGGTTTCTCTGTGTAGCCCTGGCTGTCCTGGAACTCACTCTGTAGACCAGGCTGGCCTCGAACTCAGAAATCTGCCTGCCTCTGCTTCCCAAGGGTAAACTATTTCTTATGTAGGGCAACATCTGTGGATGGTGGGGAGGGAGAAAGCTACAAGCATACAAACCTTCCAGCGATTCCCACATTCATTGCATAAGACAAAGGTGGTCATGGGCTCATCAGCACTGCGTGTCTGCACCTAACAGAGAGAAGAGCCATTCATGAGGTCATTCCTCCCCTGCTTTAGGGCCTGCTGGGCTCCCACTGTCTTTAGAAGTGGGTTCAAATCCTATAGGTTGGCAATGATATTTACCCGATTTTTTTTTTGGGGGGGGGTTGAGACAGGGTTTCTCTGTGTAGCCCTGGCTGTCCTGGAACTCACTCTAGACCAGGCTGGCCTCGAACTCTCGAACTCAGAGATCCGCCTGCCTCTGTCTCCCAAGTGCTAGGATTAAAGGCATGTGGCACCACCGCCCGGCGTATTTACCCGATTTTGATAACCTCTTTTCCTCTGGTTACTATCAGTGGCTCAGAATCCTCCTGGCTCAGCCTGGCCTTTGCACTTGCATTCTTGTTGATCCTTCCGAACTGGTTTCTCTTCTCTTGTTCAAAGCCTCACCTCTTACAAGTCTTCCCAGACTCACCCCCTAAACACACTATATCTGTCATATCTGTTCAAGCTGGAGGTGTCTTCGAAATCACCTTGTGTATAGTCATTCTGTAAGTGACTGAGGCCCAGAGAGGAAAGGAGGCTTGCAGATCACTGGGGTGGGTTATGCTGTTCCCCCCACCCTCTAGCCTCCAAGCAGGTCATTCAGGTTCGGCAACATGGGCTTCCCACTGCAAGGCCCTGGAGTCCCCAGCTGCCTTTTGATTCTTTAAAGCTAATCCTGGTGATGTCTCCTGGGATCAGTAGGGGAGGAGCCCTTTGCTGGAACAGGCCTCCAGCTGTCCTTCAGGAGGGCACAGCATAGCACAGCCTTGTCACCACACCAGAGATAAGGAGATAAGGATACGCAATAGGCTTTTTTGGGGAGAGACTAAACTTGGCTACTGACAAGTTTACTTCCGAAGGGCATTGCCATGCAAATGCCCATAACAGGCATGGGAGAGCACCAGAGCTTGCACAGATGTATTCCAATTCCAGAATTGGAATCCTTCCAGAAAACAAGATAGACAACTATATTTCTACTGTAGCCACAGCGTGCTAAGGGTAAAGTGATCCGGATATTCTCTCCCCATCTTTGTCTGATGTAGCTCAGGTTGTCCTTGAACTGATTATGTATCCCCCCCCCAAAAAAAAAACCCCTTGAACTTCTGATCCTTTTCCATCTCTTTAAACAATTTTTGATTACGTTTTGTTTTGTGTGTATGCATGTGGCTGCATGTGTCGTGCCATGTGTGGATGTCAGAAGACAATTTTCAGGAGTTTGTTCTCTCCTTCACCTTCTGTGTCATCAAGCTTGGCACCAAGCACCTTAACCTAACGAGCCATCTTGACAGCTCACTCCCTCTCCCTCTCTAGTGCTGGAATTAGCATGCATCCTTACTTCTGGTCTCTGGTGCTGGGGATCAAATCCACTGTCTGTCTGTCTGTTTGTTTGTTTGTTTTTAAGGATTTATTTATTTTATGTATGTGAGTACACTGTCACGTCTTCAGACACACCAGAAGAGGGCACCAGATTCCATTACAGATGGTTGTGAGCCACCATGTGGTTGCTGGGACTTGAACTCAGGACCTCTGGAAGAGCAGTCAGTGCTCTCAACCTCTGTGCCATCTCTCCAGCCCCTCATGCCACCCCCTTGCCTCCCACTGATCTATCAACAGAGCTACATTCCCAACCTTGTTTTAAAAAAGATGTGTGCGTATGTGTGTGTGTGTGTGTGTGTGTATACAAGTGCCCACTGTGTCCAGTGGGAGACATCAGATCCCCTGGAGCGGGAGTTACAGCATTTGTGGGCCATTCAATATGGGAGCTGGAGTCTAGCCTCTGTTAGAGCAATAAGCTCTCTTTAACCACTGAGCCATCTCTCTAACCCATTTTTTTTCTTTCAGACAGGTTTTCCTATGTATCCCAGGCTGGCTTTACCAAACCCCTCTTAATCCTCATGCCCTCCTGCCTCATACTTGGCAGTGATGGAATGCCAGACAGGGGCTACCAGCCTGGCTACTCTTAATGAATCTTTCTTGCTGAGCAGATAGAGAAACAAAGAGCGTTCTAGAATCACTAAATATGAGTTAGAATTCAAGATATTGGTAATCCAAAGACAGAACTAGCAATAGGCCATTCTTGGGGCTTAGGAGAAGGTTCCCCCATCCTCACCGCAGTCTGCTATGGCTCCTGGGTATCTTCAACTTCAGGAATCCCCTTAGACATCTCTGAACAAGCTGACTGGATTCTCTCAGAAAGGTTGGGATCCAAAAGCCAGTTGCGGTGGTATACATATGAAATTCCAGCCCTGAGGCCTTAGCTTTGAAATAAATTAAAGCCCTGTCTCAAAATAGCCAAGTAAGGGAAAATGAAAAGAAAGGTTTGGCTCTGAGTTCAAAGCCTTCCTGTCACCAGCCTGCCTGGGCACCCTTGCCTAAGTCATCCATCTGAGTCTCAGTTGCCCAGCATTTTTAATGAGGAGGGGGGTTTCACATGGCTATGTTTCCTTCCAACATCTGTGACTCTCCTGAAGTCTGTACCCAGCAGTGTGCATCAAGGGCAGTGTAGCACAGCTGGGGCTTGGGGCTCGATCTCACTTCAGGACAGGCAGGACACATCGGCTCGGCTCCATGAATACACAGGAGCTGATTCCACAATCTTAACATTTTCCAGAAGCAACAAAGCGGTGACTTCTCCAAGCTTGCCCTCCACTCGGTGGCCTGAAGGCTATTCCTCTCAGCCACCAGTCTGGGCATCTTTCCCCTCCCCCTGGCTGTGGCCCCATGCCACCCCACCCACCTCATCCCCCCTTGCTGTGGCCCCACCCCACTTCACTCCACCTCTGCCCACCTGGTTATAGGTACAATTCTTCTTCTTGCATTTGCTACACCGCAAGAGGTCAGTGGTGGTGCCGCCTGTCTTGGCCATCTGATGCTCACGGATGGCCTCTTGAGTCATGGCGTTCCTCAGCTCCCTCAGCTCGTCACTGGCCATTTCCTGCAGAGAAATGAGTCTATTGGCTCTCTGTGTTGTGTGTGTGTGTGTGTGTGCGTGTGAACCTCTGCCTCTTGCCAGGTTTTAGAGTCTGAGCTTAGGAGGAGGAGGTACCATACTTGGTCAAGAACATAGAGATATAGGAGAGGTTGGACCCCCTGGTCTCACCAGACCTGGGAAAGACCTGTCCTGGAGGATTCTCCCCTCCATCCTGGCTGAAAGGTGCAACCTGGGAGGTCTAGCTGGGTCAAGGTTAGTTGGGTGTGTGTAGGACAGCAGCAGGTGCTCCGAGCTGGAATTAGAACTGCGGAAACATTCCTTCAGGACGGTGCTCACTCTGCCTGCCAGGCCTTTGCCTGAATCAAACTGTCCTAGCAGCTGATTTGGCCACTGCTCACTGGTGTCCCATAGCCTCCCAGTCTAGACTTTAACCCAGCACCTGCCCCGGCTGGGAATGTTCTCTAGCCCTGTCTGTTGGTGGGGACCATAGCTCTGAGAACCATGGCCTGCTGGCTGTGCCACCCAGGAGGACCCCACAGTGACCAGGCTCAGAGGTCTGAGTACTCGCTGTGGATATACACCTCAGACAGCTGTCCCAGGAGCACCAGTGGTCCATGCCCCTTCAGGAGATACAGCATCAGCTGCATCCAGCCCCTTTCCTTATCTATCTGACCCCTGTTCACTGAAGCCTTCGAGCCCCTGCCAAAGGAGACCAGGCAGACACACGAGGTGGAGGCAGCAACTACGAGTGGTTCATGGATCAGAGCATAGCCAAGGCTCACATGAAAGAGGCTGAATTTCAGCCATTTTTTCTGTTGTTATTATTTATTTGAGACAGAGTCTCCTGTATCACAGACTGTCCTTGGGCTTGCTATGAAGCCCAGACTGACCTTGAACTCCAGATTCTCCGGCTTCCACCTCCCAAGGGCTGGGTTTACAGGTGGTTTTCTACTGTAGCGGCCTGGACTGACTGAGACATTGCAAAGATAAGCTGCAATTTCTAACTCTGGGCTATGCTGGGGACATATCTGAGTTGGTAGAGCAACTGTCTGGTGTGTGTAAGGCCCTGGGTTCAATCCTCAGTACCAAGAGGGAAAGAAAGAAAGGAAGAAGGAAAGAAAGGAAGAAAGAAAGAAAGAGAGAAAGAAAGAGAAAGATGGACAATCCTCAGTCAGATAGGTATAGATACATATGTGACATATGCCAGTAATTCCAGCACATGGGAGGCAGAGAGGCAAGGCAGGTGGACCTCTGTGAGTTCAAGACCAACCTGGTCTACATAGTAAATTCTAGGCTAGCTAGAACTACATAGTGAGACCCTAACTCAAAACAAATAAACAACTACTACAAAACCCAGACCCTCTAAATTGAGCGCAGTGGGGCCAGCAAGATGGCGCAACAGAGGAAGGTGCTTGCCACCATGACCTGAGTTTGACCAGTGTTATCCACAAAGCAGGAGAGAACTGACTCCTGCAAGTTGTCCTCTTGACCTCCACACATGCCCCGTGCTTCCTCCATAAATAAGCAAAAGTAAACAAGCGGCATGTTAGCTTTGGTACATGGCTCATTCCTGGGAGCCAGGTTCCCTGTTTATCCCAGTCCTGCTCTCTGGAGTGCTTGGGACTGGCAGTGAGCGCTTTCCTCAGAATTGCATGTCCCTGGACCGTAACACCATTCTGTACTGCTCCATGCAGCATGTATGTGCTATTCAGACACACACTCATTAACTGTATACCACACACAGTAATTACATAGCCACGGTACACTAACCACACACTAATACCACATCACACACTAATCACATGCTAACCACACAGAAACTCCATAATAACTCCACACCACACGCTAACCACATGCTAACTCCATAGTATACACTAACCATGTGCTAACCACACACTCCATACTACACACTAATCACACGCTAACCACATACTAACTCCACACCACACACTAACCACATGCTAACCACATGCTAATTCCACACCACACACTAACCACACTCATTAATGACAGACTGCACACTAAACAACCCATATTCAGTGACCACATACTATCTACAGACCACACACCACATATCACACACTAAACACATCACACACACATTAACCACACACCACATACATACTTGTAGGACTGTGAAAGACAGCCTGGTTTCTGGTTGAGCACAGGCTAGAAACCACCGGAGACCCCAGATGACCCCAAGGGGCCCCAGGTGGGACCCAGGTGATCCTAAGGGACAGCACACGGTTTGCCACGCCCCCAGACTCTAGGCTCTTGACAGGAGGCCACAGCCCTCCATAGATTTGTGTCTTTCAGTCATGTAAGGACAACACCCCTACTAGCTCCTCCACAGGTAGAGGGCTTGACTACAGGCCACGGAGCCTCAAGACAGAGCTCTGTATTAATGAAGTACCTAAAGACCAGAGGGGTATAGCCAATTAAGTTTTCCTTCCCAGCCCCCCTCCCTGCAAAAGGTATTTAACTTCAGGCCCACCCTGAAAAACTGGGGTATGGTTTCACATCTACTTTCTGCCATGACAATAAACATCTTTAAACCATGGACTGCTTCTTTTCATCGATATCTGCCGTGGAGAACAATTGGAACAGGCCTTCGCCTACAGAGCCATCTACTCTCCCATAGAAGACCTCTCTGCATTCCTAGCCACCGCCACCACCAACCCAAGCCACAACAAGCCAAGGACTCTCCCCTCGGGGCACAGCCAGAGCTTCTCCCCTTTTCTCCCCCTTCCGCCATGGGCCACATAGAGTCTGCAGGCCCCCACTTCATTCTTAGCTCTTCTGCGGCTCCCAGCGGTGCCTGGAGGCCCAAGAGCCTGAGAACCAGCTGGTCCCCACCCACCTTTTGGCCTGGTGACCTCCAGCCAGCTCCAGCTGTCCCCGGGACCTCAGACTGTGCTCCCGATCCCTGGAGTGGGGTCCTGTAGCTTCACATAGCCAGACTCCTGCCCAGCACCAGCATGGGGTGAATGCAGTCAAACTCCTGTGTCTTTCCTCCCCAAGAGGCCCTAGCCCTGTGGTGGGGCTGACGCGGGACCCACATTTACCCAACTTACCCAACATACTAACTTCATACTATATACTGACAGCACTCTAGCACAGTCCACACACATATTAACCACATATAACACACTACACTAAGCATACACATACATTAACCACTCTATACACACACACTAACCACACATCACACACTAAATACACACCACACATTCATATTAATCACATACTACCCACTCATGTCAGGCCACACTTGCAGTAACTTTATATCATAAGCACATCACATATCACACACATGAACAGTCCACACTTCACCTAGACCATACAAAGCTATCTATACCACACCCACACACAAAAATCCCATCCGTGCATCATTCGTCACACACTCCACATACACTGCATGCTATAATACACCTCGCGCCACATCACACACACACACACACACACACACACACACACATTCCAGGTGGATCATGCAGACTCCTCCCACTCTGGACCAGCAAAACACCCTGAATCCCACCCAGTCTTTAGGGGCTCGACATGTTTCCTCTTCCCTTTTCTGGGTCTCTTCATTTCTCCAGCATTTGAGGACTGACTAGGGAGTCCCCTGGTAGCTCTGGAAACGGACCACATCTCAGTATGTGTCAAAGATCTTTCTAAGATATGGTGTCTGAAATAAGTAGATCAAATGGCTATCTGTCCAACGAGGGTCTTCTATGGCCCTTTACATATCTACACTTGTGAGAAATGAACTGTGTCTGTTGAAAGAACACTTAAATCACGTCCCAAAAGTCACACCCATTGCTCTCAGAGCCAGGCTGCAGGAGGACCTGGCCCAGCTCTGCCCCGCTCACCACTGCCCCGCCCCCAAGCCAGCCTCCACCCACCCGCCCAACCCCAACGCCATAGGACCCCTCTCACCTCTGCGGTCATCTTGGCAATGAGCTCCGGGGAAATGCCCCCGCTGAGCACGTTCCGCCTCAGGCCCGGGTTCCTGGGGTCCTTCAGGTTGCTGATGCGGCTGCGCACACGGTTCCGGTACTTCATGTCTGTGCTCTTGAGTTCTTGATAGATATGTGTCTGGGTCAAGGGCCACCTTGCCATCCTTGGAGGAGCATGGGGAATGGGAGCCTGCTATGGGGTCGGGGTCATCTCTGTGGCCTCTGCTCAATGGACAACTGGTTTGAGCACTGGGGTCAGCCAAGTATCAGTGACAGGAACGGCCTCCAAGAAAAGGACAGACTGCAGCAAGCACTGAGGTATCAGGGACTCAGGAAATAAGCCTGCTAGTCTGCTGGAGTTTCTCATTGGAGTTCAGGTGAGTCTCATGCTTCTGTGCTTGAGTTTCCTTCTTTAACACACAACAACAACAACAACAAAATAATAAACAGGGATTGTTTGAGGGCGCAAGTGCCCCATCACACATCAGGAACCAGTATGGAGTATGGAACACGTCAAGTGTTCTACATTCAAGACTGCTAAGATGCTGGGCGGTGGTGGCACATGCTTTTAGTCCCAGCACTTGGGAGGCAGAGGCAGGCGGATTTCTGAGTTCAAGGCTAGCCTGGTCTACAGAGTGAGTTCCAGGACAGCCAGGGCTACACAGAGAAACCCTGTCTCAAAAAATAAATAATAATAAAAAAAGACTGCTAAGATGAGAAAAATGTGGGTAACCTCTAGGTTGAAAGGATCCCAGAGTTGGAGACCAAATGTCAATGGAAAAGCTTCAGAGCCACATGTTTCAGGCGCTGTGAAGTACAAAAGCAAACCATTGGCTGCGGTAGCGGCACACGCCTTTAATCTCAGTACTCCAGAGGCAGAAGCAGACAGAGCTCCGTGACTTCGAGGCCAGCCTGGTCTACAGAGCGAGTTCCAGACCAGAAAAGGCTACTGGCTGCCTCAAAAAATCAAAAAGCAAAATGAACTAAATAACAAAATCCAGTGGGCAGTCCTGTTCTTCCCACCATTCCTGATTTTTCTTAAGACAGAGTCTCTTGTAGCCTAGGATAGCCAAGAATTCTCTATGTAGCTGAGGGTGACCTTGAATGTCTGATTCTTTGACGTTCATTTCCTGAGCGCTAGGATTATAGGCAAGCATTCTACCCACCAAGCTACATCCCCAGCCTCTCCCAAGGAGTCTGCTCAGCCATCTCCCTCCTTCTTAGGCACAACCCGTCATCCCAGGGGTCCACTCTGGGAATGGCTGACCAGTCTCTTCTCCCATGAGTAGATGAGGAAGCAAGACTTAGAAAGGGGTCAGGTCCTTGCTCAGGATAAGAGTGCAGATTTCTAGTCGGGCCAGGGCTGCAAATCAGGCCTCCTCTTATTAGCAATGTTCTGTCCATTCACAGGCAGGAAGTCACCCTTGGCCGTAGACCACAATTAGTTCTTTCCAAGCCCAGCAGCCCAGATCCTCCCTCTGTCCATCTCAGGACATGGGTCAGGGACAGGGCGATCAGCCTTATTTTCTTGGTCTTCTGAGCCAAGCAAAGGCAGAAAGTCAAAGCCATTGCTGGGAAAAGCACAGCCAGGACAATGCACAGAGCAGAGCAGCTGGCTTTCAGACAGTGGTGGGAAGGAGGTGGAAACTCGGCTTTTGTCCCATTTTTGTTTTAATGTCATCTGTACAATCCGTAAAAATAGTCAGATGGTGGTGGTGGCACACGCCTTTAATGCCAGCACTTGGGAGGCAGAGGCAGGTAGATCTCCAAGTTCAAGGCCAGTTTGGTCTATTGAGTGAGTTCCAAGACAGCCAGGGCTACACAAAGAAACCTTGTCTTGAAAAAAACAAAACAGCAAAAAAAAAAAAAAAAAAAAAAAAAAAAAAAGAATATGTCAGGACAAGGGGTGTGGTTAAGAGCACTGACTGTTCTACCAGAGGTCCTGAGTTCAATTTCCAGTAACCACATGGTGGCTCACAACCATCTGTAATGGGATCCGATGTCCTTTTCTGAAGTGTCTGAAGACAGTGATAGTGTACACACATACACGTACACATACACACACACATTAAATACATCTTTAAAAATATATATATATATATGCCACAAAGAAGTACAGAGCCAAACTACTAAGAGTTTAAAACTGCTCTTCAGAACTGCTGTGGTATGGATCTGTGGACGTGAGGGATGCTTGGGGACCCTGGATTCTCTCTAATTCATTCTGCACCTATCAGTATCATAGGGGAGAATCAGGAGGAACAGTCCTGGGAACTCTGGGGACCCTCCAGAGGGTCACACCTCATGTTAGTTCAGGGTCATTCCACAGAGGACAGACCTTTGAGGGACACAGAACATACAAAGCCTGTATTCATCCTCCCCTCCACTGAGATAAAATCTAAGCAGCTCGCTGTGGCTTCAGCTCCTCTCCTAAGGGACAATGGAGGCAGCAAATGAGGAAGAAAGACAGAAGGGGAACTGGGAGCCAGGCTACCCGCTCTGCTTCAAACTGGGCTTAGAAGCCACTGACTGTTCTGGAGAAAATGGGGATGATGTCCTGAGACACCCCCCCACCCCAAAGCTCTAGTTTCCTGAATTAACAGGAAATGGTGAGAATGTATTTGCTGAAAGACTGGGAAATCGAAAACGTGTTGCGTTATGGCTGGCTAATCAGTGAACAGTGGTTAACAAACTACCAGCAGATGTGTTGGGGGCCTACGATGGGCTTCAGCCAGGAGACAGAAACAGGCAAGTTGGTTGCCTACAGTTTGGTGACTGGCCTCCCAGGCAGACCCAGTCAAACATCTCATGTGACGCTGAGAATCTTTCTCCTGGAGCCTCCTTCCCGCCTTCACACTTCATCTTAGACATGCAAACCTCTGTCTCTGCTGAAAGTGCAACCTCCATTCAATGGAAAGCAACTATTTGGCCACCACCCCACACCCAGAGAACCACATCTTCTTCCGTGTGGTAGAGTGGAATTACAGGAAGTTACCTCCACTGTCTCCTCAGGACAATGGAAATCAGGAGGTGAGGGGCGGTAGTGCACACCTTCAATCCCAGCACTTGGGAAGCAGAGGATCTCTGAGTTTGAGGCCAGCCTGGTCTACAGAGCGAGTTGCAAGACAGCCAGGGCTTTGCAGAGAAACGCTATATCAAAAGACCAATGACTCACCACCCCCCCAAGGTGAAAAAAATCAGGAGGCAAGGGCTGGAGAGATGGCTCAGTAGTTAAGAGCACTGGTTGTTCTTCTAGAGGTACTGAGTTCAATTCCCAGCAATCACATGGTGGCTCACAACCATCTGTAATGGGATCTTCTGGCATGACTCCTACACTTAAAAAATAAATAAATAAATAAATAAATAAATAAATAAACTTTAAAAAAAATCAGGAGGTGAAATAGGTAAAGTACATAGAAAGTATAAATATACAGAACCAACAGGCATGCCAGCATGCGCCTTTAATACCAGCACCCTGAGGCAGGGGCAGAGGAGCTCTGTAAGTCTGAGGCTAGCCTAGTCTACATAGAGTGAGTTCTGGTGAGCCACAGCTACACAGTGAGACTCTATTTTTAAAATGTACTTTTTTTAAATACATAGAACCATATACCAAGGCTTCCAGTCCAGCTCTGATACCTTGCCGTTCCCAGCCTTAGTTTCCCCAAATATACAATAAGAACACCAATATGCTCCAGAGGGGTGGCTGGGGGCATTAAGACAGTCAAGAAGTGTCAGCTGCCTGGCACAGTGCCTGCCTAATGGCATCACGGAATGTATTCAGGAGATGCGCCTATCAGAGGGAGGGAAAGAAATGGAGTGTGTGAAGCAGGCTGCCCCTCTGTTCATGCAGATCAGGGCAGGGTTAGCTGCAGGAGCTTTGCCTGGTGACAGTGCCTCTCTGAATTTCCGGTGCCTTGCCTGCAATCAGAGGAACCCGGGGAACCCACTGATGGGCAGGGCAAGACCCAAGAGCAATGTCAACTTCGCTCAGAAGCTCTGGTTCAAGGGGAAACCAGGGAGCTGTCCCCAGAGCTGCACCCACACCCAACAACAAGCCAGTTTAGGCATCCCCAGCCCCACATGATGTAAGGATATGGTCTTCTATTTCTGAGGCCAGCTTGTCACAGTTGACTCCATAGTCCTTGAAATCATCTAAAAAAAAAAAAAAGGGCGGGACACAGACATTAGCCCTGTGTCTTAACAGTGGGATTCCTGTACCCCTACTGAGGACTCTGCCTCAACAAACAAACAAACAAACAAAGGATGTCTCACCAGCTGCTTCTCCTCCCTCAGCCCCAGCCCCAGCCCTCACCTTCTGCCTTCAGAGCGGCTGACAGCATCTCCACACACTTGTCCCGGACAGAGTCCCCAGTGAGATAGCAGGAGGCCAGGAGACAGACGGAGGGGGCAAAGGTGGGAGTTGAGGGGCTGCTGGGGGTCTTGGGAGTTTCCACTTTAGATCTGCTGCTGTTGGATCTGAGGATGACAATGGACATATTGACACTAGACAAACAAACCATGGAGAGTAGCCTTCTAGGTGTTTCTTTCCATGGGTGTGGATGCTCTCTGTGGCGGGTGCTACTTGTAATTCTTGATAAAGGTCATCTCATTTAATCCTCAGAACAATTCCAAGAGCCAGATACTATTCTTTTTTTTTTTTAAAAGAATTATTTTATGTATGTGGGTACACTATAGCTGTTTTCAGACACACACCAGAAGAGGGCATCAGATCCCATTACAGATGGTTGTGAGCCACCATGTGGATGCTGGGAGTTGAACACAGGTCCTCTGGAAGAGCAGTCAGTGCTCTTAACCCGCTGAGCCATCTCCCCCCACCCCCACCCCCACCCCCACCAGCAGATAAAGATACTATTCTTATTCCACATGCAAGGTGCATCTTAGAAATGGATGTATTATGAAGACAAGCTTGAGGCCTGGTGTGGTGCAGCATGCCTTTTGCCTTTTAATCCCAGTTCTTGGAAGGCAGAGGCAGGTGGATCTCTGTGAGTTCAAGGACAGCCTGGTCTACATAGTAAACCACAGGCCAGCCATAGGTATGTAGCAATACCCTTTCTAAAACAAAACAAAAAATGAGTTAAAATATCCAAGCTTGACTCTGGCCATATATCTAGAGCCTTCAGGACCTCAAGCCCAAACCTCTGAGCTTCTGGTTTCCAGGTTCCCAGCCAAACAGTGGGCTCTGCTCGTTACAGAACAGGGAACGCTCAATGGTGAGGTTCCAGCTTTGCTGTACTGTGCTGGTTGCCGCCTCATATATAAGTTTCTATCATTCATCCAGTATTTATCAGATACCGGATACATTTATATGTTACCCATCCATCCGTCCATCTGTCTACCCATCCATCCATCCGTCCAT
>NW_021621113.1:8925390-9134173 GCF_004785775.1 Grammomys surdaster | reverse complement strand
ATCCATCCATCCGTCCATCTGTCTACCCATCCATCCATCCATCCATCTGTCTACCCATCCATCCATCTGTCCATCCATCTACCCATCCATCATTTATCAGGTCCTTACTCTCCAGAAACGATCCCAAAAACAAGTAGCCAAGTGGGATTCTCTCCCTCCCTCCTAGAGTTCACACTGAGCACTGACGATCTACCATCACTTAAGAGGCCTGGCTCTTACCAAATACCAGAGTTGGGTCAAGCACTTCTTGAACATTTTCTACTTTAATCCTCATAGGAGTCCCTGGCGGTCAATACCCTTACCATCTTATTTATACACAAAGAAACAAACTTGGAAAATCCCATCACTGAGTTGTACTTGGAATGATTCACCAAGACTAGAGCCCTAGGCTGTGTGTCAACACCTTCACTGCCTCTGATACGTTGCCTACAGTGACCCCATTTACTGCAGCGACAAGATGAAAAAAAAAAAAAAAAAAAAAAAGATCTCCCAGTCCAGGCTGTCCTCAAGCTCACCACGTAGCTGAGGATAGCATTGAACTCTGATCCTCCTGCCCTTGCCTTCCAACTGCTAAAACTATAGGTATGCATCCTGCCTGGTGTATGAGGTGCTGGGGTTTGAGCCTCGGCTTTGAATATTCCAGGAAAGCATGCTAATAACTGAACCACGTCTCCAGCTGGATTGACTGATTTTTGTGGTTGGTATTTGTGTGGATGTGTGTGTGTATGTGTGTGTGTGTGTGTGTGTGTGTGTGTGTGTAGTCAACCTCAAGTGTTTTCAGGAGCCAAACACCTCATTGTAGGAGATAGTCTCTCTTGTTGGGACCTTGCTTACCATGCTTAGGCTAGGCCCCAAGGATCCTCTTGTCTTGACCTCTCTGGGACCAGGATTGTAAGCATGTGCACGCACTACCATGCCCAGCTTCTTATGAGTGCTGTAGGCTGTACCCATGTTGGCTGAGCTATCTCTCAATCTGTCTCTTTTTTCTTTTAGGGGATAGGTTGTTTGGTTGTTTTGTTTTTGAGACAGGGTTTCTCTGTGTAGCCTCAACTATCCTGGAAGTCACTCTGTAGACCAGGCTGGCCTAAAACTCATGTATCTGCCCGCCTCTGCCTCCCTGGTGCTGGGATAAAAGGCGTGCGCCACCACACCTAAGGAGTTTATCTCTGAATGGGACTGAGTGAACAGCTGGCATTTCCCAGAGTTAAAAACAGAGCTCCCTCTTACCTGTCCGTCATGTCTCACCTCAAAGGTCATACCCTCAGGGAGGCTGTCTCCACCCTGTTTCCCTACTGCATAGCACTTACCCAAGTCTATAATTAACTTGCTCATGTGTTTACAAACATTGTCTGCTCCCCTCTTCTGATGACAGTCCACACAGAGACCATGTGGCTCATTCACTCCTGTAACAGTACCCATACTTAGCTTGCTAAGTGGCTGTTGAATGCATGACAGATAGTGGCTGATTGATCATAAAGAGATCAAGGACCAGAGAGTACAGATGGAGCTCGCCTGGAGGGAGGCGTATCCTTTCTGAAAAGCAGTATTCCTATTCTTTTGGGCTTACAAGAGGGCTTGCACAACCATCTGTAATGGAATACGATGCCCTCTTCTGGTGCGTCTGAAGACAGCGACTCACATACATTAAATAAATAAAGAGTCCCTGCTGTGTGTGGCCTGGGACACATAAGGTTCAGGGCTCACACCAAGGAAGCACAGGGTTTTGGAGTTGGCAGTAATGACAGCTGTCATGTCTGGAATGCCTACACTGAGGCTGAGTCGAAGCTCCAGAGCTGGGTGTGGCAGCACATGCCTGTGATTCCAGCAGTCACGAGTCTGGAGCAAGAAGATCATGAGTTCCAGCCTGGGCTACATAATAAGGGCTAGTCTCGTCCCCCAGTCCCTAAAGCTGATGACAGTAGCTGTGTGGTGACTTGATTTCAGTCTTAGAGAACCCACATAGAGGAAGGAGAAAAGCAATTCTCCAAAGTCTTCCTTTGACCTCCATGCGTGTGCCATACACACACATGTTCACGTACTTGTGTACACTCACACAAGCACACATAGTCGTGTAATGAGTGCGCAGGTGCACACATCTAGGCTTCAGAGGCAAACTCCAAAGCCTGGTACACCCACAGTGTAGGTTCTTTACCCTCTGATGCCTCACATGTAAAACAGGAATAACAGTAGCAACCATTTTATGGGTCTGTTGGAACAACTAAAAGAACCTAAGAAAATCCCAGCAAAAAATACCAGGTCACTTATCTCGGCACGTGAGCTTAGTATCACACACGCCACCTTTGCAGCGTGTGGTTGAGAGCAACTCCAGGTTTTTCATTTCACCATTGATCCTCACAGTGCCCTTGGGAAGTCAAACATAATTTCCACCCTACAGATCAATATGGCGAGAGTCTCAGTTAGTGAAACTGAGTTGTCTAAAGTCATCCATCCAACTTCTAAATGGTTGAGTCAGACCGGAAAGAGCTGTCTGTCTTTCCAGTTCTCCTGACACATTTCACCGTGTCTAGAGTTTTCCAGAGTCCTCTTACCCATGCAAGCAGCAGCTGATTGGAGCACTTTCCTCTCTGGACCCTGGCTCTGTGCCTTCCAGCCTGGCTAGGAGCTGGCTGGGCTGCCTGGATGTTATAATTGGATTGCATTTCTCTCTCTCTCTCTCTTCTCTCTCTCTCTCTCTCTCTCTCTCTCTCTCTCTTTCTCTCTCTCTTTCTTTCCTTTTTTTTCTTTTTGTTTTTCGAGACAGGGTTTCTCTGTGTAGTCCTGGCTGTCCTGGAACTCTGTAGACCAGGCTGGCCTCGAACTCAGAAATCCGCCTGCCTCTGTCTCCCAAGTGTTGGGATTAAAGGCGTGTGCCACCACTGCCCGGCTGGATTGCATTTCATCTGGTCACACTCATACCATTAGAGACTGCCAGACTCCAGGAAGGCACTGTTAGTGAGGCTAGGGATTAGGTACATTTTATCTGTGCTTTCCTTCTGCTCCCGGATTTGTCTCCTGCAGCCTCAGGCCCAGCACTAGTGCCAGCTCTTAGAAATCCTTTCTAGTGCCCGGCAAGAGACACAAGGAGGCCCTGCTTGCTATTCTTGTGCGCCACCTCGTGGACAATCCAGTTATTGTAGTTTACAGTTGCTGCCAAGCCAAAGTCTGGATTATAGGCAACTGATCTGAATGCAACTCTCTTCTCCGTTACCGTGGAGCATTTTGTGTGTGTGTGTGTGTGTGTGTGTGTGTGTGTGTGTATCTGTCTGTCTGTCTCTGTGTTCATCTGTCTGTCTCTGTGTATGTGTTTGTCTGTCTGTCTGTCCCTGTGTGTGTCTGTCTGTCCCTGTGTATCTGTGTGTGTGTCTCTATGTCTGTATCTGTCTATGTGTGTCTGTCTGTTGTCTGTATATGTGTCTGTCTGCTTCTGTGTCTGTGTTCATCTGTCCGTCTCTGTGTATGTGTCTGTCTGTCTGTGTGTGTGTCTGCCTGTGTTCATCTGTCTGTCTGTGTGTACGTGTGTGTGTCTGTCTGTCCCTGTGTGTATGTCTGTCTGTCCCTGTGTATCTGTATCTCTGTGTGTGTGTCTCTATGTCTGTATCTGTCTCTGTCTATGTGTGTGTGTGTCTGTTGTCTGTATATGTGTCTGTCTGCTTCTGTTTATGTGAGTGTGCATTCCAGCTATAGTTCTTAGACCACTGCTCTCTCCCATCACCACACCTTTGCACTGTTTTCCCAGTGTGACACCATCTGCCACGTGAGCAGGCCTTCCTGTGTAAGGCAATCTTTGACATTCTTTCTGCGTTCCCACCGCATGGTATAGACACTCCACAAAAGCTAAGCTATGGATCCGAGGAATCCAAGCTAGAATTTCGGTATGTGACCTCTGTCCTGACTCAGAGTTTTGATCTTTGCCTGGTCTTAGAGGCTGCACCCTGGTGAGACATATTGTGTGTCCAAGTTGTGTTTTAGAAAAATCTGCACGTGTGGCCAATATTTATAATTGGAAATTTCATAGGAAGAAATAGCAATATCTAGATGCCCCTTGATAACTGGAACCCTGGGAGAGATGGCTCAGCAATGGAGAGTGCTGACTGCCCTTGCAGAGGCGCTCAGTTGCCTTCCCAGCATGGCTTACAAAGTACCTGTGACTCCAGGTCCAGAAGACGCAGTGCCCTTTTCTGGCCTCTGAGTTAGTTCCTGCACATGTATGGTGCATATGAGTTTATCCAGACAAACACACATACACGTAAACTAAGCTAAATAACATCAACAAAGCACATAAAACTGGCGGATTGTGGGTTAGTGAGATGGCAGGGGCGCTTGCCACCAAATCTGACAAACTGAGTTCTGTCCCTGGAACCCACACAGTGGAAAGAGAGAACCAACTCCTATAAGCTGTCCTTTGGCCTCCCTATGTATGGCCAACATATATCCATCCAATCAATCAGATCAATGTAAGGATAATAAGTTTAATACTGGAAGATTGGGGCCAAAGAGATGGCCACGTAAGTCTGGTGCCCTACATTTGAACCTCGGAGTCCACGTAAGGATAGAAGGAGAGAACCAGCTCCACAGAGTTGTCTTGTGACCCTATCATATGCATCCACACATCATGTATGCATGTACACACACACACACACACACACATACACACACAAGCGTGCTCACACATACAAATAATAAAAACCTGGAAAAACCCTGGAGGATAACAGTCAAGCATGCTGACATATCTGTACACTCAGTTACTTAGAAAGCTAAGGCAGTAGGACTTAGATCAGCCAGGGCCTCAGCAGTAAGATCCCTGTGGCAGACCCCCTTAACCCCAGCTATATAGTGAGACTCTGACTCACAAACAGAGAACAACAAACCCTGAAGGATGCACTGGATGTGCATTTTGATGAGGCATTGGTGAGGGCTGGATAGTGTTACCCCTCAGGTAGGCAGGTTGCCTAGTTAGCCACAGTCTGCACTAGCCTTCAAACTGGTGATCTAGCTACCTCTGCCTCTCGGGTCACCACAGCCAGTTCAGAAGACCTGAACTCTGTTTCAGTTGAGACATGATCTCCTGTAGTCCAGCCTGGCGTGAACTCTCTGATCCCGTATCTCCAAGGTTTTCTGGATCACAGGCATGTATCAGCATGCCTGGTTTATGCAACGGTGAGGGATGAACTCCAGGACTTCGTGCCAGTCTCATCCCAGTCTCAGACCTGAATTCTTAACAGTCCACCCATGCACTCTTCCACCTTGACAGCTCCAGCCACAGGGACTCTGGGGATCATTGTTGGTACCCTGTATTGTCTCACATCCGGCATCCAACCATCCAAAAATCCCACTCCAGAATGGATTTCTCAGTGTGATCCTTTTTCCAGCTCTACCTCCATCAAAGTGATCGGAGTCACAGATTATTCCAACACCTCTTAACTGGTCTCTTCCTGCTCTGAGACTTACAATCTGATGCAGGCACCAGGACAAGTCTGGTGAAGTAGTTCCCAAGCCAATGGCTCCAGTTTCTAGAGGATCCATGAGGGATGGGACCCGCCCATGCATCACCTCTCCCCTCTTCCCACTTTGGCTTGTTTGGTTTTCAAGACTAGGTTTCCCTGTATAGCCCTGGCTGTCCTTATGGAACTCAACTTGACCTTGGGCATGGCACTCAGTGTTGGAGTAACAGTGACTGGTCCGCAGTCATGCCTGCAGGTCCTAGAATTTGGAGGTAAGGTAGAGTAGGATTCTTCTCCTACCTGAGGCTTCCCCAGCTGAACAGAGAGCCCCGGCCCCGTTCCTGCCCAACAAGGCCCTTTCTTTTACCTTTCCAGTGAAGGCCTTTTTGGAGAAGAGGTGGTGGATGACCTTGAATCTGCAGAGTCTCTCCTGAAAAGACACAAAACTGGAGATGACGATCTCTTGTAGGCTGGCAGCTCTTGTAGGCTGCTCCGCTGGGAGAGGAGATCCTGGAGCAAGGCCTGCAGGGCAGAGGATGAGGGAACCTGCCTGGGCTGCAGCTGCCAGGGAAAGAGAGGTTGCTAGTCCCTCTCGCCCATCCCTGCCTGACAGAACATTACAAGGGAGGAAACAGATGTCTGCAGAAATGCCACCTCAATGTTACCCTGTAATGCCTAATTACTCCGCTGAGAACCCTCAGTAGGCCTTCTTCCTGCTGTCAAGGCAGGCTCTGGCCTAGGTTCCCAGGTGGGTACATGTATCTGGAGCTCGAGAGACTGAGATGGCCTTCAGCCTCCCCTGCAGGCTACTTAGGAGGTTGGGAGAAGCGCGCACAGGCTTGGGAGGTAGGAGAGTTGAGTTGAGTTGGCAAATGGGACAGTAGGGGACAAGATCAGGTGTGTGCTGCGCCCAAAGCCTTATGAGAAATCAGTGTCCAGGAGGAAAAAAGGACAGAAGGAAAGAAGACCCACCCAAACCTACAACCTCTGGGCTAGTAGCGTGACAAGGTCAGAGGTTAAAAAAAAAAAATCTTCACTTTCCAAAATGCACTGAGCAACTTCTCCTGGCCTTGAATGCCAGGTCCTGTTGCCATTTGTATAAAGTTCCTGATTGAAAGCTGTAGTCCCCCACTCACGTCTTCTAGGATAGTGTAGAACTTACTGCCCTGTGGCATTTATTACACAATAGGGCCCCACAAAAGTTATGTAAAAAGCAGTGTGGTGTGAGGACTGGGCTGGGAGAGACTGCGGTTGTAGAGGGCTTGCCTAGCATGTAAGCCCTAGGATCCACCCCCCAGCACTGTGACGAGAGGTGACAAGGGACAGGAAGAAAGGAGAGGGAGGCAGGGAGGAGGGGGGAGGGGAGAGGAGGAAGGGAGGAGGGGAGATGCCAAGCCTAATGGCCGGAGTTTGGTACCCTGAACCCACACGCCAGGAGACAGACTTGTCCCCTACATACTGTCCCCTGAGCTCCACAAGCTCGCACACTTTTTTTTTTTTTTTTAAAGTTTGTGCATTGAGGCATTTAAAAGATTCTGAAGGTGTGTGTCTGCAGTGACAATATCTACCACAAACTTACTAATGTCAAACATAAACCCCACGAAGTTAGGAGATTTCCCAGTTACAGAGAATGAGGAGGATTTACTGTTTGAAAAATTCTTCTTTTAAAATGAGGGCTCGCCGGGCGGTGGTGGCGCACCCCTTTAATCCCAGCACTTGGGAGGCAGAGGCAGGCGGATTTCTGAGTTCGAGAGTTCGAGGCTAGCCTGGTCTACAGAGTGAGTTCCAGGACAGCCAGGGCTACACAGAGAAACCCTGTCTCAAAAAAAAAAAAAAAAATGAGGGCTCAAGGTCTCTCAAGCTGTCCTCCTGCCTTGGCTGCCCCCATGGCTTAGCTATATGTCCCTGAAATCCTTTGTCTACCATGATAAACATGGCATCTGCATCCTATCTAAGACACACATGTTTTGGGGAGTACCTGGTGAGGGTGGGGAAAGAGAGCAGGCATGGGGTTGAGACCACCACATTCTGTTCCTCTCTGCAGAGGCACAGATCCAGCCCTACTGCCACATAATAACTGTGGGAGCGGGAAAGTCCTTCCTCCCAGGATCCTCTGCTTCCTGGTGGCTTAACCTAAATGCCAAGTAAATACTGATCAATCACTTCTCTTAGTGGAAAAAGTCCAGGCTCGCCCCACCCTGCAGACCTGACGAAGATGGGATGCAGGATGCGTTACCAGGCAACATCACTGCCCGCACCAATGACTTGGTTCATAAAGTGTGGAAAGGCTAAGGAAAGGAAAGGCTAAGAGCAGACTCCAGATAATTAATGGAAAGCCACTTTCAAGCTGCAGATCTCAGCAGTGGTGACTGTTCTTGTTGGACACCAAGGCTTTGCTTACAGGACTGCTGGGGACCCGGGGATCCTTCTAGGCAGGGGTCCTCCCCCATTGTGGCCATCTTTCTGTGTATCTGAGGGGCCAGGGACCAGCTGTGCAGCCTCCACGGAGAACCCCATTTGTTTTTTTGAGGCAATGATCTTGCTATATAGCCCAGGCTGGCCACAAACCCATGACCTTCCGCTCTTTCCAATCGAGTACTGTGTTTACAGCTGTGGGTGCTGTTGTGCCTGGCTCCTGTGAAAGTCTCAGAGCTGAGCGAGGGCTGCATGGGCTGCCAGGGCTGCATGGCTGACATGCTTTCTATCCCTTCGCCGTTCTGGGTGAAGCTGGGGCCATGGGAGTCCAGCAGATTGAGCCAGAAACCCCAGGGTGAGCAACAGAGAAGACACTAACATCTACCTCCAGGGCTGTCTTCACGAAATTCTCTAAACAGCTGCTGGTAAAAGATGTGACAAGCATGGGCCCCCTCCTCTCCAGGCCTAGAAAGAAGTACCTGGTTTTGGACTCTCCCTCTCCTTTCTTCCTTGGTAGAGAGAGACCTGCTTCCGGTTTCCAGTCTGAACAGCCGAGTCCTTTCTCCTTCTTCTTTGCTTTTTCTCTTTCCTCTCTTTCTCCTTTGGTGGTTCTGGGGGAGTCTGAAAACGAAACTGTGGCATTGTGTCCCCACTCAGCACCTTCACAGCACAGACCTGTGTGGCTTTGGTCCCCGGGGAACAAAGGACCGGGACTGGGGGACATCTGCATGCATGCCCACCACATACATGCATGTACACATGTGGACGCATGTGCACACATTCACGAAAACGTGCATATGCACACACACATGTATGTACACAGGAATCTATGCATGCAGATGCATGTGGACACACGTACACATGTGCACACAGAGCTACATATAGAACATGAATATCCCACATGGAACATAGCAGTGTACCCATCTATGGAGAGTCAGGCAGTGTGCACATACATGCATACAAACAGAAACATATACATACACATACACCAAAAATTATATGTTACATATAGATCTTACACCTGTGCACACAACACCGTGAACTCCATGATTCAGGGACCACATACCATCTAGTAAATAACTCAGTGAGCCTACTACTGGTCAGGCATTGCCTCTCCCATATGCTGCCAGGAAGCCCTATCTCCCATGGGTCTTGCCCCCCTCTCACCCAGCAGCCGCTTCCAGTTTTTAATGAGGACTTTGGCCAAGGACACCACCTCCTTGTCTGAGCAGTGCTTGCGGACTCCGTTGACCGCGACTCCGATCCTGGTGGTCTGTGAGGAAAGGGTTAAGAGACCAGCCACTCTTACTGAAGGCAGCAGCCCCAGCTCAACCATTGCTTCCCTCCAATCTCTCCAGGGTCCTTGCCCTGACTCCCAGCAGAGGACATTACCTTGATCATCTATCCTAGAATTAGGCCTTGAGTGGCTACCCTACCTGAGACCCAAGCCTGAGCTGATAGTGGTGGAAAGCTGGAGTGGGGTAAGTGTTCATTGTAGCTAGGACCCTGTACCATTCTCAGTCCACTGGATGCTCTGAGAAAAAGTCGAGACTTGACCTACCACCGACTGCCACATCTTATATCTGTGCTTGTCCTTTAGGACCAGAAGTCTCTGGTAAAGTTTGGGGGGTTTATGGGAAATCTAAGGAAGACTTGAAAACAGGGGGACTTCTCACTCTTCCTGGGTCATGGGCCACTTGCATCTCACAGGCTTTGGATAAAGATTCAAGGAAAGCGCCTTCTCCCTAAACCCAAGGACCCTGACCCCTGAGCCTGGGAAAGAACTCCATGACAGCACCTCACCCTCAGAATCCCCCCTCAGAAACCTCCATGGGGTCTTTCCCGCCCACAGAGCCCCTCCTCCCACCTGTAGCAGCTGGATGGACATCTGGCAACTGTTTAGCTTCTTGAGAAGGTCCAGGGCCCCTTCCTGCAGGAAGTCACAAGAAAAACACTGAGACACAGAAGTTGCCCTGGGCCTCTCTCTGATGGCTGTGGGCTCCTGGGCGGATAGACAGATGTGTGGTTCAAGGACAGGTATGGACACACAGAACTAGAGAGAAGGGAAAGGCTCTGGCCCCAGACCAGTTGGCTAGCTGCATCTCCCACCACCTGTCCTCACTGAAAGCTTGCCTTTTTCCCCTTGCTTCACTTTCTGCCCAGCATGTCCCTGTCCGCATGTGTCTGCCTCAGAATGGGGCCAGTCTGTGCTTACTGCTGGGAACCAACCTGAAGCTTCCAAGCCTCCTCTTGTCTCTCTGCAGGTCTTTCCCTCTCCTACTGTGAGCTTCCAAGGGTAAGGAAGGGGGTTTTGTTTATTTTGTTCCATGTGGGAGGATCGCACTATGTTGCCTAGGCTAGCTTCCTACCTCAATGTCCCAAGCGGCTGGGATTATACAGGCTTGACTACTGCACCTGGCAGTTTCAGGTTTTAGATCAGTTTTATTGAGGTATTACTGACACACAATAAGCCACATGTACTGTTGTATAATTATATGAATCTTTTCTCTCCTTTTTTGTATATATATCTCAGCGTAGTGTGTGCATGTGTTCACAGGTGTGTGGAGGCCAGAGGTTGACATCTGTCTTTCTCCAGCATTCTCTACCTTACATATCGAACAAGGTCTTTCGATTGATCCCAGAGCTGGTGAATTTGGACAGTTTGAGCTAACCGGCTTGCTCTGGGGAACACTTGCCTCTGCCTCCAGCACTGGCTGAGAGTACAAGCAGTCAGCTGATGGGTGCTGGGCATTGGAGTCTAGTCTTCATATATGCACAGCTAATTATGTGTGTGCATATGGATAATTTAAACATTTTCTTTTAAATGTATAGTTTGCCTACATGCATGTATGTGTACACTATGTGTGCCTGGAACCTGTAGAGGTCAGAACAAGACACTGGACTCCCCTGGAGCTGGAGTTACAGATGGATGGGTTCTGGGGACTGAACTGAGTCTTCTATAAGAACAGCCAGGGCTCTTTTTTTTTCCCCCTTCTCCCTCTCACTCTGGCCCCACTCCGCTCGCTCTGGTCCAAAGGTTTTTATTTATTTATTATATGTAAGTACACTGTAGCTGTCTTCAGACACACCATATGAGGGCATCAGATCTCATTACAGATGGTTATGAGCCACCATGTGGTTGCTGGGATTTGAAATCATGACCTCTGGAAGAGCAGTCGGTGCTCTTAACCACTGAGCCATCTCTCTAGCCCCAGCCAGTTGTCTTAATCACTGAGTCATTTCTCCAGTCATATATGTTTTAAATTATGTGTATGATGTACATATATGTCTCTGTGTGCTATGTGCATGTGAATGCAGAATGCCATGTCACCTACAGCTGAAATCACAGGTAGTTGTTGTTAAGGCCTAGGTAAAATGTTAAGGCCTAAGTAAAATGTTAAGGCCTGGGTAACTTACCTGGCTACCCTGCTATTATAAGGAAACTTTCTCATATGTTTCTGCTGTTACTGGGAAACTTTCTAAAGCCAAGATTGATCACATACTCTGTTCTGTTCCCTTGGAAACCAATAATGATAGAAATCAGTAGAACTGCTTTGTACAGTTACCCACAATAAGCTTGGACTGAACCTACCACCCAGCAGCATTTCCTGCACATGTGTATAAGCTTTTATGGTATAAGCTGCCCCTGGGGTGGACCCCAACATAAGAGAGACATCTGCCCCAATATAAAAAAACCATTTGGAATAAGACTTCCATTTTGAGTAGTGGTCAAGTAAAGTTTAAGTTCCCAAGACCTCCCTGGGAACTGACATCCTGCTTGAAAAGAAAGAGACATGTACGTGAGTAACTGACATTTTGGTTTGCAAGTTAGGACATGAATGTTAGACAAGGCAAGTCCCCTGCCACAGCTGAATACCCCAACCAATGGGAGCAGATACGTGTACAACAAAGACATGTTCCTAAGGAAATTCCCTATCCCTAAATCCTGATCAGTGAAATAACTTGGCACAGATGTTTGTGGATTTGGTGAAAACCCTGTAGGATCTTAACTCTGGGTTATGGTTCAGTTTCTGAATCTGAACCTTGACCCTGGTTGACCAGTCCTGGGGAATACGCTCAAAAAACTATCCCTGTCTGACTGAGATCAGTGTTCGTGTGGTTTGTGAGGTGATTCTTGGACCCCAACAATTGTGAGCTGCCCAATGTGGGTGTGAGAAACTGAACTCTGATCCCTTGAAGTGTAATATACTTTCTTAATGTCTGAGCCATCTCTCCTGCTCTTAGGTCTTTACTTTTTTTTGAGACAAGATTTCTCAATGTAGCTCTGGCTGTCCTGTAACTCACTCAGTAGACCAGGCTAGCCTCAAACTCAGATCTGCCTGCCTCTGTTTCTGGAGTGCTGGGATTAAAGGTGTGTTCCACCAATGCCTGGCTCCTGAGTTGGTGCTATAAGAATATTTAAAAATATTTAAGACTATTTTCCCCATGTATTTATGTTGTGGGGGAAAGCAGACCATGTGCCTGCTGAGGTGCACGTGTGGAGGTCAGAGGGCACTTAGTGGAGCTGGTTCTCTCCTTCCACCATGTAGGTCCCAGGTCACCAGAGCCCTGGCCGACTGTCTTGGACTTGCTTTGTACAGGCTGGCCTCAAACTCACAGAGATCCATCTACTTCTGTTTTTCTTTGATGCGTTTTTATATGCACAGGACATGCATGTGTTTATGATGGAGGCCAGAAGTCAACCTGGGGTGTATTTTCTCAGGTACCATTCACCTTGTTTTGTTTTTAAGATATATTTATTATGTACACAGTGTTCTCCCTGCGTGTATGCCTACATGACAGAAGAGGGCATCAGATCCCATTACAGATGGTTGTGAACCACCATGTGGTTGCTGGGAATTGAACTCAGGACCTCTGGAAGAGCAGCCAGTGCTCTTAACTGCTAAGCCATCTCTCCAGCTAGTCACCCTGTTTTCTTGAGACAGTCTCTCTCAACAGGACCAGGTGTTCAATAACTAGGTTAAGCTGGCTCCAGTGGGCCCTAGGGTTCTACCCATCTCTGACTCGGCATTGCAGTGATTACAAGCATTTGCTACCATGTCTGGCTTTCTACATGGCACTGGACTCAGACCCTTGTGCTTATATACCAAACACATTGCTAACTGACTTCTCTCCCACCCTTGACATTTGCTTGTTTTTGTTTGTTTGTTTGTTTGTTTGTTTGTGATGGTGTCTCTTTATGTAGTCCTGGCTGTCCTGGAATTTGCTCTGTAGACCATGCTGCCCTCGAACTCACAAAGATCCACCTGGCTCTGCCTCCCAAATGCCGGGATTAAAGATGAGCATCACCACCACCTACCTCCAATTTTTTAACAGCTCTCAATATGTAGCTCAAGCTGGCCTTGAACTCATGGTCAACCTGCCTCAGCTATACAAATGCAGAGACTAAAAGCTTGTGCTGCCATGCTTGGTCATTTAAAGCATTTTATATAAAAAGTGTGGTATGAGCATCTTTTTTGTTTTCCTAGATTATTATTTCTGAGATCTATCCAGACAGCCTCAGATCAACAGTTCCTTTTGTTTAAGTAGTTTTCTGTCATGCCTATCTGCTTCTCTAACAGTATAAAATACTTAAAAGAGTTCTTAGCAATTAGTAAGAATCCAGTGGATGGGACTTTTGGGTCGTTTCAAGGTGGGACCACTTCAAAGACAGCTCTTATGAACCTTTCCTTTCAAGTCTTTTAGATTTGTTTGGAAACAAGGTCTCCCTAGCTCAGGCTGGCCTTGAACTTATGATCCGTTTGCCTCTGTTTCTAAAGGGTTGGGACTCACCTTTAAGTCTCTGTATGGACAAATACTTTCATTCCTCTGGGGGGAATGAGAACTGCTTTCATCTCTAAGACCTTAGAGTACTGTGTGAGAGCCAGGCGCTCTCTGAGTAAACTTGAAATGAATGAGATTGAAATCAAGTTTGGTGTCTAGAAACCAGCCCTGGCTAACTTGAGATTAGTTCCCTGAGAATCATGAACTAACTATGTCCTGTATGTCCCTTGTCTGCTTCCAGCTATCACCCTCCCCTTGCCAGGCCCTGGACCACGTATGAGCTGTCCTCTCTCAGTCATTAGATTCCCTCAGCACTGAGGTTCATTGTGTTCCCAGAATGGCTCGCAGACAGGGTTGTATGTGAACTTGTAGGCATACAACACTACGCTTAATGTTAACAAAAGGCTTTCCTGTGTGCTGGAAATGCTTCTCACAAGGAGACGGGAGATGGGAAGGTGCTTCAGTGAGAAAATTGTTTGCTTATCATATACAAAACTTAGAGGCCGTCCTCAACACCATATAAACCAAGGTGGTAGTTCACAACTGGAATTACAGATCTTGGGAGGTAGAGGCAAGAAGAACAGGCATTCAAGGTCATTCTCAGATACAGTTTGTGGCAGGCATACTATATATAAGACCCTGTCTCAAAAACAGATAGTGCTGGAGAGATGGCTCACTGGTTAAGGGCACTGACTGCTCTTCCAGAGGTCCTGTGTTCAATTCCCAGCAATCACAGGGTGGCTCACAACTATTTGTAATAGGACCTGATGCCCGTGTCTAAAGACAGTCACAGCGTATTCCTGTATAAATAATTCTTAAAAAAAATAAACAAACAAATCACCCACTCCTCAGAAGGCCCTAGGGAAGTGGGTCCTATTTATGATTCCACTTCTACAGAATTATCAACCCATTTCACAGAAGAGAGAACCAAGAGACTTTGTAAAAGGCCAGTCTGGAACAAACACTGGGCTTGGAGCTTCACATATTGTTTCAAGACATAGATCTACCAATATGTTCACAGTCATGGATACTTCAGAGCAAGTAGTGTCATGTGCTGGCGTAGACTGATAGCCAGTTCTCAAGGAGAGAACCCTGATTCATAGCATCTGCTAGCTTCTGTGGAATAAACACTGTCTCAGTGATGACTCTCAAGCTATCAACATGTTGTCCCTGAACTGGGTTTTCTTTTACGTGTTGTATGTGTGTGCACACATGCACATGTCAAAGCCCACATGTGGAGGCAGGCCCGTGGGAGTCAGGTGTCTCCTTTCACCACGTTTTGGTTTGGTTTGGTTTAGGTTGGGCTTTCGAGAATGTGTAGTCCTGGCTGTCCTAGAACTCACTCTGTAAACCAGGCTGGTCTTGAACTCACAGAGATCCACCTGCCTCTATCTCCCAGGTGCTGGGATTAAAGGCATGTGCCACCATGCCTAGTTCACCACAGGTTCTGAATTCAGTTCAACAGGCTTAGTGCTAAGCACCTTTACCCACTGAGCCATTTTGCTGGCCCAAGGTTTTGTTTTTGTTTTTGTTTTGCCAATCCCTGACCCCTAATAGTGTGTGGGACAGAACTGGCAGGGGAGACCCTGAGCAAGGAGTTCTTTTTAATGATAAGCATATTAATGTTTTTTTTAAGTCTATGTTCAACAGTTTGCAAAATTCCTGAAAATTCCACAGTCAGCATTAAGTCATCTGCAGTTTACCAGCAAGTACATGTTTCTGAATAACTGGGTCATACTGGAATGTAACACTCATAAGCCCATGTTGTAAATGGGCTCATAAAGCCATGTGCCAACCTTGCTAGATGTGCCTCTCTCACTCTGTGGCTATTCTCTGGTGCTGGCATGAAAAGGTGCAGCCTGAAACCCTCTGTATCTCTTCGTCCCTGTATGATGATGTCTAAAGCTATAGACGAGCCTGTTGGCTTTGCATTTCCCTGGGAAGCCGTGCTGTCGGCTTTTGGGGTATCTTTCTGCTTTAACTCAAACTGTAAGAGAACACACAGCACGTGTGTCATACCTGTTCTGTTAGCGTCAGGAGACACGGCCCACATGCCATCAAACAGAAGTTGCTCATTAGACAGCAGTGTGTGGCTCTGTTGATGTGTCATTAGTGTGCACTTAGCTGGTGTGTGTTTGTTTCCTGCAAGCTGTTTAGCCAGTGCGTGCTCACGGTATCTGACACGGCCCTAAGCCATTGAATAAACAAGTTCCAGCCCTGTGCTGCTACGTGGAGGATCTGTCTTATTGCAGGAAGTATGTCTCTTGGACTAACCACCACTGGGCGGGCCCACTTTCACTCAGGCCCGCCTTTCTCAGGCAGAAGGCCAGAGCTCTGTGTCTACCCAAACCCTGCTAGAGTTCAGGCACAGACTTCAGACACAGTTGTGACTCTCTACACAGCTGTGTCCTGTACGGACCCTATGGCCAGCCATGCAACTTTCCTGGAGACAGTCCTGGCCACTACTTGGGATCCCCATCCCCAAGAGGCACTATTTCCTCTTCCCATTTCCCAGAAGAGGAAACTGAGGTACAAAGGAGAGTAGAATAGCTGGTCTACGAATGTAAACAGACTAAGAGGGAAGCCATAGTAGTCTTCTTAATCTTCCCACTCTGGCTATCTTCCCTAGAGCCTCCTGAGTTTCCTCCTACCGCTAATCCTTCCACCCCAAAGCCCAGGCTTCCTTTACTGGCCCAAGTCTGGGGTGAGCAAGGAGCCTAGGCTTAGACAATCAGTCTACCTGAAATACCATGCAGTTTGGGGTTCTTAACTAGAGGAGTGTCCTGTGATTTGGGGTTAGGTTTTGCTGGCGACCTTGGGGGAGCCGAGGGAGGTGGCGCAGCTTGGCAGGTGACATGTTCGAGGCATCTTTTGACATCACCTCCAGGCCTGTCTCACTCCTCAACCCTCCTTACTGCAGCACCCCCACCCCCGCCCCTTGCCACCATGTTCTTCCCCCAGGCAATCCATCATCTTTCAGACAAGGAAACCACGGGGCTCTCACGGTTGTAATAGCACCACAATCTCTCTCACAGTTACCAGGTAACTATAGCAGGATGCCTAACACTCCTTGGCTGCTCAAGGCTGTCACTCATTCCAGGTCTGAAACCTCTCTTTTGGGCCCCAGCATTGCCAACTTTCCTGGAATGTCCTGGCAATGCAGGTCCTGGTGCAACAGATTGCCAGAACCTATGTAGGAGAAGAAAAGGACCCCGGGGCAAGTCAGCATGGAGGGCCTCATTCACCGGGTCCCTGGTCTTCTCCCTTTCAGTCCACGCCCTCCAGAATTGGCACAGGCGCCAGCCACCAGCCTGAGGCAAAGATCACTAGGTAGATCAAACATTAACTTTCCACCTGGCTCTAATTCTGTGCTACTGGGACTGAGGGCTCAGGGACCCTCGAGCGTCCATGGCTGTGAACCCCCACCTCCCGCCACAGTTCTCCTCCGTGCACCTCCCCCGCTGGGCCAGCCCAGGCCCCATCTTTTCCTTCCCCCGCCCGGCACCTGTTCACCTCTGCCCGCCAAGGCCCCATCCAACGGCCAAGGAAAAAGTTGCAAACAGAACGAACTCCTGGCACGCCAGCTACAGCCCTGCGCTTGGGTCTCTGTAGGTCCACTCCCTGGGGTGTCTAAACGCGGCTCGGCGCCCCCTTCTCAGTCCGAGGTTCTCCGATCTTTTTCGAAGTCACCCAAAATATGTCCCTCCAGTTCTCTCTGCGCCTGCAGCTCTCCGGGCCTTGTGCACACCCTGAGCCCCGGGACTCCTAAATGTCCTCCCCCGGGTTTGTGTCTCTCCTTGCGCTTTCTCTGCTCGGCGCAGGCTGCCCAGGAGCGCACCCTACCCATCCACACTGACTTGCAGCAGCCGCGAGCCTTGGGGGACCCTGTACGATGCCCTCCAGACCTGGACACGCACACGCCCACCCTAAGTGACCAGCAAGTAGCTAGGGGACTCCCCTGCCTGGCAGTCCCGTGTCCTGCGCGCTCCCTTCGGGCACAGGGCCGGCACGCCCACCAAGCCCGTGGCTGGCCCAGTCGCGCCTCCGTGGCCCGGGGGCTGCGTTGCAAACTCTGCAGCCTCACCGTCTTCTTCCGGGCCACCATCTTCTCCAGCTTTTTGGCGATTCTCAGCAGCTCCTCTTCCAGGCCCATGTTGGTCCACGACGTCCGGCGGAGTTAGGGGCGCAGGGCAGCAGCGGGCGCCAAAGCGCGAGCGGCACGGGCCGCAAACACACCGGACACTCGAGCCTGGAGGGGGCGGGGCGCGCCCCTCCCAGCGCTGGGGGAGGGGTGGCAGGCACTAAATATAGACTTCAAGGACTGCCCGGGCAAAGATTGTCTGAGCCTGGCGGGTCGTGCCTCGGGGGACGGGGGGTGGGGGGGAGGACCAGTCTGGGAGAAGGGGCTCTTCTCTTTCTACTCTCCGAGGGGTGCCCCAGACTACAGGGAGATTTGAGCATGAGAGTTCTCCGAGGGGTGTCAGCGCCTCTGTGGGAAGTTCAGAGCTGCTGGGTCTCAGCATCACTTTGCTCCCAGACGGAGGATTTAGCTTCGTTGGCTATGCCCAAGCCGGAAAAGTTGGTGAATTCATCATATCTTAGTCCAGATTTGGTCAGCTGTGCCCTAACTTAGGTAGGCTCCTTGGTGCGCCCAAGGCCTGTGGTGTGCATGCACTAGGGAGGTATGCTCAGAGCCGTTTGCCCGCCAGTCTTTTTTTTTTCTGACAAGCTCTCAAAGGTACCAATCTGGGTACCGCGCTCTGAAAGACTAAACTTTGGGTGATTCTTAGGGCGGTGCATAGGAGGTGGGGTTGGAAGAGTAACTTTGGGAGGAGGGAGTAACTGTGCCTCCCACTCGGCTATGCATACAACTGCTCTCGGGTGAAAAATCTTCCAAGAATTCTCTGCAGACCTAGTTCCCCTCCTGACAGGAAATGATCTTTCTGCGAGGGTCTCTGATCTGCGGGGGGGGGGGGCAGAAGAGGGCGCACGGTGTGAGAGGGTTGAGGAACTGTGAAATCTCCCAGCTTTCTGTGATAGCCTCAGAAAACCCAGTCTGGAGCCTGTTATGGACACCTGTCTCCCAACTGCTGCCGTGTGATGACGGTCAAGGATTCTTTTTTTCTTTTTTTTTTATTCGACAAACAGTATCTAATCAACTAGCATAAAGATCTCACGGGCAGCAGGCTGGGCAAAATAACCATTAAAGAGGACTGTATTCATCACAGCTGGGGTGGGGAGAGGAGGGAGAGAGGGCAAGTGTAAGGCCCAGCTGGGGGCTCACCCCCCTCCCAAGAAATGAAATTTATTGCCGCAAGAGGAAGTTTGGAGGTGGGGGGAAGAGGTCTGTGTAATCGACAAGGCAGCAAGCGGTTATTCTATTTACTGAGCAACTACTGTGTTCTAGGTATTCCTAACATCCAGAAGGGAGGAGATTGCTCTCCTGGAGCACTCCCTGCACAAAGCTTGGAAACAGGAGGGTCCCTGACATGTCAGCGGGGGAGGAACTGAAAAGTCTGTGGCTAGGGATGTGGAAGGGATGGGCAGGGCCTTAGCACTGTGTTGTCAAGGCCAAGTTTTTCTTCAGTGGAGCTTCTGGGAGGCCCTCTTGGCCAAAAGAAGCTTGAAGGACCCTAAGAAAACGTATCCGACCTTATTATGCAAATAGGAGACTGAATCTCAGGACGTGGGACGCTGTCTTTGGAGCACTCCAATACTCCTGGAATGTAGCCAGCACTGCTGGTATCCTTTATATCTCCTCTGCTCACCTGTCCAAGGGAGAGGTCCCCTGCACACAATGACACACAGTTGTCATATCTTCCTGTGAGCTTTGGGGACAGACAGGGAACTGATACCCCAAGAAGGGCAGGCCTCCTATTCTTTACTCTCAAAGGGACAGCTCAAAGGTATTTGCTAACTCACTATGCTCCTGCCTCAGCCCCCCAGTGCTGGAATTACAGATGTGTGTCGCTGTGCCAGCATCCTTTATGCTTTTGTGTGTGTGAGAGTGCACACGGCAGCCAGAGGCTGGTGGTGTTCTCAATTGCTAGCCTCCTTATTTTTTTGAGATAGGGTCTCTCACTGGACCTGGAGCTGCTCGGCCAGCCTCTGGGCTCCTCCAGTCTCTGCTTCCACAGAGCCAGGAGTGTGGAGAACACTGCATGCCTAGCTTTTTGCATGAGCCCTGCAGAACTCACATCCTCAAGCTTGTTGGGCAAGCACTTTCCCGACAGCCTTCTTCCATGTCCTTCACTGCTGACTGACCCGTTTCCTTTCTCCCCTTGTTATGCATCCAGGGCTCACCTCACAAACTCCTTACCCAACCCATCTTCTTAGGGCAATCAAGAGGAGGGTGTGGTCAGGACCCTGGGAGAGTCAAGCATCAGGTGCTCAGGTCCTAGTCCAGTATGCTTTCCTGCACACCAGGGGTTCTGAGCCTTGCTGCTGACATTTCGGATTGGCTAACCCATTGCTGTGGAGATGACCCTTGGCATGTGGGTATGTTTTCAGTGTGTTTTCTTCTGTTCCTGGTGTGGCAATGTGAAGGGGTGACTGAGCCTTTAAGGAGCAGAACCTGGCAGAAGGCAATCGTGTGAGGGGCTCTGCCTTTAGGGTGTGAGTTCTGACAAATGAGGTGCTAGCCATAAAGCAAACTGAGATCACTGCACATAAGTGCTTCCTTTCTCCTTCTCTGTGATGTTGTGACAGTCAAGGCCCTTTTACAGAGCATTCACAACATGCTGTCTGGACTTTCCAATCACAAGAACCCTAAGCCAAATACAACTCTTTACTGTAGAAAGCACCCAGCCTCCATCGTTCCGTTACCACACAAAACAGACTGAGATGCTGTAGTGGAGGATACTCAGCACCCCCCGGACCTCAGGGATGCCCCTCCAGCAGCAACACTTTGCCTTACCAAATGTCTCCTGGGGCAAAACTCCCTGTTGTGCTCTGACCCCTATTCTTTACCAACATGGCCATCACCAGGGCCAGGTAAAGAATCCTAAGTCCCAAGAGTCTCCCAGGGGGATTCGTCCCTCCCCCCCAAGAATCCTTTATTAGAGATAAGTAAAACAGTAAGTCTGAGATGAACACAAGCTGACCTGGGGCTCAGAAACAATCCTGCTGCTTTAGGACCTAGGAACACAGCAGCATCCAGGGCAAGCAGTTCAACTCCCAGCAGCACTGCTGGCTATTCACTGGGTGCCCTCTGGCCTCCCCTGTGCAGCTTGGCCCACCCCTGCAGGACCCCCCACCAAGCAGGTGTCAAGCAGAGCTGTCCGTGGTTGCCGAAGGTCTGGCTTTGTAATTGGGGCCGAGCAATGGTGTGATTCCTGGCCCTAGAAAGCAGACTCCTGGAGTTTCTCTTATCTTCCCAATGCCTTTCTCCTTTCCTGGTCCCTCACTTCCCCCAGGCTTCTGATTTCATCAAGAAGAAAGTGAGAGATATGGGATCAGTCAACCCCGACCATCCCTTTCCTTTCTGTTGATCAAGGCAGGTGAGTCACAGTCTACTTCCAGGCTGGGAACACAGACCCCAGGGAGGGGAAGACTACCCTCTAACAGAGCCATTCAGAGTACTTCAGCCTGGGCATCACAGGCCTTGGCCACCTGCGAACTGGGCTGTAACAACTGCAATGACGAGACAGAGCAGCTGATGTCAGTCTGGGCCCTGAGCTCAGCGCCATCCCTCTGCCATCTGGGTCTGCTCGTCCCAAGTCAGTCCTTGAGCCCAGCTTCCCAGTGAGGAAGCACACCTGCAGGATCTGTATCTTATTCATATGGCATCTGTAGTACCTAGGAAAGGTCTGGACATAAAGCTAGACTTCAGAAAGAAAATCACCAGATTGATAAATGGCCATGAGACAGTGTCTGCATGTGAATGATGGCGAACGGGTCCCGCCCTTGTAGAGAGAAACACAATCCTGGTACAGTAGGTTGTGTCACTTAACCCGATCCAGACATTGTCAGATCTAACTCCTGGGCTGTCTGGCCCAGGACATCAGTCCCGACACAGAAGGGCCAGTGTCCTTGGCAGGGTCATGGTTCCCATAAGGAAGACGAGCTCCCAGATCTGTGGTCTCAAGTCCCAGCTCTGAATGTTGGGGTCCAGTGTGAGCCATGCAGAGGGGTCAGCAAGGAGCTAGTCATGCAAGAGTTGCAGGGTATTTGCCGGGAGGACCCCAATCTTTGAGCCATCTCCTTCTATGAGGCCAACCTGGGAAAGGAAGGATGAAGCTGATGGTTAAGGCTCCTTTTGTGGCTTCTCTGGGAAACAGCTACAGTCAGGCTCAGCTTCACACAGTCCTGGGCTAAGCAGGAAGCTGGCACCAAGCTTAACAGTGGCCACCTCAGCCCATAGTGTTGTCACCACGGAAAGGGGTCTCCTTCCCCTTTCTGCCTGCTCTTGACAACTCTACAGCCCAGGCACCCAGACTTCAAAGCATACACAAGTGCTCCTACCGGAATGTTCCTCCTACACAGAGGCTGCCGGGCAGAGGGACCATCTTCCAGACTCCGGCCTCCCCGTCTGTAGGATCGAGTGCTCTCTGAGCTGGAAGACAAAGATGACCAATTGTCACCCTGCGGCCAGAAGCCCCTCAGAGGGACCCAGGTCGACAAACAAGGCTGGGGATAGTGGTGAAGAGGAGTCAGAATCCACCAGGCCCCTAGGCTGGGTCCTCACAGGCCCTGGTGGTCTGGAACTGACCTCTCCCCAGAGGACTATGGGGATGTTCTCAAGTTCAATTCTCCTCAAACTCAAGTCTAGACAACAAGGGTTTGCAGAGAAGAGAGGCAGTTGGATCTTGGATTACAGTTGGGGACAAGTGGAGATTTCACAGAGCCCTTAAGAAGGATCCATGCAGGGGGAACTAAGCCCTTTCTCCTCCCACTAACCTCAGCAGCCCAAGCCCCAGGCTTCCCCTTGGCTTTCCCAGCCAGCCTTGAAACCAGGTAGATGGTAGAGGAAAAGGTAAGCCATCCTCCACTCAGCTCCAGCCTACAGCTTGGCTCCTAGAGTGAGACTATGACCCAGGCTTCAGACAGGTTCAAGTGGGGAAGCCAACGAATGCGTGGAGGGTCAGGGGACACGCTGGATGGCACAGCCAAGCCCTTACCAACCTGAACTTGACAGGGAAATACACCTCAGCAGGGGTGGTTCCAGATGCCAGGCCAGGTCGGGAAGTGCTGGGTGGCTCCTGGAGGCCTTCTTCAGGGCTAGACGGGGCCTGGCTCAACCCTCCAGGTTCCACAGAGCTGGTGAGGCTGGAGGAGGAAGATGCTGGGCTGCTCCGGTTCTCAGGGGCCTCAGGAGACTCTGATCTCAGGCTAGGAATGTCAGAACGATCTAGAACCACAAGTGACAATGTTTTCTTTTAGTTGTGCCCCTTCCTCCCTGTAGTACAAAGGTAGAGTTGCTGGGCTGGTGGTAGACGGCTCAGGAGTTAACAGCACTAGTTGCTCTTCCAGAAGTCCTGAGTTCAATTCCCAGCAATCACATGGTAGTTCATGACCATCTGTAAAGGGATCTGATGCCCTCTTCTGGCGTGCAGGTGTACATGCAGACAGAACACTCACATTAAAAAAAGAAAAAAGTACATAAATAACTTTTTTAAAAAGAAAGGAAAAAAGGAAGGAAGGGAGGGAGGGAGGGAAGGAGGGAGAGAGGGAAGGAGGAAGAAGAAACACTTTCCTCTTCGCTCACTGTCAAAGCTGACTTTGGTCTCTAGGGTCCATCTTTGTCCTTCCCCAACGTCCCCAGTACTGTCGCTCAGTGATCGCCCACATCAGCCATGATGGCTCATGCTGTTTCTATTCAGCCTTTCCCCTTGGCCTGGGCCTTCCTGCCCATCCCTCAAGCTCCACTTTGGCACCAGCTCCTTCAGGGAGCCCTCCTAACCCACTGCCAGCTCCAACCCCAAAACAAGCTCCACCCATCCAACACGGAGTCCAAGAGCACAGCCAGGCTCTGCTCAGAGCTGGAGAGAGAGCAGTCTGCGGAGGTCCAAACCTGGACCCGCTGGGATGGACTAGCAGTCTCCAGTGTGCAGAGCCTCGCGTTATGACTGACTGCTTCCTGGCGGTTATCTCCTCACTAGACTGATGCAGGGCATGCTCTACACATGCTTGTCTTTTTGTTGAAGTGCGGCACTGAAGGATCTGAGCAAGACCAACCTGGGTTGTGATCTCACAACAGAAGCTTAAACTCACTCGAGATCTCCATTTCCTGAAGGAGAGGGTGGCAACCCTAAGAGAACTTTGATGGCAGGATGGGCTTGCCACCCTTCACTCTGCTGTTTTCAGGGTCTCAAGGAGCCCAAGCTCCTTGAAGTCCTGACCCTCCAACCTCCACCTGCTGAGAGCTGAGATAGCAGGTACCAGCCACCACCCTCAGCTCTGTCATGTACACACGGCTCAGTGCCTCACACAGCAGTCTCTCAGTAAATGGCTGGATCACAGTACTTTGGGGCAGCCAACTATACCTCCACTGGAATGTCCGGCTTGCCCGAGGAGTATGGTCCGAGAAGAGTTTTTGATGGGCAGGGGCGGGGGACTATCCTCGCTTTGGCTCTGAGAGGTGGCTGCTCCTGGGTTGGCAACAGTCTCATAGGTCTTGTTGCTGATGTCCAGCCTCCCACTGCCACAGCAGGCCTGTGCTGGGGGCTTCACAGGGCAGTGCTGAGGAGACAAGGCCATCTTGGTTTCACAGCTCAGCTTTCCTCTTCCCACAGCAGGCCCAATATGGCTCTTGTCTGGTGCAATCGATAGGGGAAAGAGCTAATCCTACCTTTTCTTCCTCCTCCTCCTCCTCACTGTCAAAACCGTGCTCCATGGAATGTCCCCAGTGGTAGTCCATATGGAGAGGGAAAGCGAGCGTCCCTGCTTGTGCCTGCTCCAGCTGCCAAAAACAAAGGCTGGCCACGTCAGAGGGCCGACAGGCTGAGGAAGGGTTAGAGGCCAGCCTCTACGCTCAGACTCACCAGCTCCTCACATTCCTTGTGCTGTCTGATCCTGGCTATGTCCAGGGCTGTCTCTCCAGCATCATTTACTGTGAAAGGAAATCCAGGGACCATGGTCAGAATCAAGGGGACATTGCAGCTTAGAGTTTAGTAGGGGCCCCGGGATCAGAGTGTCTGAGTATGAAAACTGGTTCTACTTCCTGTGAAGTCATAGGTGATCTACTTAGTCCCGCTGGGTCTTAACTGTCTATCTATTAAATGAACGTGATACGTGAGACTATCTGTTCAGGCTGTGTAAGCAGGTAACAGTCACATCACTAGAACCCAGATTCAGCTAGGATTTGCTTTGCTCAGTCTACACACCTTTGGGCAGGCTCACCAGTTCTGTGAAACTCTCATTTTATACATGGCAGAGCTAAGACTCTAGAATGACAACCCCCACCCCTGAGGAAGGCAGAAGCCAGCAGGGAGGGTATCCCTGCAAAGGGTGTGCTTGCTATCGATGCTCTGGTCTGTGAAGGCAGAAGGCCCCATACGCAGTGGTCAGAAAGGAGTCTGCGGGAGGCCTAGAGCCGCACCTGCCCCCACGGGAGCTCTCCCTTTCAGCAGCAGCTTGAGACAGTCCAGCTGGCCGTGGAGCGCAGCGCAGTGCAGGGCGGTGTTTCCATCTGAAGCCTTGGCATCCAAGTGGCCACTAGGAAGAGGGGGTTGCAGGGAGGTTCCGGGAGAGAAACAGGCAGGCAGAGGGGGGCGGGGCAAAGTCCCAGGGAAAGAGGGGGGAGGTGTACAAGGAGGGAGTTGGGAGCAGCAAGGCTGCTGATGGCAGACAGGCTCTCACCCATTCTGGATGAGGAAGTCCACTATCGGCAGAGAAGCCTGGCTGGCAACTCTGATGGCCAAGTGCAGGGCGAGCTCTCCAGGTGCCTGGACACACACACACACACACACACATGGCTGAGTTTCCCCTGTCACCTGTCCTCTTGAACCCTTGTTGCCCCAATATCTCTGAATATGATGTCATCAGAAACCCCAAGGGATGAGATGTCTGGACAGACCCTCACATTAGGGAAGCCTGGGAAGGTCCAGGCTGTCCTTTATGGCTTCCTTCAGTAGTTCTCAAATCTTAATCTGCCCGGGGTTCCCCTTTTCTCCCACTTCCTCACTGAGGTCTCTCTGGCCTCCTGTTCTCCAGCATACTGTGCTGCCTACCTTACCCAAGCGCTCACTCAAGTGCTGTGCCCCCACTGCCCACTGGGTGGCCCGTGAAGGTTTCAGTTGTACAATTCAGAAACATCTCTCCTGCAGTGCAGGGGACAATGCAGGGCCTCACAGGCAAGCTCACAGTCCTTCATCACCGAGCTACACCCCCAGCCAGTGACATCCAGTTGTTTTGTTTTTAAAAGATTGCCTTCTTTTTTTCCCCCAATTTTACATGCATGGTTTTGTCTGTATGTCTGTGTGCCACATGCATACAGTGCTCACAGAGGCCAGAGAAGACATTGGGTCCCCTGGAACTGGAGTTACTGACAATTGTAAGCCTCCATATGAAGACTGGGAACTGAATGTCAGTCCTCTGGAAGAGCAGCCAGTGCTTTTAACCACTGAAGCCTCTCTCCAGTCTCATACACCCAGTTTTAAATGTCCACTCAGTCCCAGGAATCCTGCTGATGAAATCTTTCCTCCCTCATGAACTTATCACCAAAATGCAGTGGCTTTCATTACTCTGATCAGACCTGGTCTTCCTTACTCCCAAGGCTAATGCTAACCCATTTTATAAACGAGGAAATAGGACTCCTCAGAGGCCCTGGGAGGGGCTCTCACCTGTCCATCAGGCCCTGGCAGCAGCTGTCCGAAGTCCTGCCCATTGGCAAAGGCCTCCAGAACTGACAGGAGGTCCCGGCTGCAGATGGCTGTCCGTAGCTTCTGGGGCTCAGGTGTGGAACGGCGTGCAAACTTGTGTTCTACATACTTGGCTACAATGTAGTTTCTGCGGCTGCTCCTACCAAGGTAATAGACAATCATGGGACCCCAGAAATTTTTCAGCATAGTAACTTCTGGAACCACCCTCCAGGTGAGTCTGGTGTGCTGAAAACTTCCGGGTCAGAGGGTTCCCTTCTTCCCAGCCTTCTGACCCCAGATCCTTCTCAGACCCTGGAACCTGGGGAGCTAGCAAGCCCCGCCTTCTAAAACCATTCTTACATGTCACTCTCAGGAGAGGGTTTAGGGCAGCCATGGGAGGGCAGGTGGGCTTCCATGACTTCATTGAAGTGGGAGTTTCCGATGTTCAAAGCCAGCTGGAGGCACAGTACAGCAGGAGCGGAAGTTGGCGGGTAAAATCACGTGTTAGGACATAGTTCCTGGCAAGGTTCACCCTTCAAAGTCCCTCCCTACAGTTCCCTAAGCCCCGCCTCCACGCTCCTGACCCGGCTCTCACCAGCAGCTCCGAGGGGCCCAAGAGGTCCAAGGTGAGCGACTGTATGCGGGAGAAGCGCACGCCCAGCTCCCGGTGGACACCCGAGCACTGGATGCAGGTGAGCACGCCCAGGTTGGTGCTGAGCCATGTGGGATCTGCAGAGGAGCGCGGTTGGAGCCTACATCCCAGGGCCCCTTCTCCAGGCCTCCCACCAAAGCTCCCCTACCGCTGACCTGGTGCCCCACAGTCGCAGCAATGGCCATTCCCTGGTCTGCTCTTCACCTCAGCGACGAGCATGTTGGTTAGGTCGTGGGGCTCTGTCTCCAATCTGGTGCCCCACGACCACTGGCCGCCCCTGGGCTCCCCGTGAAAGGCGCTACTCAGTGCTTCGTCCTTGCTGTTCTGTAGCACAGACACCCATCTGTGCAGATGGGATGGCAGGTTGGGGACAGGAGACTGGGTGTGGACCAGGAGTTCCCCGCCCCCCGTGCACTGCCTCCCCGCCCCCACCGCTGGCCCAGAGCAGGTACTCACGCCTCACACTCTTGCTCGTCCTCTGCATGGAAGTGGTATGTACGATTGTCTGTGGAGGAGAGAAAAGGGCATCAAGCCCACAGATATAGCAGGCCTTCCCCAGGACAAACATCAGGTGCCCTGAGGTCAGGCCCTCCTAAGTGAGTGTTACCACCTCCATACGTCATCTTGTCAACGTAGGACCCCGACAAGGCTCTCTGTATGATCCAGGCTCAGTGCACAGCACACCTCCCAGCTCAAGCACAGCGTGGCCCTCACCTCCAGCCCCACCACACTCTAGTCTCCTTGGCTCCTTCCTCTCTCCCTTCTCCTAGCCCTACCAGCTCCCAAGCTGTTGTGTCTACGGATCTAACCATACTGCACCCTGCTTCCAGACACCCTAGGGTCCCTACTATCAGGGAACAAGGTCCAGACCTTAAAGAGGCAGTCCCAGGCCTTGCCTCTCACTGCTCCTGTGTGAAGTCCCTTGGAAGACTGCCGTGGGGAGTCTGTTCCGCTTCCATGCCTTTTGCCCTGCTATCCCCCTCCCAAAGCCCCCCTCCTCCTAAATGCTACAATCAGTATCTGCATCTGTCAAGGCTAAACACAAATGCTGTCCTCCAACAGCTCTGAATTCCCTATAGCAGCTCAGGATCTGTATGCACGCCTCCCTCCTCTGAAGGGCCACCCTGCAAGAGCCCTGGGTCCCTGGCTCACTCCTTCTACGAGGCTTCCCTGTCTGGAATGATGGCTCAGCGGTTAAGAACAGTGGCTGCTCTTCCAGAAGATGTAGATTCAATTCCCTAGCACCCACACGGCAGCTCACTGCTTTCTATAACCCCAGTTCTAGGGGATCCAACACACACATAGGCAGTCAAAATACCAATACACATAAAATAAAAGTAAATCATTAAGAGGGTTCCCGGAAGACAAGAGCCTTTTTTAAAAAACCGAGACAAGGTCTCTGGTGACCAGGCTGGCCTAAACTCCCCATGAAGCTGAGGATTACCTTGAACTTCTGATAGCCCTCCCAGGATTACAGAGGTCACTGTGCCTCCTTAGATGGTCCCCAGCACTGAACCCAGAGCCTTATGCAAGCTAGGCAGTGTTAACTCTTCTGGCCCAAGAGGCCAGCTCTTTCCTAGCCATCACTCACTTCCCTAAAGCTTGGCGTTAAAGCTCCCTACCCTCAGATCCACAAAAACAGTTAAACCTGTTTCAAGAGCCAGATAAGCCAGACCCGTTCAAATGTGCTCTACATGACTGCCACGCTTGATCTATACGGGAGGTAGATGTGTTTTCATGTTCAGTAGGATGAGAGGTGAAACTCTATAAAGTGCTAAGCCCTTGGAGCCCTGGGCCTGCAAGCTACATAGCAGGACTTCATATAGAGCCAGGGCTGTAGCCCCTCAGGAGAAGCAGTGTGGGGCTGGCGTGGACTACTCACGGGTCACCAGGTCGAAGCACCTTTTCTCCTCAGGGTTTGGCCTCACTTGGCACGTCAGCAAGGCCAGCTTCACTGGGGGCCTGTTGATCTGTGGAAGTTTGAGGGTAGAGGACCCCATGTTACTCTGGGCCTCGAGTCTTCTGTCTCCTTATCTATTGGGTAAGTATGAAAGACCCTTTCCTTTAATCCCAGCACTTGGGAGGCAGAGGCAGGTGAATTTCTGAGTTCGAGGCCAGCCTGGTCTACAGAGTGAGTTCCAGGACAGCCAGAACTACACAGAGAAACCCTGTCTCAAAAAAAAAAAAAGAAAAAAGAAAAACAAAAACAACAAAAAAAGAAAGACCCTTTCCTCCTGGGGAGGGGATGGGCATCCTAAGTTGAACCTTCGGATACCATCCTTCTCCTACCAGAGATGGCTAATACTCCGCTATCTAAGATTAGAGGCCTGTTCTAGAGGGAGGGCTTGGCATCTGTCTGCTCAGAACCCCGAAGAGATCTCACCATGCTGTGCGAGATGGTCAGGCAGCCATACTTCACTCCACACTTCCTCTTCTGCCAGACTCTTCGAATCCTAAAGCCCAGAAAGACAGAAAAACAGTGTCCAGTGGTTCACATCTAATCCCACTGCATCCGAGAACAAGAATGCAGGATACCTTCCCTCCCGTCCACCGTGCCTCGCCACTCCCTGCCCTCGAGAAGCTCCCAGGATGCTGGAACAAAGCCTCATGCTTTGGAATTCCTACTCTAAGGGTCCAGATGACTCTGGTACCCTAAGCGCTTCCAGCCTGATGGAAGAGACACAACCCACAACCTCACTGTGTGTGTGAGCCCAAGCATACAGATGGGGAGAGAGGGTGAACTGAGGGAGTCATATGAACATAACCCCATAGGCTCAGGCTTGAACACTTGGTCCACAGTTGGCACAACTGTTTGGGAAGGATTAGGAGGTGTGGCCTTGTTGGAGGAGATAGATGTATCACTGGGGGGTAAGCTTTGAGGTTTCAAAAGCCTGCACCATTCCTTGGTAGCTCTTTTTTTTTCTGCTCTGTGCTTGAGGGTGAGCTGTGAGCTGTCGTCTACCAAAGCCTGCTCGCCTACTGCCATGGTGTCTGCCATGATGGTCACAGACTCACCCTCTGGAACTGCAAACCCCCTCTAAACTCTTCCTTCCATAAGTTGCCTTGGTCATGGTGTGGCTTCCCAGCAATAGAAAAGTCACTAAGACAGTCAGTTTTCTATTTCTACCACATGGGTTCCAGAGATTGAACTCAGACTCAAGCACGTCAGCAAGCACCCTTACCCTCTAAGTGGTCTCACTGGGTCATTTTAAAAACAAAAAGTTAACACCAGGAAGCGAGGCAGAAATCGAGGTTTTCACATCTGGGGATACTCAGTATACTGTATAGAGGCCAAGGGTGAAGGTATATTTAGTGTTTGGTAAGTCTCAATTGCTGCTGACATTAAACTCACGGCAATCCCCTGCATCAGACTCCCAAATGCTGGCATTAAGGGCATGTGTCAGGAATGGCCTTGTTGCTGCAATTCTTGAAGAATAACCTCTAGTGACCTTTAGGAAAGAGTTACATGCCCAGTCGTCCTCTGATAACTGTATTCTAGCAGACTGTGCAAAATGGCCCATGGGACTGTAAGAAGAACCTTCATTCCTAGCTGTGTGTCTTTGGGCAAGTTGCCTAAGCTCTCTGTGTCACTCACCCATCACTTTTCTTGTACAGGAAGCCCACCTTCTCAGTCCCAAACTGCTTGTTGCCTTGGTGCTGGTGGATGCTGTAGCCGCCCCCTGAGTTCTTCCGGTTTGGGTGCTCCTGCCCCTCAGACATGCAAAGGAGACTTCAGGATGTCTGGGAGGGAAGAGCCCCGTGCTGCACTGCTCCTCAGGGGGACACGTGGGGGCTCTTCTCCTCCCTTGCCTCCCTCCATATGTCAGGGTGTGGTGGATGGGTCAGACCTCTCTTTTAGAATGATTCAGAGGCTGACCTCTCTGCTCTCCAGATGCAGCATCCCCCGGAGGGAGTCCCGGAGCTGGGTGAGCTTGTGCAGCTCCTCCTCCTGAGCTTGCCGAAGCTACGGGCAGAGGAGACGGTGCAGGGCAGAGCCTGACCCAGTGTGTGGGGCAGTGTCTCGCTCTGTGACAGAAGCCAGCTCTTCATACTCACAGCTCCCCAAAGGGATGGGGGAGGGGGAGTATTGACCCCACACTGAGGGACAGGCCAGACTTACCCCATGGACTGAGGCTGCCAGCTTGTCAATGAAGGGGGACAGGCTCTGAGCTGCCTTCCAGCCATCTTGGAAGAAGCTAAGAAAAAGTCAGAGGCCAAACAAGGGATCAGGGAGGGGAGGAAATGGGGATGCGGCAGAAGTTAGAGAAGGTTCCCACAGGGCACCCATGGCATGTAGCCTGAGGGTGAGGGCGGGCGTGCAGAGGTGAGACTCGCCAGGTTCGGCTCTCACTGGCTAGTTTCAAGAGCTTGGCAAGTGGGCCTCAGTTTTCCCATCTCTAAAACATGGATAAACGCTGCATCTGCTCACGGGTGCTAGGCCATTGGTGAGATCACCATACCCACCCTTAGTGCCTGAACCGTGCTGAGTGCTTTATAAAGTGGCATCTGTGTAAAACACTGTTGCCAACCAGGTCCAGACATACAGAGACCTGGAGAGTCGCAAATCCCAGGGGGGTGCTTTGTCTTGTTCCTCCAAAGTATTAAGGGTGGAGACAGCGGACTCACTTGTGCTGGGCGTGGAAGAACTTGATGAGGCTCTGCAGGAAGTCTGGGCCCTGCTTCACCTGACTCTCTCCAGCTTTGACAAGGTACTAGCAAGGGACAAGACAAAAGAATGTGTGACGTAAACTGGATCCTGGTTTTGTCCCCTGCCCCAGGGCTAAACCTCTTAGCCATGAATGAACCTTGGTTACATCCTACAGGCCAGCTGGCCAGCCCTAGGGCCTGCGACTGTTGCCTTGAGGGTTTGGAAGGAACAAACAGGAAACACACGCCACACATCCTCACTGGGGACTTACACCTCACCTCACACATGTGCAGCTGGAAGACTCGTCGCTCTCGCTGTGTGTCCTGGGACATCACTCCGTGGTGGCTTCCTCCTGGGAACCTGGCTCGATCCCTCTCCTTCTCCAGCTTGGCCCTAGGTCATAAGAGGAGACATTTGAAGACGCTTCGCCAGCCCTTCTGCGGCCCACCATCCTTACCATGGATCCGTATGTGCGGACAGAGCCCTCCCTGTGCCATCTATGTGCTAGCGCTGGCAACGACAGAGAGTGGGAAGGTCTGGGGAGTCCAGGGGGTCACAGAGGGGAAAGGTACAAATCACATCAAAACAGAGACAGGGGAGCAAAACAAAGAGTCCTGGCCTTGTCACAGCAGCTTAGCAAGCGATGCCTGTGCTGCCTGTGATTGGAAGCCAGAAGCATTAGCTTGGGGATAGCTAGGGCTGGGCAGGAGGGCTAGACCTTGGGATACCTTAGGTGGACAGCTCAGGGAGCTGTGCGGAGATGGACCGGGATGGGATATTGCTGAGGCTGGACCACAGGGGGCCTGGAGCCCACCAATTAAGCTTCTGGGCCTTTAAGGTAGAGCAAGGGTGTGAAGATTTCATGCCATAGGTATTAAGGGTCAGGTGGGACCGAGGGCAACTCATTCTGCTTAGCTAGAAGGGACTTAGAAAATGTGTGTGAGATAGATGACCACAGAGCCCTGGTTCTCAGGAGCCCACAGAGCTTCTCAGTCAAAGCTCGGAAAGCCTGTGGCACCCAGGCTGGGCTGCAGCTCTGGGGCAGAGGGTTAGCCTAGTACCCATGAATCTCTGTTTCAATCTCCACACCTCCCCTACTAAAGAATGAAAGAGCTAGGGCCTCCCCCCTGCACCCCAGCAGATCCCCAGGGGGAGGGTCTCTCCCCTGCACCCCAACAGATCCCCAGGGGTAGCTGCTTTTCCTCTTTGGGGCTGGTGGATCCACTTGTGGATTGTTTCCAGGAAGTCCACCTATGGTGGTCAAGAGTGTATTTGCCTCTTGGGAGGCAGAGGCAGTCGGATTTCTGAGTTCGAGGCCAGCCTGGTCTACAGAGTGAGTTCCAGGACAGCCAGGGCTACACAGAGAAACTCTGTCTTGGAAAAAAAAAAAAAGAGAGAGAGTGTATTTGCACATCTCAGACTGGGTGTGGGGATTCATGAGTCCCATGTACAGGAGACATTTGCTTAACAGTTCTGCCTCCCAGTGAATGTGAGCCCTGAGCAGGGCAGAGCACACAGATGGGGTGGGACTAATCCCTGCAGGCAATGAACTGCACAGCTCCTCCTCATTGAGCCTCACCCTTCAAATCTGTAAAATGGGAAAGCTTTCTGTACCCAGATGCTAGGCAAGTAAGAGACTGGGCAAGCAGAAGACAGAAACAAGAGAAGGGTGGAAGGATGAGACTCTGGGAGGTAAAGGCCGGCATCAGGATGCTGTGAGGAGGGACAGAGAACGCAAGGCATATCACACACCTGTTGTCCCCACCTCACTGAGCTGGGTGGAGTGCCCAGTCTCCTGCACACCTTGCCTACTGCTGTCCTCTCCATCCAACCAAACTGCCTGCACATTCTTCCCCTCTGTGCGGAGACTACCATGGTGCTGCCATTTTCTGTTCTGTTATTTATTGAGCCATTTCTCTTCTTGTTGTTCAAACCAGGAGGATACAATAAGGTAGGGACCCCGGTGCTGGGTTCATCTATCCATCCATCCACCAACCCGTCTGTCCGTCTGTCTATCTATCTATCTATCTATCTATCTATCTATCTATCTATCTATCTATCTATCATCTATGAATTGGGGGTGGCGGTAGCATCTTCTCCTGCCCAGGGAGTAAAACTGTAGAGTTCTCCACCAGGGAAGTTCTTCCTAAGCATTAACTGTGATTCTTCCTGCTTTACTCTTTCTCAGAGCCTGGGTCTTAAGTAGCCCAACCTGGCCTCGCTATGTATGAGATCGTCTTGACCTCCTGACCCTCCAGCAGCTTCCACCGCCCAAGCACTGAGATCATAGGTGTGCATCACACCAGGTCCTACACAGTGCCGGGGAGCAAGCCCAGGTCTTTGTGTGTGCCAGGCGATCACACTGCCAACTGAGCTACATCCTAAAGCTGACTATTATTTTTACACACTAAAGTGAGAAGCTCACGAGGCAGGACTCATTACTCCACTGCACAGATGAGAAGCCTAAGGCCTGTCCTAGCCACACAGTTCTGAAGTGGCCGAGGTGGGATCTGAACCCAGATCTATTTGATGCTAGCACCTATCTTAGCCTCCACCATCTGGGGACAGCCACACTGTCTTTGTTAGAATTTGTAGTCAGGGTGTTAAAGCTAAAACCCAGAAGAAATAAGTTGCTCAAGATCACAAGCCAGGGCTGGAGAGATGGCTCAGTTCTTAAGAGCATTGGCTGCTCTTCCAGAGGACCCAGGTTCAATTCTCCACCTCGACATGGACAGGCTCACAACCATGTCTGATTCTAGTTCCAGGGGATCCTGACGGTCTCCACAGGCACTGCTTGTACACAGTGCACACTCAACACAGGAACAAATACATATAAAATCAAAATAAATATTAAAAATGAAAAAAAAAACAAGCTGGTCAGAGGAAATGCTTGGGGCAGATAACACCCAACTCTGGGCTTCTGCCTCTCAGGACTTTTCTCAGGCCTGGCACAGAGGTGGGAAATGAATACTTGTTGAATTTTTCTGTTCTTTTTAAAGACTTATTTATTTATTGGTTTTTGGTTGTGTTTTTTTTGTTTGTTTGTTTGTTTTTGTTTTTGTTTTTTTTTTGGAGACAGGGTTTCTCTGTGTAGTCCTGGCTGTCCTGGAACTCACTCTGTAGACCAGGCTGGCCACAAACTCATATTTATTGTTTTTTTTGAAACAGGGATTCTCTGTGTAGTCCTGACTGTCCTGGAACTCACTCTGTAGACCAGGCTGACCTCCAATTCACAGATCTACCTGTCTCTGCCTCTTGAGTGCTGGGATCAAAGGCACTTGCTACTATGCCTTTGAAATCTTACAAAAACTTCTCTAGAAAAAAATTAGAGAAGGCAGACTTGCCTGGGAAGGTCTGTAGGGAAAGGTCGCTCCGTCCATTTTGGTAGACGTGTCAGTACAAGACGAAGGGAAAAGGAGAGTCACATGATTCCCTCAGCAACTCATCCAGATAAGGCTAGCCTGTCTCTCTGCTGCCCATTTTTGGATCTCTAAAATGAGCAGATGGCCACATAGCATCCCAGACAGGATAAGGCCCTGTGCTCTCAGCTAGAAGACGAGGAAGGCCCTGGACCTGGACAGGTGTGCATAGCTCTAGGAGACGGAAGGACGATAGATGCTGCAGCAGCTGCTCTTTGGAACCTGTCCCACAGAGGCCATTACGCAAGGGACAAATATTTAGTTCCCAGGATGCTTCCCCCATAACAGGAGATTAAGTAGATTGTAGAATGTGCATGTTGGCACACCCTGCCCCAGCTAACCACTGCTGTCTGAGAATATTATACTAATGCAGAAAGATGGGTCACAATTTTGGCTTCTGTTTTATTTTTTGAGACAGGGTCTCATAAATCCTAGACTAGCCTCAAACTCTGTGAGTAGGGTTCGGTAACCTTGAACTTCTCACCTTCCTGTCTTGTCTTCCTGAGTACTGGAATAACAGGTCTTTGCCACCACCACACCCAGTTATACTCCGCTGGGGATTGGACCCAGAGCTCTGAGTGCCATAGGCAAGCACTCTCTCTGCACACTGAGCTACACCCCCACTTTGTTTACTTGCTTTTGAGACAGGGTCTCATTATGGAGCCCTGGCTAACCTGAACTCACTATGTAGACCAGGCTGGCCTCAAACTCATAGAGATCCACCTGCTCTGCTCCCAGAGTGCTGGGATTAAAGGCATGAGCCACCAAGCCCAGCCCATTTTGAGGCAACGTCTCTCTATGTACCAGGCTAGCTTCAAACTTGCAATCCTCCTGCCTCACTTTCCCAAGTACGACCATTGTAGGTACACATAACTGTGTCTAGCTTCACATAATATTTCTTAATAAAAATAGCACACAACAATATGGTTATTTTGGTCTCAGTCTTGTTAACATATTTCATGGTGGAAAAATATTGTCTTCTTCATGGGGATTAAAGGCTTTTTTCTCCTATGCTTTGGTAGTTCCTCCCTACTTCACCTTGCTTTTCAGTTTTTATCTTTCTGAGATAGAGCCTCACATATCACAAGCTGGCTTCAAACTAGCCATGTTGCAGAGGCTAGCCCTGAAGTTGTTCTTCCTGCCCCCACGTCTTACACACTGCAGAAATTATAGGAGTGTATCGCCACCACACCTCAACCTTGTTTTGTTTTGTTTATGTGTGTGTGTGTGTGTGTGTTTTTAAGTGACTTCTGAGAATTGAACTTAGGTCCTCACGCTTGCAATGTGAACACGACGGAGACATCGCCTGGACCCCGCCTAACCTCTTTTTTTTTTTTTAAAAGTTATGAAATCATAGTGCTATGCATATTTGTAAAAGATAAAATAACATGTCTAACAGAGACAGTCCCCACAAAGTAACCCTAATATTCTCTTAAAGATGATTAAACTCCTGGAACCAAGTGACTCTTGCCTCAGCCTCCTGTGTATCTGGGACTATAGGTATGTAACACCATGCTGAGCAAACTCTCTCTCCCCGTCTCCTTTTTTTTTAACTTCACCATATTTTCTAGATTATATTTCTGCTTTAGCACAATGTAAGCAAAACTAATTTTTCTAAGGAATAATACAGATTCTGAAACTGGAACCTGAGGTAGCACAAGGAGTCTGCTTAGGGAGAGCTGGCCACTGGAGGCCAGACTTCTCTGTCCCTGGGACAGCATGAGGAAACCTGGGTACCTCCCCCCTCGTCTTCTATGTTTGCCACTATCATCTGCTGCCCAGCTGTATGGTCCTGAGCTAACTAACAACTCAGCCCCTTTGAGCTTCTGGACACTAACACTTCCTTCTCAGGGCTGAGTTATCTTGAGGATGCAGTATTCTCGTTCACATGGGCACCACAAGGCCAGAAGGTCACTGGGGGCAGCATCCCATGGTCCTTTCACTACAGCTCCCTTGGGTTGTCTTGCAGCGTGGCCTCCAGAACCCAGCTGGGCCTGACTATAGGCTCTGAAGAGCCAGACACCCTGAATGACACATCCCAAAGTCAGCCTCCTTCTTCAACGCAGACATGCTCTCCTGAAGTCTACCCTTCCAAGGTCACTTACACTTTGGTTTCGTAGTCTTTCCATGCCTTCTCCAGATGCTTTTTGGAATCCTGGAGTTGAGAAAAGAACGAGTTGGGGGCTGGAGAGATGGCTCAGTGGTTAAGAGCACTGACTGCACTTCCAGAGGTCCTGAGTTCAAATCCCAGCAACCACATGATGGCTCACAATCATCTGTAATGAGATCTGATGCCCTCTTCTGGTGTGTCTGAAGACAGCTACAGTGTATTCATATATAATAAATAAATAAATCTTTAAAAAAAGAAAAAAGAAAAGAACGAGTTGCCCAAAGGGAGGCACGGACCCTGGGATAACAGGACGCTCTGCTGCCTTTGGGAGAATCCCACTCTTGAGCTATGAGTGAGTGATATTGTCCAGAGCTGTTCTCCAGGGGACACTAACACACCTACCCAACTCCCTTCCCCAGGCTCAGCCCACCCGAGCTTCTCCCCAGAGTTGCCAAGAACCAGTCAAGTGTGGTGGGTTCTGGTCTGGACTGTAGCCAGCCTCTGGGCTCTGCTATGAGTCTTGTCATGGGCTGTGGAGGATGAAGGCAGGAAGCTGAAGGTCAAACACCACCCCGATTTTATCCTACCAATCTCTTCTGCCTGATTTGAGACCACCAGGAAATTGTATGAATTCAAAGAATAGTGGAGAAGTCTCCCAGAGGCCTTGCGGCAAACCAGTAAGATTCAGCTGACCCCTGATCTGGCTTGCCTGGGCTGGATGCCTGAGCCTTAGCTAGCCCAACTCTCCACACCCTTCTAGACAGCCTCAACTTCTGAGAAAAAAAAGTCACCGGTCTGGTCTGGGAGGTTCCCAGGATGGTGTCACTCAGATGAGGACAGTTCCTCCCCATGCTTTGTGGGGCAGAGTGCCAGGGAGGTGACTTTGCCACCTCCTTTCACAGGACCTCTCTGCATGGACCCAGGGCTGCTGGGTGCAGAAGAGCAGCAGCAGAACACTGAGGATCCTGGCCTGCACCCTGGACCTTCATGTACCAGCATTGTGAATCATGTACGGCTTTAGCCTACTGGTACAGGAGAGGATTCAGAACCACTGACTGTACACATGGCCTAGATGCCAGGCCCTCCAGCTGACCCAAAGGCAGTATCTCTCTGTAGTGACAGCCCCTCACTTGGCCTTTCCCCCCACCCAGCCCTGCATCCCCTGCACCCTCAGCAGGCCCTCTCCCACATGCACACTCACATGTCGCCCATCCCTTAGATGCCCCTTCATCAGACTGTCCAGTGGGAAGGAGACGATGTTGTTCAGGTTCTGAACCTACAAAAAGCAGAGGCCCCGCCCCAAGGGGATCAGGGTCCAGGGAAGTACCAGGAGGCAAAGGCGAGCCACAGGACTCTAAGAGGCAGGGAGAGGGAGAGACGAAGGGGCAGAGGGGGGCTGGGAGTAATGAACACAGTGCCCGCCCTGGACTGCTCCAGCCCTGCGTGGGGCTCTTCCTGCCCTGCTGCAGGACCCCTTTTGCTCCTGGGTGAAGCAGAGGAGGGCAGAAGGAAGGGAGGCTAGAAACAACACTGGGAAAGGGGGTGGGGTGGGAACACAACAGACTGATTCCAGCACTCAGAAGGCTGAGGCAGGAGTGTGACCAGTCTCAAAACAAGTGGTAAAGATGGGTCAGAACTGTACAGAAGTTTCAGGTCAGGGGTCAGAGATCAAGGGGCACAGCCGATTCTTCCTGGTCAGTTCTTAAGATGCTGGATTTGGGCTAGAGAGATGGCTCTGTGGTTAAGGACTCTGGGTATTCCCAGCACTCACATGGTAGATAAACATCACGTGTAATTCCAGTTCCAGGGGATCCAACACCCCCTTCTGGCCTCCGAGGGCACCAGGTAGACACACTCACAGTGCATATCCGTGCATACAAACACATACATGGAATAAAAATAAATATATCCTAAAAGATAACCAAGAGCTTGGATTTGCTATGAATCTGGAGGGAGCCTCACCAGGTTCTTGAAGAGAGCAGCCACCTCGCGGGTGAATACGGCCAAGTTCAGGAAGCCAGTGGACAGCTCATGGCTGTTCTGGGATAGGTGACTATTCCCCAAGGCCTCCACGGCCTCTCGGTAATGTTCCTCAGTCTCCACATGGCCTGCAGACAGGAAAGGCTCTCAGCGTTTGCTGCAGGCCTGGCTGGGCCCCAGGCCCCGGACCCCAGGCAGGCTCACTCACCAAGGCCAGAGCTGTGGATAGCTCGAACAGCCTTCTTGATTCTCTGTAAGATAGCCTGGTCTCCTTCCAGGACCTAGGGGCAAAGTGTCCAAGGTTCAGAGGGGCTATGCAAGAAGGCCTTGACTTCAGGATTTGACCCTACACACACACACACACACACACACACACACACACACACACAGAGAGAGAGAGAGAGAGAGAGAGAGAGGGAGAGAGAGAGAGAGAGAGAATGAGAGAGAGAGAGAGAGAGAGAGAGGGAGAGAGAGAGAGAGAGAGAGAGAGAGCGCACACAGAGTTTTGCTGTCTTCTGAGCTTGCTGGATTCTCCCTGCCAAATATAAGCTGACCACCATCTTCTGCCTGACCACACAGAAGCCACAAAATAACGAAGCTACTCCAGAAAGACCACAGACTTTCTACCAACCCAGTGCCAGCCAGAGCTACATAAACCTCGAGATTCAGAGATGTATGACACAGGGGGGTCACCACGCTAGAGTTGGAACTTCAGCTCAACCTAACCAAGGCTTCTTAACTGATGGCTCACAGAACTGAATGTGTGAGTGGCAAGTGATTTAGCAATTATAAAATGTTTCTGAAGATGTGATGACCCAAAATTAACTCAAAATCAAGCACATCATGAATCTGAGGTATTTCTTTCCTAAGATTTATGCATTTATTTTATATATGTGAGTACACTGTCGCTGTCTTCAGACACACCAGAAGAGGGCATCAGATCCCATTACAGATGGTTGTGAGCCACCAGGATCTCTGGAAGAGCAGTCAGTGCTCTTAACTACTGAGCCATCTCTCCAGCCCCCAAATCTGAGGTATTTCTAGCATCGTTCACCCACACTCTATGAAGCTAGGTCATTGCAGCCTTGGTTCTGAACACACAACATGAGCACCTTACATGGTGTCATTTCACCATACAGTATCAACAAACGCAGCCTGAAACACCCTGGTGCACACTTAAGACTTGCATCTCAGGAATTGCAGGGATGCTTACTGTACACACAAAGTTTTCTGCTCTTTCAGAAACACAATGGTTTGATTATAGGAAACAAAGGCTGAATGTTCTCCTATTATTCCTCAGCATGCACCAAATTAGTCCTCTCTGGGGCCTGGAGAGATGGCTCGGTACTTAAGAGCACACGATGCTCTTACACAGGACCCAAGTTCAACTCTCGGCATCCACACTAGAAGGCTCACAGTCAGCTGTCAGTCCAGCTCCACAGGACCTAATGCTCTCCTCTGGCTACACAGGTGCCCACACAATGTGGCCAATGCATACACATCCACATATTCATAAATAAAAATAAAACAAAATCTTGGGCCAGGCAGAGTGACACACACCTTTAATCCCAGCACTTGGGAGACAGAGGCAGGCAGATTTCTGAAATCGAGGCCAGCCCAGTCTACAAAGTGAGTTCCAGGACAGCCAGAGCTACACAGAGAAACCCTGTCTCAAAAAATAAAAAAAAAAATAAAAAAAAAAGAGAAAAATCAATTAAAAAAGTAAAAAAAGAAAAGTATTAAGGGGGGATTTCTGAGAGCAGCCTGGGGAGGGAAGGCGTTTGGGGAAAGGCAGAGGAGTTTCTAGGACCCTGTAACAACAGTGACAAATCAGGAGCTGAGGTTCTAGGCTCCAGCATCTGTCACAGTGCGTGCTCTGTGCCCAGCGGACTTCATGCCCCCAGCCACACACACAGGTAGGAGGGCATCACATGACCACTTTACAGATGAAGTGGAAGGAAAATGTCTAGATTATTCATTCACAAACAGAGGCTGAGTCAGAACTCAACCCAGGATGGGCTAAATCCAGGGTCTATAGTCTGCCCACATTAAGCAGATCCACAGAGTCAAGAACGCAGCTTTGATTTGTGGCCTCAAATCATCTCCACTTCAACCCCAACTCCAACATCTGCATAGATTCTCTCACTGTCTCCTAGAAAGTAGGCGAGGAAGCAGGAAGGAAAGAGGGAACCTCTCTAAAGAAACCAAAGTGGGTAGCAGTCCTCGATCCTCAATTCCTAACGCCCTCGAGCCTGTTCTGCAGAAAAGAGAATAGAAGTGGTCTGGATGACCCTGGAGAAGATTCCAGAACAGGGAGGTGGAAGTCAGGGAGACACAGATTTTACTCCAAACAGGATGTTCCCAAGTGAGGAAGAATTTCTTCCCAAGGGCAAGAGCTCTCTACAACTGTACATAGGGACTTCAGTGCTACAGAGACTGAGGCCCTGGATTCTAGATCAGGGCAGACAGGCAAAGGCTGGCAAAATGGCCTAGCAGGTAAAAAGGCTTGTGTACAGGTCTGATGAACTGAGTTAGATCCCTGGATTCTGCAAGGTGGCAAGGGAAAACTGAGTCCCTGGAGCTGACCTCTGACCTCTACACTTGCGCTTTGATGTGTACACTCTAAAAGATGCACACACATACTCGAAGATACACTGAAACAAACAGACAGATAAATAAATACATGAAATTTAAGGACTGGTGGCCACCTAGATTTCTCTTAACACTAAGAGCCAGTGCCTCTACACAAAAACCTACACAGGAACTGGAGGAAGATGCATGAAACCCCCAGCACAAAAGAGATGTTTGAACTTGGAAGCCCAGTGGAGTCCTACAGGCAGCCCTGCCCGTCCAGCCCAAGAAAAGGGCTGAATTCCAACTACTGGCATTGTCCTTTGTGCTCCTCCCCCACCACACACACACTCACACGCACACTCACACGCACACGCACACGCACACGCACACGCATACACACTTCACCACTCTGGCTCCTGGTCTGTGCTTTCTGCCTGTGTAAAAGACCACAGATGGCAGCACCAAGCCAGGCCCAGATGCCCTGCCTAGAAAGGTCTTCTGCCTGCACCTCTTCTTGGGTCAGGATGCATCAATAGTACCCATTCTTCATCCCTGTGGCTCGCAGTGCCAGCTGTGGTTACCATGGCAACCGAGCAAAGGGACAGAAAGCCCTGGGAGCTGTAGATTAAATTTCACTTCTTTGGACCATTATAATACCAGGCCCAGACACCATTTTTGAATCTCCAGTGACCATTATGGCTATCACCAATCAGAAACAGCAGTTTTCCCTACTGGCTCTGGGTTTGTCATTCTACTGAGAGAGCTCTCAGGTACCCTCCACCTGTAAACTCCTGCTGTAGCCTACAGCTGAAGCAGGAGGTGGGCAGGCCACTTACTGCTTTGCCCTGGACCATGAGGGTGCCTCTGGAGAAACCAAGCCACAGAATATTAGACTGAACCCATTACCTATAACACTCAGACTGAAAAATGAAAGTCCAGAGGCATTCCCTGAGCCTCCCCTAATAGACTAAGGGAAGATCTGAACCAGAACCCAGACAGGGTGATGATGGCTCAGTGTGTAAACGGGTTTGCTACCAAGACAAGGAGCTGAGTTCAAAGCCAGACACCTGCATGGTGGAAGGAGAGAACAGATTCTGTCAAGTTGTTGTCTGACCTCCGTGTGTATCCTATGGCATGTGTAAGTGTGCGCCCACGAAATAAATAAGTGTAAAATTAAAAAGAAGAAAATAAAACAAACCAGCCATGAGTGGTGCACACCTGTAATCCCAGCAGGTGGCAGGGGCAAGTGGATCTCTCTGAATTTGAGAACATCCTGCTCTACACGGCCAGCCAGGGCTACAAGAGATGCTCTGTCTCAAAACAACAAAACAAAGCAAAAGCCAAATGGAACTTTAAGATTCATTTTTAATTTTTTAAATAGTCACTCACTTATTTTTATTTATTTATTTATTTATTTATTCCCCAAGAGAAGGTTTCTCTGCATAGCCCTGAACTCACTCCATTGACCAGGCTGTCCTTGAAGGCACAGATCCACCTGCCCCTGCCTCTGGAGCCCAGGGATACAGGCGTGGTCCACCATGCCCGCCCGGCTTACTATTCCTAAGAAAGTATAACACACCAGTGTAGGCAGCCCAGCATTCTGATTCAAATGAGGCTGTGCAGATAGGCTCGGTATTTGCTGATTTTCATCTGGAAGACAAGTCCTGGAGACTCACAAAGTCTCGTAAGGCCACATAGCTCAGATCCTAGCTCCTTGGTTCATTCCTTGTAACCTAAACCTAAGTCTCATAAGGCCACATAGCTTAGATCCTAGCTCCCTGGTTCATTCCTTGTAACCTAAACCTGGAGGTCCACGACCTGTGATCTACACCTCTGGAGTTACCCTTATCAACTTAAAATCTTCTCACTTTCTACCAGGAAAGACCTAGAAAGAAGAAATAAAGGGTCTCATGAATGCATCTGGTCACCCTCTAAGACTGTGCGGCTCTGATGTTCAACAATCCCTTCTCCCCTTCAAAGCTTTCCTGGGCTCCTCCCTGCCAGCCTTTCCTAGACTGCTAACCAGACAACAGCAACAACTGCTGTGAGGAGTCGTGGAGGCTTTGCCACTCCTCAGAATGCGTTCTGTGAGCTGGTGAATCCTGGCTCCTTTGATCTCTGACTGGTGTTCACGGGAAAGATTAAATTACATGTTCTAGATATGAAACGTGGTCATTAAAGCAGGTTATTTGAATGCCCTAACCAATTACACGGAACACATTTAGCAAATAATATAGAAACTACAAAGTTTCAATGAAGAGAGAGAGAGAGAAAGAGGGAGAGGATTAGAGAAGGGTGTTTTGTTTTGTTTTTTGAGACAGTTTCTCGGTTTCTCAAACTGTCCTGAACTTTCTCTGTAGACCAGGTTGGTCTCAAACTCAGAGATCTGCTTGCCTCTGCCTCCTGGGTACTGGGAGCATCACCACCATACAGACTTGAGAAGGTGGGAAATTTTAAATTTTTTCTTTCTTTGCAGTGCTGGAGAGCAAACCACGAGCATGCCATGGAAGTGCTTTACCCTGGAACTACATCCTGATCCTTGCAGGGGAAATCTTAACAGTCTTTAAGACATGTATCAACAAATGACATTACAGAAGTTTTATTTGAGCCCTGATATTTTACATTTTTTATTTATTTTTATATTGTGTATATGAGTGTTTTGCCTATGTTCCATGTATGACTTGGACGCGGTGCCCAAGGGGACCAGAGAGGGGGACAGATCCTTCGGAACTGGAGTTATAAACAGTTTTGAGCTGCCATGCTGGTGCTGGAATTGGCCCTGGGTCCTCTAGAAGAGCAGTTGGTACTCTTAACCACCTCTCTAGCCCCTGAGCCCTGATTTTTTAAAATTAACTATTGTTGGGTATGATGGCACACACTGTAAACTCTGTACTTGGGGAACTGAGATGGGCGGGTGGCAAGATCCAGTTCAAGATGAGTCTGAGGCCAGTTTGGGCCAAATAGTGAAAGCTTGTCTCAGAGAACAGCTGGGGGCTGAGCAACAGGTCAGTCAGTAGAGCGCTCACCTCACAAACATGAAGGTCTGAGTTCGGATCCCCAGAACCCATGTAAAAAGCTGAGAGTGAGGGGTGGGTGGGGGACCTCAAAAGCACGTTATGTTAAAAAAGATCTTAAAGATCTTAATGGAAGCTAGGTATAGAGGTGCACGCCTTTAATCCCAGCTCTTAGAAGGCAGAAGCTGGTGGATCTCTGTGAGTTCAAGACCAGCCTGGTCTACTGAGTTCTAGGCTAGCCAGGGCTACATAGTGAGACCCTGTCTTAAATTATGCGCGCAGGGGGTGGGGAGGACAGATACGGGCTGGAAAGGAATAGCAAGGAGTGGACAGAGTCTGCCAACGTGACGTTTCTGTCAATGTTGGTGGGTTTTTTGTTGTTGTTGTTTTGTTTTGTTTGTTTTTTGTTTTTTCGAGACAGGGTTTCTCTGTATACCCCCGGCTGTCCTGGAACTCACTCTGTAGACCAGGCTGGCCTCAAACTCAGAAATCCACCTGCCTCTGCCTCCCAAGTGTTGGGATGAAAGGCATGCACCACCACTGCACGGCTCTGTCAATGTTTTAAATGTCTCATAAAAAGGAAAAGTTGGGGGCTGGGGCGGGGGGGAGAAAGAATAAGACACTTGTTGAAACCGGGTGAGTAAGCTAAGAGTAGGCTCAAAAATTTCTACAAAGCAAATAAAGTAAAGAAGACAAAGGGGCTCTTACTGGGAGCCAGGCTGGGGGCTGCTCCAGCAGCCTGAAACTCGCTCAGCGACTTCAGTGTTGTCCAATGAGCTGGCCCCTTTCAGCTTTCAGTAAGAGAGACGGGGAGGCTCTGGGGCCCAAGCCTGGTGGGAGGGTCCCAGGGGAGACAAGGACAGGCAGCACCTGGTAGAGGTGGCCGGTCAGTCAGGGAGTGCATGGTAGAGAAGAGATTGCTTCTTCCCCAGCCCAACCGTTCTCAGGCATGGCGACTCTCAGCAAGTCCCTAGTTAGTCCCTGGCCTGCCAGCTCCCACCACGCAATGAGAAGGGCAGCTGCAGCCACGCCCTACCCACTGAAGCTGGAACTGCACAAAGCTGCGCCTGTGGCTTCTGCGCATGTGAGCTGCTCTGTCCGCGTCTAGCAATGATTTTACTTCTCGTCCATGAGATCCAAGAGATGCTTAGAAGCTGTCAGGACACTGCCTGGGTGGCTAACACAGAGAGGGGAAGGGCGGGTGTCTTAGGTAGGGTTTTACAGCTGTGGACAGACACCATGACCAATGCAAGTCTTATAAGGACAACACTTAATTGGGGCTGGCTTACGGGTTCAGAGATTCAGTCCAGTATCATCAAGGTGGGAGCATGGCAGTTGACTTCCATGCAGCTAGGATGAGAATTTTTTTTTTTTTTTTTTTTTTTTTTTTTGTTATTCGAGACAAGGTTTCTCTGTATAGCCCCGGCTGTACTGGAACTCACTCTGTAGACCAGGCTGGCCTCAAACTCTCAGAAATCCGCCTGCCTCTGCCTCCCAAGTCCTGGGATTAAAGGTGTGCGCCACCACGCCTGGCTAGGATGGGGATCTTAAAGCTCACACCCACAGTGACACACCTACTCCAACAAAGCCACACTTCCTAATGGTGCCACTCCGTAAGCAGAGCGAATACAAACCATCACCGTGGGCCTGGAAACTTGGCCAGCCTCATACTTCTGGGGCAACTGCAGCTTAGCTCCACTACTAAGGGTTGACGGTTGATGGAGGGTCTCTGGAAAACTGACTCTGAGGTACCTCAGTCACAATAAGTCCCTGCTATCCTCTGGGCCCTGGGTAAAGCATGCTGGGGATGGAGGATGTCACACTGTCCCTGTCTCGGGTGCTCACAGCTTAGGTAAACACAGAACAGTAGTGAGAAGCCACCTGCTAAGGGCTGAGGAGGCTTGGAAAAGCCAGAGCCAGAACACAGAGCAGCTCTGGACTCACCCAGGGGAAGTGATGCGTCTTCGGACCCCAAAAAGAGTAGCCACAGGTCCAGCAAAGCAAGAGAAGGCGCCTGTATGGATGGTCAGCACCCCCACCAGGTGCATCTGAGCAACAGTCTGGGGTCCCCAGCACTGTGCATTCACGGGACCAGGGAGGAAGTGTGAGCAGTCAGGCCTCAGAGCTAAGCCTCTGCTACACCCTGAAGACTGGCTGGTGCACCGAAGGGCAGCGAGTGGACACGCTTGCCCGTCACTGCACACGAGGGTTTATTCCCAGGGGCAGGGGCAGGCTCACCCTGCATCGATGGAGCCCTTTCACCACAAGCAGGCTTTACAGATGGAGACTACAGCCAGTCACAGGTTATGGTATGTGTCCAAAGGTCGAGAGTCTAATCCCTCAGACAGACAGACAGACAGACAGACAGACAGATTCCAGGGGACAAGCTTGAACCAATCCCTGGGTTTTACCCTACAAATCCTGGAGTTCCTAAAACAGTGGTTCTCAATCTGTGGGTCGTGACAAATGACACTTTCACAGGGGTCCCCATCAGACATTCACATTACAATCCATAACAGTAGTAAAATCACCATTACGAAGTAGCAGCAAAATCGTTTGGGGGTTGGGGTGTCACCACAATACAAGGATCTGTATTAAATGGTCTTGGCATTAGGAAGATAGAGAACCCCTGACTGTCCTAGACGGTCTGAACAAGGGCAGTGCGTTGACAAGGTTTGGAACAAAGAGTTTGTCTTCTGAGGGCAGCTGCAGCCAATGCCCAGGTGGGAGACAGGGGGTCCATATTTGTCCCTGGGGCAGGACAGAGAGATAGGAGTACAGCCAGCTCTGGGGAGCAGATTACCCAGCAGGAAGGACGCAGACTCAAGCCGGCTCAGGAACCTGCACCTCTGTGAAGTCACCTACTGCCCCACTTAAGGTTGCTATGCTAGGTTTGGGGCAGCCACTTTCTGTGGTACCTTGCTTTCCCCATCATCCATTTGCTGTAAGGTAATCATTAGCCTCTCCATGTCAGAGGGAGGAGGGAGGGAGGCTAGGGAGGCTGAGCAGTGGGCTCAAGGTCTTGGAGGAAGCGCGCGCGCTTACACACACACACACACACACACACACACACACACACACACACACAGTCTCAGGAATCCATGAGGCAAACGCAAGCAGGAGGAATTCCCTTCATCCTTCCTTTCCTTTCCCTGCTCCTTGCTTCCTTTGGGGGAGGATGACCTTGAACTTCTGATTCTGCTGCTTTTACTCCAGAATGAACCCAGAGCTTCACAAACACTCAGAGAAGACCCTTCTGGGACTTTTTCCTACCCTTCTCCTCTACCCTCCCCCTCCCACTTCTCTCCTTCCTTCTTCTCTCTTTCTCATTTGAGACAGAGTCTTACTCTATAACCCAGAATGGCTTCTCACTCATAGCAATCCTCCTGCCTCAGCCTTTCATGTCTGGGATTATAAACATGTGTCACTACACCCCCACACCAGATTTCCCAGTCACCTTTTCTAAAGAGTGCCAGCTCCTTGGTGGCAACACAGGACCACGGAAGAACCGATTTCCAGCACGTATGTTCACAGCTGCATGATCACGTGTACTGGACTAGAGGCTGGAGGCGGTGTGGTACTGAGTCTTAGGCCTGTTCCCTCTGTGTACCCTGATAAAGCTCCTTCTCCTTCTATGCCTCAGTTTTCGCTCTCTCTCTCTGAGAGACTTGAGATCTTAAGCCCATTCAGGGATGCTTGAGACTCAGAGTTGACTTCATGATGCCCTGCAAGGCTGCTCCAGCCTAGCCAGCTGCGGGAACACAAGTCCACTGGGTGACTTCACCCAATGTCCCTGTGCCTTAGGCCTCTCTGTCCTGCTGAGCAGTTAGAAGGTGCTGGAGGAAAGGAGGGTTCAACCCCCTGCCTTTGCACAGCCCCATGGGGGCCAGGACTGGCCGGTGGAGTGACTTTGCCCAGTCTCCCCCATCCCTGGGCCTCCCACTTCAGAGTCCCTCTTCTGGAATGAAGAAGCTGGGCGGTGACAAGGAAGGCTCCTGCTGGCTCTGCCATTTATTATTTCAGGGCTCTGGCTGCTTTCCTTCCTGTGAGGCTGGAGCCTCAGCCTGCCGTGTGACCCAGGTGGGGCCTCAGTGGATGGTTCCTATCCTGGGCAGCAGGCCAGCCTGGCCAGCTCAGTCCCTCCACTACCCCTTGAGGGGTAGTTGGAAGCCGAAAGGAAGAGGGGATGCAGGAAAGGAACCACGCCCTCCCCACATGGAGGCCTCAGCAAACCCCAAGTTTCCTGGCTGGGATTTTCCTCAGGAGACTTCTCGGCAATGATGAACTAAGAGAACAAGAACTTTGCTGGACCGACGGCTGAAGATTCCCGAAGATTCCCAGCCTGACCCCTGGCTGCCAGCCCTGGATTCCACCCAGCCGAGGGAGACAGCCTGGCCTGCTGGACAGAAAAGTAGGAGATCTGGAGCCTGGAGCCCTCTGGCCTCCACTGGTAACCAGGACAACACTCAACCCCTGTTCTCCATCATGAGCCCCTCTGGCACCAGCTATGAAGCTCTTAGCAATTTCCTGACCATGGCAAGCTAATTCCAGTCACCTCAGCTGCTCCCTGTGCCTGGAGGGACTCTTTCTCCTTCCTTCTGGAAACACTCATCTATCCTGACTCAGCACGAGGGTCACCCCCAACTCCCACCACTGCTGAATTGCCTTGCCTTGCCTTTTGCTATCCAGTGCCAACCTATAGGTCTTTATCAGAGCCCTTACTGCCCTGTGTGCCACACACACATGATCTTGGAAGTGAGACTGAAGACAGAGGGAGGGAGTACTTCCTTTGTGCGTGCAGTAGTGGAAGGCAGGGAAGTGCTGGATGCCCTGCAGCGTCTCTCTGCCCTTAAGACAGGATCTCTCACTGAACATGGAGCTAGGCTGGCAGCTAGTAAGTCTTGACAATACTCCTATAGTGCTGTGTTTACAGGCACTAGCATAACCAAACTCAGCTTCTTAAATGTGTGCTGGGATTTGAACTCGGGTCCTCATACGTTTACAGCAAGCTCCTACCCATTGAGCCATCTTTCTACCCCCATCATTACTTTTGTATGGATATCACCCACCACAGAAATGTATATTAATACCTATAGTAGGAATAAGAGATCAAATGAATGAATGAATGAATGAATGAATGAATGAATGTTATCAAGGCCCCGCAGGAACAGGAAAAAGGCAGCAGGAGTTAAGGACACCGATTGTCATAGTATGATGTCCAGTATTCTTAGCTGTGTGATGTGAGGCAAGAGACTTAACCTCTCTAAGCCTCCATTTCCCCTGGTGTCAAGTTGGGTAATAACAGCATCTATCTCAGAATATCAGACCTCTTCAGCATTTAAGCAACTACCCTGCTGTGTGTGCTGTACGCAGAATGAGCTTCCTAATAACGATTACCATCCAGTGTCCAGTAGCTGCCTTTACAGTATCCCCAGACTGCCCAGGAAAACACGACCTAGAGTGCTAAAAACCAAACCACAAATCAATCAATCAAGAATGATGAGACCTACAACCCCAGAGACCCTGGGGACAGCGGGAGGAGCCAGGAATCACCAAGCAGAGGGAGCAGGATCCACTCTGGGCCAGCTTCCCAGGTGCAAAGGCCGGCTCTGCCACTTCCTGCTGGTAGAGGAGCCAGATTTAGCAAAAATAAATACACAACACTCAGCCGTATTTACATTTCAGACAATTGCTGAACAACTTGGGAGGTGAAGTACTGCCCAGATGTTGCCAGGACATCCTGTATGTTACCTGGCAATCCCGCTTGCCAGGCTACTTTACCCCTCGAGCCCTGGAAGGTTCCTCACGTGGGGATCACACAAGAGAGTCTGTGGAAAATAACTTCCACAGTGCCTGCTCTGTCTGCTAAGCCAGATGAAGGGGACAGACTTTAAAAACGCAGTGCTAGCTATAAGAAGCTGAGACAGAAAACCATGTATTATAGGGGTCCAGCTACGAAAAATTTCCAGAATGGGCAAATCCAAAAACACAAAGTAGCCGGGGCAGGAGGTTCCCACTACGCAGTATGGGGCTCCTTACTGGGGCCATGTGTTTGAGAATTAAATAGTGGTGGTTATTGTACAACACGGAAGATGTAATAAAGACATATTTATGTTTTCATATGCTTTAAACGGGAATACAGCCTAAGGGTAGCGTTTGCCCAGAAAGTGAAGTCCTTATTCAACTCTAGTACATACATAATAGTGAATGAATGAATGAATGTTTTTAAAATCATGTGTATGTGTGTATCTGAGTGTGAGTGTGTGTATGAGTGCAGACATCGGCAGATAAGAGATCCATGATGTAGGTGCTGGGAACCAAACTCAGGTCCCCAGGAAGAACAGAACATTCTCTTAACCATGAGTAACCATAAGGCATATCTCTAGCCCCTAAATAAATTTTTTTGAGACAGGGTCCTGGCTGTCCTGGAACTCACTCTGTAGCCCAGTCTGGCCTTAAACTTTCAGAGATTCGCCTGCCTCTGCCTCCTGAGTGCTGGGATCAAAAGTGTGTGCCACCACTGCCTGGTTATATGCGTAATTTTTAAAGTGGAAATGTAGTTCACTGGTAAAGCACGTGTACAAAGAATGTGTGAGACCCTGAGATCACGTCTCAGGAGGAAAGAGAGAAAAAGAAAGAAAGGAAGAGGGAGGGAAAGGAAGAGAAGGAAGAGACTGACAGAGGGAGAAGAAAAGGTTTAAAATGGTGAATGTGACATAATGTACATTTTATCACCACTTTAAGTAAGTCTACCTACTGCACCGCAGGAGGCTGTAATGTGCAGCCAGCACGGGGCCTCTGGAGAGGTTATTAACAAATGTTTGATTCAGAAACAGGTGGATGGGAGAGCAGAGGGCAGAGCAGAGGAAAGATCCTGCCTCCTTCAAAACCAGGCTCCAAGCCAGGCCTGGCTTTGCAGACCTAGAATCCTAGTATCCGAGAGGCTGAAGCAAGGGGATCCCTGCAAGTCTAAAGCCAGTTTGGACCACAAATGAAGAGCCTGCCTTTAAAATTCTAAAGAAAAGATGATAATAAACAAACAGGTTCTGCACCTCACTCTCTGTCTTCCAGAGCACAGTCCTCCCTGAGCTGGCAGCAGGTCAGATTGGATCATTCTTGATTGTTCGCTCTGAACAGCTGCCTCCTCTCTGCTGCAGTTGTTGTCTTGATGTGATTCTGACCCCTTTACCCTGCACAGACACACGCACACGCACATGCACATACTCTTGCACACACAGGCACACAAGCACTAGCACGCACATATGCATGCACACACATTATTTAAAGTGTCTTGTTACGTGCATGTTACATGTAACCCTCTCAAACAAACCCCTAAGAGTTGTCCTCTCTGACTTACACATGGGGAAATGGAGTCTGAAAGGTTAAGCTCTTTGTCTGGCGTCACACAGCCAGTGCGAACTCAAAGCTAAGTCCGTTGGATCACACACACTGACCGCTACTACTGAACTCAGCCAGGCAAATGGATACTGTGGACATCACAGGTTGGTCATGCTTTCACAGACAGAGTCCTTCTTCTAGCAGATGGGGACCTTGTCTGATCACCTCTGTGACCTTTGTACACACGATGTTCTGTAAACATGGTTTAATGGGTCACTAACTTCTAGTGGGCATTCAAAGCTCACTGATCTGTTTTCACACTGACTGCCCAGTCACTTGGAGAATTTCCAAGCGGCTCCTGTTCAGGCCTTTCCTCTGGGAGACTCTGACTCTGATTCCACAGGGTCAAGGCCCAAGGTATCTGAGGTTCTTTGGGTAAGTAAGGTCTAGAACCAGCATAGAGGAACCTTCAGCAACTTCCACCTGATCAGCCAGCTCAGTCCTTCAAAGTGCTCCTGGTGACTGGAAAGCATGACACTCCTGGGGCCTGCCCTGTAGCCAGAGGAACCCTGTGTGCTTTCCCAGAAAACACCAGGTTTCCCTGTAAAGGGACTAATATGCCTAAGAACTAACTGTCTGGGAGGCTGTAGCTCAGTTGGTAGAGTGTTTGTCTAGCATGCATGAAACCCTGGGTTCAATCCCTAATACTGCATATACTGTGTGGAACGTGCTTGCAATCCCAGCACCAGGAAGTTGAAAGTCGGGAAGATCAAGAATCAAAGTCATTCTCCGATACAAAGGAAGTTCAAGGCCAGCCTGAGCTATGGCAGACCCCCATCAAGAGCTAGGGAGATAACTCAGTCAGTAAGGTACTTGCTGCAAAAGCATAGGGACCTGGATTCAGATCTCTGGCACTCATAAACAGCCAGGCTCACAGCACTTCTGCAAGTAGCGCTGTGAGGCAGAAACAGGGATATCCCTTTGTCTGGGGTCACACAGCCAGTAGGAACTCAAAGCCAGGTCAGTGGGACCTCATTTACTGACCGCTGCTACTGAACCCAGCCAGGCAAACGGATACAGTGGTCACTGGCGAGGCCGCAATGAGACCCTGTGTCAAAACACAACGGTCAGGAGCGATCACACACGGACGTCAGAGGTCAACCTCTGGCCACCTCCACACATGTAGACATTTAGCAGCACACATGTTCACAGACATAGAACAACATATCCACCCTCGGACACCTCACACACACGCTAGGAGTAAAAAGATAACACAGCTGGATGATCAAACTGCCTTTGAGGCTGTTTCTTCCTTTCAAAGTTTCAGTTTCTATTCCCAGATCTACCTTGCTACTCCTCGGACCAGACAGAGCTGGACATCCGCCAAAAGTTAGCGCTCAAGGCTGAGGCATGTGCTGGAGGCTAGACTTTGACACCAGGCCGAGGCTGACCCTCACTCCAGACAGAGGCAGCTGAGAGAGGAAGGGCTGGGATCACATTCACCTCTCTTCAATAATTCGCATCAATCTCCTATAATCTGTCCCCATCTCTTCTCTCCAGCACACGGGAGATAATGACACCCGGTTCCCACACTCACCATAGGCCTACATAGCGCCGAAGCCATCGATGGTGTTGCTGTCTGCTTATTTTGCTACAGAGGCACCCTGGCAGCTGGCCACCCCTCCCTCCTCCATCCTCGCAGCTCTGAGGTCCTGCAGTCCGCACATCCCTCGCTTCTTCCCTGGGAGCGCCTTTCCAGTCTCTTCCATTAGTTTCTTCTGCTGTCTCTCCAGACTTCAGTTCCCTGGAGCACGGGCTGGGGCCCCTGAATCCCTCCCCAGAAGTGATCTCCTCTGTTTCCACTGACAGGATGGACGTAAACAAGATGTGCAGATTCGGGGACTTTTGGAGTACTGGGTTATAGACTCTCACACACCTTATACACTGCTAAACCTGTGCCAAGGACATCTGACACCAAGACACAAGTCTTAGCAGGCCGTGTCTCATAAAAGCCAGAGAGATGGTGTTCTTGCTTTTCTAGGCCTCTGCACCTGGGCTTAGTTAATAAGAGACTCTCACTGTGGGTCTGAACCAGAAGACCAGAGCATGGAAAACCCATTGTGCTGATAACCGATGGCAGTGACAGTGTCCTGGGAACAGTGGCACCTAAAGCTGTGGCATTATGGAGCAGTGTCCTGCCAACCTGGCCTGTGATGTCACTCTGGCTGGCATCTGCCTGCTGCTCAGCCCCAGTTCTCCAGCTCTGAGAGCTTCTGGGAACTACTGAGTTTCCCATCAAGTGACTTCCTATTCTGTTTAGAACAGCCCAGATGGGTGTTTCTGGGCTTACAGTAAGCTGTCTGAGGATACACCTACCATCCCACGGATTGGACCTGGAGTGTGTAAGTCTGAGTGTGGCCAGAAGTTGACGTTGGGTGTCTTCCTAAGTCACTCTCCATCTTATTCATTTATTTTGGTTTTGGCAGTCCTGGAACCCGCTCTGTACATCAGGCTGGCCTCGAACTCAGAAATCTGCCTGCCTCTGCCTCCCAAGTGCTGAGGTTAAAAGTGTGTGCCACCATACCCAGTTTGTAGCCCTGGCTGTCCTAGAACTTGCTCTGTAGACCAGGCTGGACTTGAACTCAGAGCTCCTCCCACTTCTGCTTCCTAAACTGAGATTGGTGGTGTGTGCCACCTTGCCCAGCTTATTTTGCTTTTTTGAGATAAGGTCCCATGTAATCTTAGCACTCCAGGGGCAGCATAAGTTTTGAGGCTAACCTGTTCTACATAGCTGGTTAAGAGGCTAGCCACACCTACAGAATCAGACCCTGTCTCAGTAAAACAAGACACATGGAGAAGCCATCAGGAGATGGCTCAGTATGTAAAGTGCTTGCTGCATAGCCATGAAGACCTGACTCCCTAGCACCCACATGAAAAGCTAGGCCTGCCTGTGCCTGCCTGAGCATCTCCTCCCAGGGCTGAAGAGGGAGAGATGGGAGGGTCCCTGGGGTTGGCTGGACAGCCAATCTATTGAATTAGTTTGCTCCAGGTTCTAAGTGTGTTCCTGGTTGGAAGAGAACTAGGGTGAGATCCTGTCTCAAAAAAATAGTATTGAATAATGACAAGAACAATAACAGTAAAAATCTCACACATGTGCACATGCACACACAGACACACAGACACACACAGACACACAGAGACACACAACACACACAGACACACATAGAGTCAGACAGACACACACATACAGAAACAGAGACACACACACACACACAGACACACAGAGACACACACACACCACAGCGGAGCATAAGTTACTAGCATTGCCTACAAGCCTCTGTACAGCCTGCCCCGTCTCTCCTCCTAACTCATCTGCTAAGCTTTTCCATTTACCCGCGCTAGGCTTCTCTCCCTTCCGCCTCTCTTCAGCGCCTCGTCCACTTGAGGTTCTTTACGTGTGAGGTTCTTTACTGCCAGAGGACCTCTGCTGAAGCTGTCCCCTCCTACTGGGACAACCCCAGGCCACTGCTCTCTGCTTAGTTTTTATGTTTTTTTATTTGTTACTCAACCAATCCTTTCTAGGCACCTACTGTAGTGCTACAACCAGGGGCTGGGAGTATAGCTCGCAGCAGAGGGCATGTTTAGTATGCATGACACCATAAATTTAATTGCTAGCCACACTGAAAACAGTAATTAAACCTGGGAATACAATATCAAGCTTAGAGTCTAGTCTCATGGAAGAGAAAAATCTATTCTATCAAGAAACCAGATGTTGCCAGGCAGTGGTGGCGCACGCCTTTAACCCCAGCACTTGGGAGGCAAAGGCAGGTGGATTTCTGAGTTCAAGGCCAGCCTGGTCTACAGAGTGAGTTCCAGGACACCCAAGGCTACAGAGAGAAACCCTGTCTCGAGAAACAAAAACAAAAAAAAAGAAACCAGATGTTAATGAAATAGTTATACAAATATGTATATAATTGGGTTTTTGTTTGTTTGTTTGTTTGTTTGAGACAGGGTTTTCTCTGTGTAGACTCAGCTATCCCAGAACTTGCTCTGTATACCAGCCTGGCCTTGAACTCACAGAAATCCACCTGCTTCTGCCTCTCGAGTGCTGAGATTAGAGGCATGTACCACCACTACCTGGTAATAAATATAAATTTTATCTGTGGGACCAGTAGGAAATACGGTAAAAACGCTGAGCAGCCAGGCCAGCTGAAGAGCTGATAGGTGTGGACCGGGGAACAGTTAAGGAGAGGTGGGCAGATGGCACATACACAGCAGGTAAGACTCATGGCCCTCGGTGAGGACAAGTGCGTGAGTCTCCCAGCTTGTGCGATGGAGCCAGGCGCCCAGCGTGAAGAGTCACATGTGGTCTAAGCAAACCTGCTGCAAACCGCTGGACATGGGAGTTTGGGTTGGGTGAGTCACTTGAGAGGCAGGAGGTGACTGAAGCCATGGGCTCGACAGCCTGGAGAGAGGGGCAGCGGCAGGAAGAGAGATGACCCAGGGCCCAGCCTTAAGGAAGGCCCGGACACGGGGATGAACTTCCTGCCACCTGCTACCATAGGCAATCGCCGTTGACTATGCTCCTCTGTTCCTTGGGCTGACTTCTCCCTAGGGCAGGAACTGCCTGTCTCTTGCTGAGAGATGAGTGAGTGTTCCAAGCACCTACTGCTTGGAACCACAGTGCCATTATGAGACCCTTGGTAAGGCTGTCTCATCCAGTCCTTGGACAATGCAACTAGGTTTTTGATCCCCAATGTCTAGCAAAAAGTCCAAATGCCTAACTTGTGTCCGGACCCTCCAAGATGCTAAGCACCCCTTAGCACACTGTTCCGGCTTTAAACTCTGTCTAGCTCTCTAATAGGCTCAGCATCAGCTGGGATAACATGCAAGTGTTCTAAAGAGGGAGACACTGGCAGAGGGCCTCACAAGCCTCTCCACAGGCCAGACCACGAGAAATGGAGAGGCTCTGTGGTCACTCACGGCAGGGGGTGGGGGATGGGGGTGGGGAGGGTTTGATCTCTGGACCCTGTCTTCCTTCTCTAAGAAGTGATCTCCTCCCCCAGGGTTAAATCCATGGTCATGTTTACCATGCCTGAGTCTATACCTCTGTGACCTCTGTTGATGAAACCGGGGGTGGAGACCCAGCTTCTGTAATCAGTCCAGAAGCTGGGCTGGGCTGTCAGGAACTTGGAAGTGGGACATGGGAGACTGGCTGGGTTACCTTTAGACACGGGACAAGTGAGGTCACATAACCATGGGGACCGAAGCTGCACTCTGAGGCCTAACCAATGAGAAAGGAGCAGAAGCAACAATCAGATTAGAGTGTAAGACAAGGTGGATGAGGCGGCTCCCGAGCTCCTGACTCCTCCCAAGCCGGAACTCCTGGGCCACATGGGGTCCAGTTCCAAGAGGCATCTCTGTTTCTCTAAAACAAGCTTCCTTTCCACAGAAACTGGCCAGGAGTGTTTGTATCCTCCTGGTCTCCAGGATCCTGGAATTTTTTTTAATTTATTTTTTTATTTTTATTTTTTCTTGAGACAGGGTCTCTATTATGTAGCCTTGCCTGTCCTGGAACTCGCTATGACGACCAGGCTGGCTTCAAACTCATAGAGATCCTCCTGCCTCTGCCTCCCTCTGGAGTGCTGGGACTAAAGACAAGAGCCACCATGCCCAGTCTACATAATACTTTACACTAAAACAAAAAGACACACCATGAGGCAAACCATAAGGACATTCATACTGCGTACGCTGCCATTTTGCTCTAATTTTTACGGTACTTAAGACTAGACCTGCCGGGCGGTGGTGGCGCACGCCTTTAATCCCAGCACTTGGGAGGCAGAGGCAGGTGGATTTCTGAGTTCGAGGCCAGCCTGGTCTACAGAGTGAGTTCCAGGACAGCCAGGGCTATACAGAGAAACTCTGTCTCGAAAAACCAAAAAAAAAAAAAAAAAAGACTAGACCTAAGATGCTAAGCTGTACTATATCTCCATCTTACAAATATTAAAACTTGAGAATGAAATCCTTAGCCAGAGGAGGTGGTACATATCCACAATTATAACAGGAAGCTGAGGCAGAACTTGGGGCCAGCCTGGAACTACGTAGCAAGACCCTGTGTCAAAAAGAAAAGGAAAGAAAGGAAAAAAGAAAGAAAAGAAATCCTATGGGTACAGTTGTGGTGGTACACACCTGTAATCCTAGCTTTCAGTAGTCAGAGAGATGGGGGTATCATGAATTTCAGGATCGCTTAGGCTAGACCATGTCTCAAAATACACACACACACACACACACACACACAACAAAGAAACGGTAATTTTGACTCCATCAGAATTTCAGCTATGCAATGTATGACATGATATGGATTTTAGGTAAACATTCCCCCAGCCATGACCCTTCCCCCACCTATCAGCTCTGAAGATAAGCACTGGAAGAATGCACGTGTCCACAAGGACTGCCTGTCACAGAGCATGGGTCAAGATGGTCTCCTGGCTTCCTGACATGCTTTCTTCCAACCGGCTCCCAAATCCATTCACTTGTGCTCTCCACTAAAGGTCACTTAGTCTTCCACCTGGAAACAGAACTTCCTCCAGGAAGTTCCCATGGTGCACTGGTCCTCACTGGCTCTCTCCCTAGCCTGTTCCTTTGGCCTCCGACAGCACTGACTGTGTCTTTCACTGGATACTCAGGACAACTGGCCTTCTCAAAGCAGGATCATTATGCCCTTGGTGCCCAGCACAGAAACAGCACAGAGAACAGCACAGAGCACAGCAGCTAGCCGGGCCTGCTGTGCCCCACGGGGCAGCTGCCTTACTTTCCCTGTGAAAGTCAATGGGGTGATGGCTATAGAGGGGTCCAGGACAGGCAGGGTTGTCTGATGCAGGAATTATTGTAATACTTCCTCATGTTGCACAGAAAGTCACAATGAAAAACGGGCAGCATTTAGCAATTCAGTGAGGTTTTAAGCAGGGAGGAATCATGAGATTCCGTTTCAAGATGAAATAATTGAGGTCTGGAGACGTTCTGAAAGGTGATGTTTGCAAGAAAGGCAGCAGGACCAGAGGCTAAGACAATGATGAAGGAATGCCAACTGCCCCACTCTCTCCCTCTGGGAGCTCAGGCAGTGTCTTGCCTTCTCTCTGTACTGGCTTCTCCATCTTAAATGAGAGAAATTCTAGCTGTGTTCTTTTTTACTGGGGTCCTTCAGCCTGGACATTCTTAGTTCCTGTCCAGGGTCTTTCCCAGTAAGGTTTACAAAGAAAGGTCTTCAGGTCCTGGGACAGAGTCCCTAGTTATTTCCAGGAAACTGGTTAGAACTAAGAGCCTTGATTTGGGAAGCAACTGCAGTTTCAATCCTGGTGTTGAGTTAGTCATACTCAGTACTGGAGGGAGGAAAAAAAAAAAAATCCCAGTATCAAACTACATGTAATCACAGCACAATCACAGAGAGACATGACCACAAAACCAACCAGAAAACTCCAGCAAAATCTAAGTCATAAGTCATAAGTCAGACTCTTAAATTTTGAGACACTGGAATGTTGAAGGGAAAGATGAGCTTGGGGATCTTGTGCTTTTCCGTTGCAAAAGTGAGAGCTTGCAAGCACACAAATCTGAAGGGAAAGAAAAGAAGAAAAGAAACTGGATTTTGTCTGGCCTGACCTGAAGCAAATCTGAGTTTACACAGCCAGGTAAGGTCAGTCAAATGCACAGGCACTTACAGCCAGAGCGGACCCCTGTGCTCTGATTCAACGCTCTAATGGACCACCTGGAGAAGAGGATAATGGGTAAAAAATCCCTAAAGATGCGGAAGGGTCCTGAGACATGGTGGCTCTGAAGCTATACATCACTCAAAATTGACAGTCTTTGTATAATTCTCTGCCTTCCTTACCAAGGAGGAAAAAGTCCAGACAGAGAGCCAGCCAGGCAGGGGAAAAGAGGAAGGGAGATTTCCTAAGATCTCGGCTCAGAGTATTTCTGTGTAGCTTTGTATCTGCCACACAGTAGGTACAATTTACGAGGAAGGGTAGGGGGACCAGACTGACCACTGAGGTCCAAAATGCCACTTCAATCCAGGGCATCCTCTAGAAGAGAGCTGGGCTCATATTATCCCCCCCTCTGGCCCCAGACTACAGGCTGTCTGCTCCAGAATATTCCTAGTGGACGAAAACCTTCAGCGAGTTCAGAGAAGAGGAATGAACTCCAGTGAGCTTGGGAATGGGGTGGGGCAGCATACAAGGGCGAAAGAAAGAGCCTGGGACACTTTGACTGGAAACACAAAGAGGAGAGGGGAGGGGAGAGGAGCCTATAAACTTGCCCGCGACAGCCAAGGTGAACCCCGGCTCCTGGCGCCTTCCCATTCACAGTCATACCACAAGGCGAGCCAAGTCTCAGAACCAGCGGCCAGGAGGAGGGGGCCTCCTCTCTCCTGCAGCCTGGGAGAGAGGTAAGTCAGGACTGAGCCTGCTTCTCAGAAAGGGAGTGACCTGAGGGGTTGCATATTTGTGGGGCTCTAAAAGCGAAAACACAGAACTGTAAGCCGCTGAGCAAATACACATATAATGGGCAGGTCGCCCAAAGTATTTGGGAGATGTGCCCCGACATGTGGAGTCTGTTTCGAGGTGACCCCGAGATCCCCCACAAAGTCCATCTGGTCTTCTCTCCCCGGCTCCACCGTGGGGACGCAGATGTTTGAGATGAGCTCGGTTCCCACAGATCTAGGAGGGGCGCGTTTCTGGAGCGCAGCGAAGAGCCATCCTAGCTCCAAGCATTCCTGCAAAGGTCAAAGCCAGGCCCCAAGTTGACGTGAGGTCCCCTCCCGCCTCGGCCCCTCACCTCCTCCCGTGCCAGCGCCGCCCCGCGGCACCGGGGCATCTTGGCGGCGAAGGCAGCTGCCCCGGCTGGGGAATTGAGGTCCTCCGCGGTGACGGCCAGGAACTCCGCGACACTGAGCTGTTCGGGCATGGCGGGCGCGAGGAGGAGACGCCGGGGCTGCCTAGAGCGCGGGGGACGCTGCACTTAACCGTGCTGGTATAGCTGCTTCCCGCAGGCCCTGTCTCACTGCCCGCAGCGTCCCAGTCGAGGCCTCTTCACTCTCTGCCCCGCCCCGCCCCTAACTTCTCTGCCACGCCCCCGGCCGCGGGCCTTTCTCTTCGGCCACGCCCCTGGCCCGCTTGTCTACCTCCCTGGCCACACCCCCTACTCGCAGTAACTCCCTGGCCAAGACCCATTGCCTCACCTAATCCCTGGCCACGCCCCCAGCCCTCACGCTCCGGCCACACCCCAGCCGCGCCCCTAACTCCCTGGTCACGCCCCAACCTCGCTTTGGCCCCACTCTGTCCTGCCTCCAAGACCTACAGTTGGGGAGCGTTCTCCCGGGGCTCTGCTCTTGACTCCCAGGCCCCGCCCCCGATCCGCTTCCCTTCCTAGCCCCGCCCCCAAGGCCTACCAGCTTCTGAGTGCGGCACACACGCTCGCAGCCAGTCCGGCTTCATCCAGCCCCGCCCCTAGCTCGATGCTCTGCCCACCGTGCTCTGGCTGGCTCCTTGTTCACTTGTTCACTTCTCCTTTCTCTTGGTTCTTCAGAGCAGTCGTCTCCCTCTACCTCACGGGTGCTGAGATTAAAGGCAAGGCCTGTGCCACCAGGCCATATAAGATCTCCGCCATCAGCCAGCTATGTGCTATTGAATCAATTGTCCCTCTGGTTTTTAGAAGTAATCGTGTCATAACCCAGAATACGTTTAAATAGGAATGGAAGAGGTTCACCCTTATCGCAGGTACACAGAATAGGTCGGGTTTCGTTGTTGTTGTTGTTGTTTTGCGGAGTTTTTTGTTTTGGTTTGGTTTTGCCCGATTTCTTAATTCCAGCTGTGAGCCAGGGTCCCTTCTCATTGCCTTGGCAACAGCATCTCTTTCTGCTTCTGCTTGAAAGCCTTATCTTCTCACTGGGCTCTTTCAGGGTCTTCTTCTTGACACCTTCACTGCCCAACCTGGCGCCTAGCATCTGGTCCCCTTTTCCTAGACCAGATGCTAAATGACTCCAGCAGTTGTTCAGGCTCCATGCTGAGTCCTCTAAATTTTCTTCTGGTCTGCATCCCTCAGTTTTGGTTTATTTGATTTTGGGTTGGTTTTTTTTTTTTCTTTTTAAGTTTAGCCTAAAAGTTTCAAACGTTACCACTAGGCTTATCCTGACCACTCTGTTCAAAACTAGTCGCCCGCTGCCTCTCCAGCCCCTCACTCCCCATTCGCCCCATCCATAATCATCTTTATTCTGCTTGGTTTTTGTGAATGAATACTGGGTGCTCTTGGAGGCCAGAAAAGGGTATCAGATCCCCTGAAACTAGAGCCACAGATGACGGTGAGCCACCATGTAGGTGCCAGGAATTGAACCAGAGTCATCTGTAAGAACAGATGTTCTTTAGCCACTGAGATATCTATCCATCCCCTTTTTAAAATGTTCACTTTTAGAAATTTGCAGTGTGCATGAATGTATGTGTGTGTGCTCGCACGTGTACACTGGCAGGACACTGAACTCAAGAGGGCAGAGGACAGTTTTCAGGAGTTGGCTCTCTTTCCCACATGTGTTCTTTCTGGAGTTGACTCTCCTTCCCACGTGCGTTCCAAGGACTGAACTCGGGGCATCAGGCTTGAGAGCGGGCTCCCTTTCTTATCTGTTTATTTACCTCGAGATAGGGTTTTATACAGACTCAGACTTAATGTGTAGCCATGGGTAACCTCAGACTCCTGACCTACATCTTTCCACCTTCTGAATGTGACTGCAGACATGGACCACCACACCAGGGTTCTGAGATGCTCTCTGTGCTAGCCCAGAACTCTAATGCACTACAACTCTGAGAGCTGTCCAGGATACTGCTTCCTCCCTTCCTCTTTCCTTCCTCCATTTTCTATCTTTCTTTTTGAGAAAGAGTCTTACTATGAAGCCCTGGATGTCCTGAAACTCAGTATATTTAGCAGGCTGAGCTCCACCTCACCAGAGCTCTGCCTGCCTCTGCAGGGATAAAGGCACGTGCCACCATGTCTATATCATGCTGCTTTCTTATTTGTCGATCATCTACCCTTCGCTCTCTCTCCTACTACCATGTAAGTTCTGTAAGAAAAGAAGGGTTTTGTTTAGGTGAGGGCTTTGTGGGAGACCAGGTTAGGGTCCAGAGGCACAGCCTGTCTGGTTGAATCCTGTCTTTGCTATCTGCCTTAGGTAAGTAGCTTCATTTCTGTGTGTGCCAGTTTCCTCTCACTGGTGGGATGAGGATGCCTTCCCTCCTAAGATCATCAAATTGAGTGGATGTTAAACAAAATACAGGGTTAAGCCTTGGAAGGCCTTTACCATGTCAATCATCGGTCCCACAGCTGATACACAGTGGGCGAGCAATGAACACAGGCTGGCATGGCAGCTTCCCTGTGCTCAAAGCCAGCTGACCCATGAGCAGAAAGGGCAGAATCTGAATCCAGGCTTATCTGAGGTCAGACTCCCTGCTTCCTTTGGTGCCATGGGAGCTACCTTCCGGGGACAAGTTCCAGGCTCATCTCCAGGATGTAGGTAATCCATACTTTCTAGTTCAAATGAGAACTGATGAGGGGCCATGTGGCTGGCAGGGACGAGGATTCCTTACCCTGAGGATCTGGGCTCCCAGCACCTTCTTGAACTAGCATGATCCGCCTGCCTCTTCCACCTCTTCCCTCTCTCAAGAGAAAAGAACCAACCTCCACACAGTTCTGAGGGCACCAAACTGACATCTGGCTGCTCTTGTCACCTGTCTGCCCCAAAGCCTGTCCCTATTGCCCGCCAGCTCAGAGCCACCTGTAATTCCAACTCCAGGAGATCCAACACCCTCTCTGTCCTCCACAGGCACCTGCACACCAGGGTACATACCTATGCACAGGCACATAACTTAAAAAAATAAATCTAATAAGAAGGTATAAGTGTCAATCTATATTTATACAGCTGGAGTTCCTAAGAAGGGGATTTTCATGTCCCCAGGACATGAACTAATAATGAAAGTGAAGCTGTTTCTCAGAGATGCTCTTTGTCTTGATCCTAGGTCCAGTCCATACAATCTTCTCAAAATTAGCTCCCCATGTGGCACACTTTGTCTTCTTGTTTATCCTTCACACTGTTGTGTTTTATATAAAAGAAAGAACCAGGATGTGTTTGTTGAAACACAGTATGGTGATGTGGAAGGGAGGGCCTCTGTGGGCCCATGTGGAGGCATCCCTTTCCCTTGAGGTACCAGCCATAGTATAGATAGTATAGAATAGAGTTGATTTAGGGGGATGGGGAGGAGAGTTGAGGGAAGAGAGGCAGAGAAAGGGAGAGAGAGGGAGAAGAGAGACTAGGGGAGAGAGAAAGAGTAGAAACCATCCAGGAACAAGTGGAGAGACGGGGGAGGGGAATGGGGAGAGAAGGGACAGAGAAGGTAAGAGAGTAAGGGGGTGAAAGAGGGTAAGAAGGGGGCAAACAGCCCCTTTTATAGTGAGTGAGTCAGGTATACCTGGCTGTTGCCAGGGAACTGTGGGGCGAAGCCTAGAAGGCATGCTAACACTATCTGCTGAGACATAGAGGGACCCTACTTTCTCTCTTTTCTCATCTACCAGCTTGGTAAGTCCCTGACCTCAACTGTACCCAGGAGTTCCCCACCAAGGAACTGAAAAGTACCCGAGTCAAACACAGTTGCTTCCAGGGCTCAGTGATTTTTTTGTATAACCTCAGTTCAAGCCACCTAGCTGACCCTAATCTTTGAATCTCAATTCTTAAATTTCTTTAAGAGAGCCGGGCGGTGGTGGCTCACGCCTTTAATCCCAGCACTTGGGAGGCAGAGGCAGGCAGATTTCTGAGTTTGAGGCCAGCCTGGTCTACAGAGTGAGTTCCAGGACAGCCAGGGCTATACAGAGAAACCCTGTCTCGAAACCCCCCCCAAAAAAAAAAATTCTTTAAGAGAGAAACTAGATATTTCCTGCCAGAAAGAGACTTAGAAGAGGACAACCCCCAAACTTGAGCACCATAGTTGGTGTCATGGCGCCCCCTAGCGTTGAATAGTGCACAGCCTACACAGCTGGAAAGCAGAACACAGTAAGCAGCTGTTTTGAGTATCCATTAGGGTGGGCAGAACCGGCAGAAGGGGCACGCCCACCCACAGAGCAGAAGCATAATTTTCTCCCACACATGTCAATTTCCAGAGAACAATGTGAATGGATTAGATACTTCAAAATCAGATTCTCAAAGGGTCAGGGAATCAGTGAACAAGGTTGGAATCTTCTAAAGAGATATTTGGTAGTTACATAAAAACATATGATACAGGAATGTATATCAGAGTACTTCTGCACAGGCAGTCACCACCACAGAGCTTAAGAACAGGACTGAGGGTCAGTGAGATGGCTCTGTGCCAAAAGATACTTGCTTCTTGCCAAACTTGAGAAGCAGAGGCAGGCAGATGTCTTGTAGGCTGGAAGTCAGCTTCATCTAGGTAGAGAGTTCCAGGCCAGCCATGGCTCATAGTGAGACCCTAGCTCAAAAACAAAGAAACAAAACAAAAAAAGGCATGATTTCTTTGAGAGCCGGAGATTTGGAGGATCTGAGTTTGATCCCCAGAACCCATGTCTAGTACATGCTCTGGCACACATGTACACACATACACATGATCCCCAGGACCCATGCATTATACATGCTCCACACATGTGCACACACACACACAAATAACAAATAAATTGTAAAAGATATCTATGATGATTTTTAAAAATTTTTTTTAAAAGATTTTTTTTAAGCCGGGCAGCGGTGGTGCATGCCTTTAATCTCAGCACTTGGGAGACAGAGGCAGGCGGATTTCTGAGTTCGAGGCCAGCCTGGTCTACAGAGTGAGTTCCAGGACAGCCAGGGCTACATAGAGAAACCCTGTCTCGAAAAACCAAAAAAAAAATTTTTTTTTTTAAATTTTATGCGTATGAGTTTTGCCTGCATATATGTATGTATAGCACACATGTGGCTGGCACCTATGGAAACCATAAGATGTCATAAATCCCCTGGAATTAGAGTTGTCATATGGGTGCTGGGAACCTAACCCATGTTCTCTGCAAGAACAACAGATGCTTTTAACCACAGAGCCCTCTCTCCAGTCCTCAGTAGCTCATCTCCTAAGATGGAGGGATTGAGAGGCTGTGGGTGTGATTTCGTGTCTCACGTGCTCAGAGCCCTGGATTCCATTCCAGCAAGTCATGAAAACAATGTGTGGCAGTGCGTGCCAATAATGCCTGTGATTCCAGCACTGAAGAGTCCGGGAAAGAAGACTGATAAAATCAAGGTCATCCTCTGCTACAATGAGAGCTTGAAGCCAGCCTGGGCTACATGAGACCCTGTCTCAGAAAAAGGTAAAACTGGAGAGAGGGCTCAGTGGCTTAGAGCACAAACCGTTCTTGCAGAGGACCCGAGTTTGATTCCCAGCAACCATATCTGTTGTAATAATTACTTCATCTCAAGTCAAGGGTTTCTACCCCACCTCTTATCATTCAGTTCACAGAAAAAGACACACAACCTTTATATTTATAATAAGCCTAATCAGCACTAGAGCTGGGCAGATATCTACCCTCTAAGCTATTAGAATCTACTTCCCTGCCAATACCCCTGAGTTATAACTCGCCATGTTCTGTCTGGGCCGCTCTTAACTCCAATTGGCTAACCCTAATGGCCGTGTTTTCATGACTCACCTACCCCATGGCATCTTCTCTTTCCACACTCTCCTCAGACTCCAAGCCTGGGAACCCAAACCCCACCTATCTCTCTTCTGCCCAGCTACAGGCTGTAGGCATCTTTATTTACCAATCAGGGATAATTTGGCAGGCAAGGTTACACAGCGCCACTTGAGTTTGTGCAGATTCTTTAGTCCCTGGAAGTAACCAGGCCTAGGCAGCCAGTATTTAGCATTACAATACATAGCAAAGGACCAAACTCAACACGCATCAGACAAGCCACAGCTGCCCGGAACTCCAGTTCCAAGTGATCTAACACTCCCTTGACAACTTCATATGCAGACATATAAATTAATTACAACAATAACAACAGCAGTACCAACAACAATAATATATTTAAAGGAAATGAGAGGAGTTGGGGTGGGATGGGTATCCCAGGACATGAAATAATTATCAAATTGAAACTTATCAAAACCTTACTTTGTGCCAGGTAGGGTGGCACATGCCTTTAATCCCAGCAAGGCAGGCAGAGGCAGGTGGATGTCTCTGAGCTAAAGGTTAGAACAGTCAGAGCTAAAGGGAGAGAGAGCCTGTTTCTGTCTCAAAAACAAACAACAACAAACTTAGGAATCCTCACAAAGGTAACTTATCCAAAGGTCGGTTGACATAGCTCAGGGGTGGAATGTTTGGGTAGCATGGTGAGAGCCTGAATTTGATTCCTAGCACTGTAGCAAAGCCTAACTTCATTAGCCGGGAAGTGAGGAAGCCAGCATCCAGTGATTGGATGTGATTGGATGCCCAGTGTCAGCTTCGAACTCCGTTCACCAAGGATGAGATCGATCAGCAAGCTTTCTTATTTACCTTGTCATGGCCACTTGCCATCTGTGTGACTTCAGAAAAGTAAATTCACCTTTCTGAGCCTCACCGGTCTTTCTGGGCCTCAGACTTCGACATAGGTTTTGAAAGTAGCGCCTTTCCTTGTGGCCACCAGAGGGCAGTAGTGCACACCCTGGATGAACAAATATCTGGCACCCAGACAGAACTCACACCTTAAGAGGGCTGTGTTGCTTTTATTTTCTGTCCTTTTCCCTTCACTTCACTCATTTTTTTTTTTTTTTTGCAGAAACATCTCACTATGTAGCCCAGGATGACCTATAACTCTCCATCCTCCTGCCTCTGCCTCTGGAATACTTATTGGTAGTTTCTAATGAAGTTCATGAAAGGACCACATACTTCTGAAAGGAAGTTTGTCCTTGCCTGGACCAGCCAATAGATCAACCCAGCATCCTCCCCTCCTGCCTCCGGCCTACAGGGACCATTTGGTGTGAGCCTCCGACCTAGTCTCTGTAATTACATTACGTTATATAATTAAAAGCCATTACGTTTCTGTAAGAACAGAAAAACCTCATATGCACAGCAACGACCTCTTACTGAAGGTAGAAACTTTCCACCGTCTCCAGTTCAAGAGAGATGGTTGAGATAGAGTTCACTGTGCACGGCACAAGAATATACACCCGTGCAGGGTGTGATTACTGTGTTCAGAGCCATGGAGGCTGTGAAACCCCACAATGCGTCTCTCGCCAGCTTGGCCAGAAACACCTCAAGATTTTTATAGATTTGGTTTTAAATTCATTTTTTGGTCACTATACATTCAGAAACTGTTCGTTGTTGCCCTGCCCCTCTTGTGTGACCTCACCCCCCCCATTCAGATATTTCACCCCATATAGAGCCTGTGTATTGTGGTTTAAATGAATGTAGCAATTTATAAACCCCGTGGTTTAAATTAGAACTGGCTGTAAGCACCACAAAGTGAGGGAGGTTGCTATGGTTTCCCCCATCACCTAACAGATGCAGGCACATAGTAAGTCCACGGAAAATGTTTGTGAGCCAGGTGTGATAGTACACACCAGTGATCCTAGCTACTCTGCAACCTGAAGCAGGAGGATTGTGAATTCAAAGCCATCATGGGCAATTTTAGCAAGACTGAAAACACAGTAAAAACAAACAAACAAACAAACAAACAAAAAATGGGGTGCCCAGGTGAGTGTTTAAATGTTCTGACTAGCATGTGTGAGACCCTGGGTTTGAGCCCCAATTCCGAAAACTAAAAAAGAAAAAAAAATTCATGGAATAAATGAGTGAAGATCCTTTCCAGTCTTGTTTGAAATTGGGTCTGATGTAACCACAGCTGCTGGCCTTGAACTCCTGAACCCCCACCTCCCTCCACCTTCCAGGAACTGGAACTATAGGTATGCAGCATCTCCACCAGCCTCTGGGTTTTGTCTTGTTTTATGATTCTACATATCTTACATTTTCATCTGCATTACTAAACATCTGAATGGACAGACATAATCAAAAGTCCCCCCTGCTGAGCCCTGACACCCTCTCCTCTGTGGACTTTGACCTTGATTTTAACCAGAGCGCCCAGGGCTCCACTGCTGCCAGGCCTGCCAGGCTGTGGCTACCTCGGCAAAGAGGAAGCAAAAGCTGAAAGCAGGTGCACAGTGTGGACCAGGAAGGAGACTTCTGACCCTATCCAGGCAAGGGATAGATGCTCCATCCATAAATGTCTGATAAGCGTGTGACCCTTGCTCAAAGGAGCTAATTTCACATGTCCTGGGCAAGCAGCGGGTTTTTTTTTTTTTTCCTCTTCCTTTATCACAGGGGAAGGTGCAGGCAATGGAACCTAGGGTCTGATGCTTGCACAGGCCCTACCACTGATATCCCCCAACCTTCTTCATATGCTTACACTTGCGTTCTGTAAGACAGGCCTGGAGTTTTCCAGTAACTGTGCTGATGAATTCTTTGCATCCCTGTCTCAATCCTACTTGGCTATGAATCCTTTTTATTTTGCAAGGCTATATTTACTTGGTTGATTTTTATTTAGATTTTTGTCTCTATGTTTAAAATAACTAACCTATAATTTTTTTGTGTTTCTTCTTTGATGGGCTGTACACCTGTTATATCTACTTCAGGAGTGCAGTTCGAGGTTTTCCAAGATACTCAGAAAGCTGGGCATGAGCGGGGAAGGGGGTAGCCACAGGGGAGGCAGCAATGTGCGCCTTTGATCCCAGCACTCGAGAGGCAGAGGCAGGCAAATCTCTGAGTTTGAGGCCAGCCTGGTCTACAGAGTGAGTTCCAGGACAGCCAGGGCTACACAGAGAAACCCTGTCTCAAAACAAACAAAAACAAAAAACAAATAAACAAACAAACAAAAAGGAGCTCCGCGTGGTAGTACAGGCTTGTACTCTCCAGCCCCCCCCCCAGGGAATCCTACTAACAATAAAGACGATGACAACAGCAATGACCAAACAAACAAAAACAAAAAGAAAGACTGTCCTAGTTTCATTTCTGATGTTGTGATTCAATATCCTGACAAAAAGCTGGGGAGAGAGATGGAGAGATGGCTCAGTGGTTAAGAGCACTGACTGTTCTTCCAGAGGTCCTGAGTTCAATTCCTAGCAACCACATGGAGGCTCACAACCATCTGTAATGGGATCCGAAGCCCTCTTCTTGTATGTCAGAAGACAGTGACAGTATATTAACATACATAGAATAAATAAACCTTTTTAAAAAAGTAACGGGGAAAGTGGACTCACTTCAGCTTACAGGACTTACTTCAGCTTACAGTTTTGGGTTACAGTTCATCATTGCAGGGAAGTCAAGGCAGGCAAGGTATCACATCCTCAGTCAAGGGCAGAAATGAATGCAGCATGCTTGCCTGCTTCCTAGTGTTCAGCTGGACTTCGCCGCTCTCACACTGTTCGGATCAACCTGCCTAGGGAATAGTGCTGCCCATGATGGGTTAGGTCTTCCCACATCGATTCACTTAACTAAGACTGTCCCCCCATGCCGGGCAGTGGTGGCCCACGCCTTTAATTCCAGCACTTGGGAGGCAGAGGCAGGTGGATTTCTGAGTTCGAGGCCAACCTGGTCTACAGAGTGAGTTCCAGGACAGCCAGGGCTACAAGAGAAACCCTGTCTCGAAAAACCAAAAAAAAAAAAAGACTGTCCCCCCTCCCCCAGATATGCCCAAAGGCCAACCCAATGCAGACAACCCCTCACTGAGACTCGTTTGAGGCCAGGTGGTGGTAGCTCAGGTGGTAGAGGTGGGCGGACCTGGCTTCTTCCTGCTATGTGGGCACATCTATGTCCTCACCAGCTGATCCCTTGAGCTGTCCCATCTTTAGATTCTTACCACTAATCGTGCTGTGAACAGTATGTACATTTTTATGTACTCACTTCCTCATTGTCCTGGGTCTCTATCCAGTGATTGGACTGTGTTTACCTACTGAGGAACTGTCTTTTCCCTAAGTGACTGGCTGCTCTGTTTCATAAACCATTGGTGGCCCTGGGGCCTCCCAGTTCCTCCCTTCACAGCACATGGTCCTTATTCTGTCGAGCTGTTTCTGTAGTTGGGAGTTTTCGGATACCTTATAGCTTTGATTTGCATTTCCCTGATGGCTAATGGCATTAATTTTTTAAATGTATATATTGGCCTTTAAAAAGACTTTTTATTGATTCTTTGTCAATGTCACATCATGTGCCCCAATCCCACTCATCTTCTCAACATGCCTTGATATCTGTCATATCGAGAACATACCGCAAATGTTCTTGCAGCCCCCCGACATCGACAGCTGGCCTGTGGTAGTGTAGGTTCAATAGCGTGAGCTTGGGAGAGCTGGCTGCTGACCAACTCAGCTACCAGCTGAGATTCAGGGCTTTGAGTTGGCTCACTCCAACATCTACCTCATCTTTGAACTGCTGGAGTGCATGAAGGGGCTGCTCATGCAGATCCAAAGCCGCAGGCTCTCCATGACACAGAGCAACAACAGGGTATCTGAGCGGAGTCTCGGCAGGAGCCAGTGTTGACAGTGTAGCAGAAGCCAGAGGTCTGAAACCAGACCAACGACTCACTGCAATGAACATTTGCTAGTGCAGCTGTTTGGGCAAAAAGGTACACTGTGTGACACATGGTGACACACCGCAGCTTCCAAGGCCCTTCTTCACTCATGCCACCAGGGCCAGCTCTACTGTGCTGCCCAAGCGAGGGAAGGGGCCAGCTCCCTCTCCATCACATCCTCAGGGCCAGCTCACTGGTAGCCCAAGAAACCAGGGCCAGCTCTGCTGTGCTGACCAGGCAAGGTTTGGAGCATGCTTTTCTGAGTGCTGCAGCTGTTGAGGGACTAAGGCCAGCTCTGTACAGCCCTTGGACATCATCATGGCACCAGACAGCAGCCCAGACCAGGGACATTCCCATGGGCTAAGGACATCGACATAGACAGGCAAACAGACAGGCAAGCACGTGCGTTCATGCGTGTGTACACACACACATACATACACACACACCATGGATTCAAACATGGCCCTCGTCTGCAGCATGGGCCAGGACCTCATCATGGCTGCAGGAAACATCAGGTTCTTCCTTGATACCCTTGGCTCCAGTTCTGCCTCTCCTCATTGTGCACACGGTTCTGCTTCCCTCTCCCACCACTTGCTCGCTCATCTTAGTGGTACCCAGGCCTCTGGATCTTTCACCCTGCCCTCACCCTGTGGCGGTAGGCAGGGGTTGTCTCAGGTGTGCTCTGTCCCACCCATACCCATATATTGACGTTCTTCTGGTTCTTCAAAACGGTTTCCCTAAGTAGCCTTGGGTGTCCTGAAACTTGCTCTGTAGACCAGGCTACCCTCAAACTCAGAGATCTGCCTGCCTCTGCCTCCTGAGTGCTGGGATTAAAGGTATACACCATCACCGCCATTTGTCTATTTTTATTTATTTTTGGTTGGCCTTTTGAGACAGGCTCTTACTGTGTAGCTTTGCTGGCCTGGAACTTCCCATGTAGGTCAGACTGGCCTCACACTCACTCAGAGATCCGCCTGCCTCTGCTTCTCAAGTGATGGGATTAAAGGTGTTCACTCCATGGTTAGCTTTAGATTGTCTTTTTATTAGTTATATGAGCTCATTTTCTTAAGATTATTTTATGTGGGGGCTGGAGAGATGGCTCAGTAGTTAAGAGCACTCGCTGCCCATTGGACCCAGGTTCAATTCCCAGCACCCACATGGGACTGTCTCTAATTCCAGTTTCAAGAGATCCAATACCCTCTTCTGACTTTGGTGGGCATTACCTGCAGGTGGTTCACAGATATATATGTAAGCAAGATACTCATACACATAAAATAAAATCACTTTTTAAAAGAGATTATTTTATGAGTACAAGTGTTTTGCCTGTATGTTCCCAGAGAAGTCATAAGGCCATGTGGGTGCTAGGAATTGAACTGGGCCCTCTGCAAAAGCAGCCAGGGCTCTTAACCTTTGAGCTGTCTCTCCAGCACTGAGTATTTTCTCTTCCGAATACAAGTCCCTAATTGGATATATAATTTGAAAATATTTTCTCCCATTCTATAAGATACCTTTTCACATTAAAGATGATGTTCTGGTTTGCTTGTTTAATTTTAACTTGGTTCCTTTTTTTTTTTTTTTGATATCTCAAGTAGTTCAGGCTAGCCTCAAGTTTCCTAGGTCATTGCAGCTGGCCTTGAAATCCAGTCTTTGGCTTCTGTGCACCCACACCCATGTGTATGATGCTGAAGCCTCTGTCTGGGGACCCCACTTTGAGATACAGAAGACATGCTGGAGGTGGTTAGAAACAGGGAGGTTATGAGGGAGGTGACAGCACACCCTGGTGAGGAGTGGCGTAGGCAGGTGGACCACACTGCAAGAACTTGGCACCGCTAACTCCAGGCAGGAGAACAGTAAGGCAGGGAAGGGAGGACACCGGGGAGGGGGACATCAGCTGGGAAATACGGTCCTTACCCCAACCAAGAGACCAGACCCTCAGTCAGTAATAAGTGTCATTCAGGAAGCACAAGAGGGCTGAGGTACAGTTCAATGGTTGGGCACATATCTAACGTGTATGAGGGGTGGGATCCCCAGTTCTGCAAAAAGAAATCACACAAAGACAAAGCTTACCAGAGCTGCCATTATTTAATGCCCAATTATCACAACAGAATGAAACTTGCTGGTTGTTCAAGGCAGGACTTTGGGTAAAACCAGGAGGTAGGTGACCCACATGGAATCCCAACCCAGGGACTCCAGACTGCCCCCCTCAACCTCCAGGCATCCTCAAAATGATCAAAACCCACAAGACTTCATATCTCCCAGGAGTCAGAGGCTGGCCAGACCTATAGCCATGATGATCCCTGAAGAGCCTTGTAGGAGAAGAGATGACCTGGGTGAGGTGGGGCCTCTGGGTAAGACAGAAACCAAAAACACCGCTTCTAATCAACCCCAGAGGTTTCAGATGTCCTAAAGCTACAGAACACCAGATGGCGGCATGAGCAAACTCTGTACAACACTAATCTGTGCAGAAGAGAGGCTGAGAACACGCAGGGAGGGGAAACCAAGCTGCACATTCTGTAAACTCCCCAAACTCCCGCTGCTCACAGCCACACGAGCTGGCCATGTCACCACAGAGAAGGGATGCATCCCGACATCTTCATGGTGCATTTCCAAGCCTATTTACAAGTTTAATTCTGCTAAGTGCTCTGGGGTCCCCAGGGACATCACCAGGGGACACTGGTAAGGCTGGGAAACCTCCCTGAAGAAAGTATTCCCCTCAGAAAGAAACTGGTATCTTTCCCACCCTAGCGTGAAAGTTTCCCTAGGGCCTAAAAGACATACCACTCGAAACAGTGTTCCAAGCCGGGTACACCCTATTCTTTTAAAGCACTCGAAGGAATTCAGAGGTCTCAAGTACCATTGGCAAGAAAGAGGCATGAGCCCATGCTGGCCTCGGGCTTCTCCCAGGAGGCCCAGCCCCTTGACCAGACAGGGTTGAAAAGAGACAGCACAGAGAGCAAAAGACAGCTGCTGGGAAGGCCCCCTCCATCCCTGTGCTGGGCCTTTGGTGACTGAACTTAAATCTGGACTGCATTCCCAACCTCACCCCAGACAGGAACTACAGCCCTCTTCCCCCAGCGCTAGCTCTCCACCCAGAGCCCAAGGCACAGAGGTCAGGCATCTCTGTTCTCAGAGTTGGCACATGGCTCAACAGCAAAGACCAGGAAACGGTAATGCTGCCTCCAGCCTCACGTGCATCAAACCAGATCCCAGGTAGCACCCTCATCACTCAAGGGTCCCCTTGTGTCTAGAGCACACTGGGTTTCCAGGTGGTCTGAGAAACCCCCATGCTTGGTAGAGACCAAGGACATCTCTGTGGCAGGTTGTGTCCAACCTGCAGCATGGGCCACAGACACCTACAAACACAGCCCAACACATAGTTGTAAACGTACGTAAAACATGAGTTTTTTTTTTTTTGGTAGCTTATCTATGCGGTTCTTGAGGGTGAACTTTAGAGACAACAAAGTCACATGTGTCAAAAGGTTGGACACTTGGTGTAAAGAGTAGACAAATTTCAAGTGGGGGAGTTGTGAGTCACTGACCACTCCTCGGACAGGACTAACTCCTGGACCCAGGAAACTGAGCCAAGGATAAGACAAATTGACCCAAATGGGCACCAGTACATATTAGCTTTACATCCAAACTTCAAAATGCCAGTCAGCTAGCTAGGAGCTACCTGGCATAGCCAACTTCATCTTTTAAATCAATTTAATGCTACAAACTTACAACAACAACAAAAAAAAGTGCTGCCCCATTGAGCCCCTGAGGAACCCAGGCTCCCTGAGGGTAGGTGGAAGGCCTCTCAGACCCCCTCACCCCTGGGTCACCTCTCCAGACACATGGCATTGGTTAAGCTCATTCTCCATCCCCAGAAAGGCAAAGGAGAAAAGCAGACTCCTGTCCCTGTCTGACCACAGGGACCCTGGATGGTCAGTTGATGGGAAAAACAAGTGAGACCCAGAGCTCTTTCCAGATCCCCATGCCAGGAGAGGTGGCAGCTGCTGGCCTATCTCCTCATGAACTGCTAAGGCCTAGTCTGCGGTGAAGAGCACCCCACTCCTGCCCCATCTCCCCCTCAGCACTCCAGCGGGGAAAGGTGCAAACCCGCTCCCAAGCTCCTGTCATGTCTGACCTTGGAAGTGAAATGAGGGCTTGGGACGGTAGATGTAAACCTCCCCCTCCAACAACCACAAGAAACAAAATATTCCAGGGAACCAAGGGCAGCCCCCAGGATGATTCTCCTTTCTCCTCACACTTCTCTCTGCCTCCACCTTCCAAGTCTCTGACCAAGACAGAAGCTCTGAGGAAAGGCATCTAGGAGCCATGAAACACACACACTTCCTGCTTTTCCCAGCTCTTCTGGGCTAGTTCCTGAAGGCCTACATTTACATTCTGAGACTCAGGAAAGATAAGAGATCCAACAGGAAGCGAGCCTCCTTGGCTACCTCCCCCAGGATAGCTACTGGAACCTTCTCTAAGATGGAGGAGATGGAGGATCCCAAGCCTATGCCTTGGCTGGGCCCGGCACTTACTAAAATCAAAACCTAAGTGCAATTAATATTCAAGCAAACTGAATAGTCTCCTCAAGACCCAGGTACCACTATGGGGGCAGGGGGCAAGGAGGTGGCTTAGACCCCTGGAAACTCAGATGTGCCCTTAGGCACTGGGCATGGGTCTGAGGAGAAACTAGAACAAATCTCCCTGCTAAAACTCAGGGTGGACAAACAAACACAACTCAACTTGAAATAAATACAAAGGCATTAAGTGCTTCTTGAAAAAGCCAGGGCCCGACTGCCCCTCAGAGGGAGGCAGTGGACCCTTTCCCTGAACATGGCCACCTGCACCTGAAGTCCTTCATGAAGGGGTCAGAGGTCAGAAGAGGAGGATCAGAGCTTAGCCCGATACACTCCTCAGCCATCTCCTCCACATCTCCCTAGCTGGCCTCCATCCGAAGGAAGGCTGTAATGGAGTCGCTTGCATACGGAGGGTGACACCTGGTGTCCCCAATCTGGGCAGAGAGCCTGTCAATCTGTCTGTGAGGAGGTAGAGACAGATGCAGGACTCTTCAATTAATCAACAGGTCCCCAAGGTCATAGGAGTCGAAGAGGTCACTGATACCCTCCCCCTCATCCATGCCCCACAGGTACTCGTCCTGGTCCAAGGGCGGGGAGAAACTGATCAGGGGTGAGCTGGCCGCCAGGATCGGGGACAGGAACTGGTCCTCAGTCTGTTGCAGAAGTGGGTGTGACAGCTCCAGCATGTTGTCAGTGGCTTCCAAGGGGATGAGGGATGGTGCTGGCGGCGGTGGCGGCGGTGGTGGTGGTGGTACCGGCTCGGGCATCAGTACTGGTTTTGGAAACAAATAGACAAGGGTCATGTCTGGCTTTGAGTACACAGGGCAGTCTTCCTGCTCGCTCTCCAGATGGCTGGCCTCTCCTCCATCTATTCCACTTAACGGCCTGGGGACACCCGATCTCTCCAGGCACCAGTCACAGAAACCTCATTCTCCCATTCTCGTCTTCTCCCCTCCACTGGGTACAGTGACCTGCTCCCAAAAAGCCTACCCCTCCCAGGCTTCTGTATCCAGTCCACCTTGCTACCTGTGGACTGCTACTGAAGCCAGTTTTTGGTTCCTACGTTTCCAGCTTCCCCAACTCTCCTTACGTCAGCACACGCACGCATGACACCCTGATAACGCCTATCTTTAACCAGAATCCCCCTGAGCTGAAGAGGCAGGGCAGTTTGCTGTTCATGCAGAGGGCCTGAGTTGGGTTCACAGGGCCTACATGTGGCAGCTCACAATGAGCTCCTGATCCCAGAGATCAGATGCCTTCCTTGGCCTCTTTGAGTACCTGTGTTCATATGCACATACCCCACACAAATAAGCAACAAAAGATAAAATAAACCTTTTTTTTTTAAAGCATTGACCCTCCCACCCCCAAGGGGCCGTCCTTTCAACAAACGGTCCCAGGAGAGTGGGATGTCCATGTGCAGAGGAATGAAGCAGGCCTTATACCACTTCTCAAAATTAGCTCAGAGAGGACTAAAGACCAAACCCAAGATCTCGGTCCATTAAATTCTTACAGGAAAACCTAGAGCAAAGTTTCATGCCACGTGTGGTGGCTTATACCTCTCATTCTGGCCCTTGGCAGGCAGAGGCAGAAGCATCATACATTTGAGACTACAGAACAAGATCCTGAACAAGGGGTGGGAAGACAGCTTAGTGGTTAAGACTGCCTGCACTGCAAGGAGGAGGACCTGAGTTCAAATCCCCAGTGCCCACATAAAAGCTAGCGTGGCTGTGAGTGCCTATAACCGTAGGACTGGAAGACCGAGACAGGGGATCCTGAGAGCTCACAGGCCAAATAATAGCAATTTTAGATATAAGGACTCCATCTCAAGACAACAACTCAGAGGGTGACAGCGGGAGACACCTGATGTTCTGCTCTGCCTCTGCACAGGTGTGAATGTGTATGCACAGTTTTACATGCATGGATGCACACGAGCACACACACACACACACCCTCCACATCCATTATAATCACCATTTTCACCGAAGCTTGGGGCTGAGGCAGAACTCAACACTGGAGCATTTGCCTAGTATGCACAGGCCCCGGGTTCGATCCCCAGCACATCACGATCCTACCACATTGCTGAGATTACAGCAAGGGGCCTGGCAGAGGGAACAAGAATGAGGCTGCAAACCCCAGCCCCGCTTCTTATCAGCTGTGGACTTGGTGCCCCAACCTCCTCAGGAGGCTAAAGTGGAAACTACTTAAAATCGTGGGGAGCAGAAACTGAGGCAAAGCTTGGGAGGCCCTAGGGTAAGGTGAACCCTGTTCTCCTTCCTGCTGCTGACCACCACCGGACTGGGGTTGTTCTTTGTTTGTTTGTTTGAGACAGGGTTTCTCTGTGTAGCCCTGGCTGTCCTGGAACTCCCTCTGTAGACCAGGCTGGCCTCGAACTCAGAAATCCGCCTGCCTCTGCCTCCCAAGTGCTGGGATTAAAGGTGTGCGCCACCACCGCCCGGCTAGGGTTGTTCTTTGTAATACCTATTGCTCTTCCTGCTCTCAACAGCTATGTGGGTTTTTTTCCCTTTTTTAAAAAAAACATTATTTATATATATATGAGTACACTGTCGCTATCTTCAGACACACCAGAAGAGGCCATCAGATCCCATTGCAGATGGTTGTGAGCCACCATGTGGTTGCTGGGATTTGAACTCAGGACCTCTGGAAGAACAGTCAGTGCTCTTAACCACTGAGCCATCTCTCCAGTCCTCAGAACAGCTCTAAACTACAGTAGGCCCCACACGGGTGCTCAGTTCATATTAATTATTTATAAAAACCACACTCTGGTGGGAATGGGCCCTGCAATGTCTGTCCATCTTTAAAAACAACAACAACCAAAAACCTCTACTTTAAGCTGGAACACACAGCCCATATCTGTATCTTTGTGAATGAGTGTGCACAGAAGTGTGAGTGAGTGTTCATTTAAGTGTATGTGTGAGCGTGCATGTTAGTGTATGTATGTGAGTGTGCATGGAAGTGTATTGTGTGAGTGTTAAGTGAGTGTGCATGGAAGTATATATGTGAGAGTGTGCATGGAAGTGTATGTGTGTGAGAGTATACTTCATAACACTTTCCTTTTCATCCTTTCAGTGTAAGTGTGTAAGTGTACAACTTCAGAACAATTTCCTTTTCCTCCCTTCAGTGGCGAGAAGGTAGCAAGCAAACTGGCTCCACCCTTGCCTGTCCCAGGGCCTCCGGGTTTTCTTGCCAGCTCCCACCATTGGGGTCAGAACCAGGGCCTCAGTGGCAGGGTAGTGCTCTACCCCTAAGCTCAGCTGTGGCCTCTGAGCTTCAGGTCTTACACCAGAAAGTTGACAGGAAGCTTTTACCACTGTCTCCACACAAGGTCTCGGAGGACAGCTAACACATAGGAAGTTCTAACTCTGGAGAGCCATGTACACGTTGACAGCTGAGCGAGAAGGCAGAACCGCAGGAGGGGTGAGAGGGTGGGGCACAGGAGGCACAGGTCTGGGTTAAAAGATAGTGACTAGGGAGGTGCCCAAAGGGACAGATGGCTGGCACACAGAGGAGCCCTGGTCCCTGAACAACAACACTAGAGAGATCCATGGAAGAGTTAAAGCATGGGTTCTTGGCCCAGAGCTTCTGTTGACTTGCTGTGAGACCCTAAGGAAGCCACTTGCTGTCTTTGGGCTTTAATAGAATCATATAGAATAGCTCAAGGTCAAGAAGCTTCTGTAAAGGGCTGGACAGTATTTCCTGTTTGGGGGGACATGTACAGTGTGTGCGACACAGTTGCCCTCTACCCAACTCTTTTTTTTTTAAGGTTTATTGACTATATTTTATGTGTATAAGCATTTTATTTTGTCTGCATGTGTGAATGGTACCATATGCATGCAGTGTCAGCAAAAGCCAGAAGAGGGCGTCAGATCCCCTAGACCTGGAGTTATAATCACCATGTAAATGCCAGTAATTAACTCATGTCCTCTGCAAAAACAGCAAATGTTAGGGGCTGGAGAGATGGCTCAGAGGTTAAGAGCTCTGGTTAAAAGCACTGACTGTTTTTCTTAAAGGACCAAGGTTCAATTACCAGCAGCCACAAGGTAGCTCACAAGCATCTGTAATAGGATCTGATTCCCTCTTGTGTGTGTGCGCGCATGCGTGTGTATGTGTGAAGACAGATCACTCATACACATGTAAATAAATAAATGTTCCTAACAACTGAGCCATCTCTCTAGCCCCACTCCTCAACCCTTGAAAAGTGTAAAAACCAAGCTAAGGTGTAGCTCAGTGATAGAGGGCTTGCTGGGCATGTGCAAAATCCTGGATTCAGTTCCTAGCCTGACCAACTAAATAAAAAGAAAAATGAAATTCAAAACCATCAGCTTACTGGCCTAGACGGAAGTCAACCTCTGTTCTGTAGAACTTCACACCAAGCCTTTACTACCAGACCAATCCTAGTTTTCCTTTCTTTAGACACTATGGGACAAGGCACTATGGTTCAAGGCGCTTGCAGCAAAGCCTAGTGACCTGAGTTCAAGCCCAGGCCCCACAGGGTGGAAATAGAAAAACCGTTTCCTGAAAGTTATTCCCTGACTTCTACATGTGGGTGGTATGCGCACCACCACCCCTAATAAATAACTATAACAAAAATTAAACAACAAACCACTAGGGTTCTACTTCAGAACATTAAAAAAGTATAATGCTGGCCTCCACAGTCCGGAAGAACCCGTTCACGTGACCTGGGGCAGACTATCCGTAGAAGGCAAGGCCATTCTGCAGAGGTGGCTTCTGGCTCCCTTGAGTCATTAGCTGTACCACCCACCTCCCAGCCAGGTGTGGGCCCAGCAGCCAGGAGCCCTTCCTGGATTATCCTGTGCCCGAGGACACAGCACTGGGCCTCTGTAGACCAAAGGTCAACACACCACTGGGCTGCCTCCCAGCTGTCTGTCCTTGGCTAAACTGTCATCTCTCCACCTTGGCTATCTAATGCTAAACCAGGAGAGCTGAGACCTCCTTCAAGGTGTGGTATGGAGAGGGACAGCCCAATATGGAGTCATGGTAGGAAAAAAAAAAAAAAGTACTTAGCTATTGTCACCAGAGAAAGTTCTGAGCCTTCCTCTGGAAATCCAGTTAAGCAGGTATAGAGGTAACCCCTTAGTAATCCCATCACCGGGGAGGAGAAGACAGAGGACCTCAGCTATGACTTGGGTTAGAGACCTTGTCTCAAACAATTAAAAAGACCTGGGACCAGCAAGATGGCTTTGCAGGTAAAGTCTACTGATCTGGGTTCAACCCTTAGGACCCACATGGCACAAGGAAAGTTGTCCTCTGCCCTCTACAAGTGTCATGGCCTGCTCCTGCCCACATACACACACCTACACATATAACAATAAATAAATGTAAAATAAATATATAAATAAGTAATTTGTAAAACAGCAGTAAAGACTCAGGCTAGGGACGTGACTCGGTTGGTAGGATGTTTGCCGATTGCGTGCAAAGCCCTGGGTTTGCTTCCCAACAGTACATATGCTAAGCATACTGGTGCATATCTATAATTCTAGCACTCAGGGGTTAGGGGCAAGAGGATGAGAATTTATTGTCAGACACAGAAAGTTTGAGGCTAGCCTGAGCTACATGAGACCCTATGTCAAAACAAAACAAAAAACTTCACCAAGAAGAGCGGCATAGGCCTTTAGTCTCAAAACTCAAGGCAGAGACAGTCTCCGAGAGTTCAAAGCCAGCCTAATCTTCAGCTAATGACCAAGGATATAAAGGTAATTACGTATCTAGCTCACTGGGGTTTTTTGGCGGCAGCTAAGAGCATGAAGTGTTCAGTAGCGAAAGTGTGTGATCTAAGGTGAAGCCCCACAGCTTCGGAATGGCTATCTAAACTAATTTCAGCCCTGCGGTGGTGGTGTGGGGCTTTAACCCCAGCACTTGGGAGGCAGAGGCAGGCGGATCTCCAGGTTCGAGGCCAGCCTGGTCTACAGAGTGAGTTCTAGGCCAGCCAGGGCCACACAGAGAAACCCTGTCTCAGAAAAACCAAAACAAAATTGTATTTGTGTTATGTGTATGAGTATGTTGCCTCTGTGTGTATGTGTGTGTGTGTGTGTGTGTATGCACATATGTATGTACATTGTGTGGGGAGTGTGTGTGTGGTGTGTATACGTGTGCGAGTGTGTGCATGTGTGTGTATGAGTGCATGTGTATATATATGTGCATGTGTGTGTGAGAGAGTGAGCACATGTGTGTGTATGAGTACATGCGTGTACTCACACTCTTACTGTGCTGGAAGGTATCCGAAAAAGCATTGGCTCCTCTGGAGCTATACTTATGGATGGCTGTAAGCCACCATGTGGGTGTTGGGAACTGAACCTTCGTCCTTTTGTGCTCTTAGCTGCTGAGCCATCTCTTCAGCCTTGGCTATCCTAACGGTACAGAAGTACATTGAAATGTATATATAGGCTTTGGATTTGGTTCATTTCAGTGCATGGTGTTTTTCATTTTCAAAGTCTTTATGATAAACTTTTAATTAAAATATTTTAAAAACCCACAGGCCGTGGCTCGGTGCCCACTTACCTAGGATGTATCGTGCCTGAGTCCAACTCCCACCCCACACACATGCCACCACTTACCGTGGCTCCCTGATTGCCACGTGCTTGGCTGCAAGCCACCCTCACAGCAGTTACGGCAGTAGAAATAACAGTTATTGCCAGGCCAAGCATTCGGTTTACATTAGTTCACTAATCCTTTTACTAGCCTGAGAGTTAAATATTAACTACTCTTGCCCAACTTACAGATAAGGAAATGGAAGCAGAAATTGTCGGAGGCCACACAGCTGAGGGGATAAGCAGCTGAGCTGCCCCAGAGCAGCCCCAGCTCCCTGGTGAGGCAGGGATACATGTGGACTTCGCAAAGCGTGAAGCTCAGAGATCACACATGAGGACACCGGGCTCCTCTGCTGGGAGTAGGCTGGGTAACCGACAAAGGCAGACCGGGAAGAATTAGAGCCACGCCCACACCCCCTCCCAGAGGAGGCCTACCTGAAGACTCTATGGTCTCTGCCATCCCAGAGTCAGTGCTGCAGCTGGGCTGAGCGCAGTCAGGGACGGGGCTGAGGGTAGAGGTGGCGGGGAGGGCCTCCTTGGCAGGACTGTCTGGCTCCTGCTCCTCCTCCGGGCACAGGTAGACTTCAATGGGGCCTTGGGTACTCTTTAGATAAATCTGCAAGTTCTCCTGGAGGAGGAAGAGAAACCATCTTACACCACTGGACACAGGCCCACAGGTCAGGCGGTTCCAGTGGACACAGGTAGCGCTACTCACGCAAGCAAGCTCAGCCCAAGCCTGACACCGCCCTGCCCTGCTTGGACATCACCGTTCCACTGTCCGGCCTGCACGTCTCCTTGTACGGAGGACACCTTGAAATCAGCCTTCCCTACCTACATCCTGCCATGAAGACTGTGGAAATCACCCTCCAACGCCAGGGGCCCCACTTGTGATGCAGTTAGGAGAGTCAGGGTTACATGGCTCCCCCAGGGTGTCACACGGCTGAGGTCAACCGAACCAGCATTAGGCACAGGACTCTTGCTGGACAGGAGAACAGAAGGTCCCTTCCTACCAGGGTGGCTGAGCTGCAGTCACACGAGCTTTCTACCACAGGATGGGGGCCTTCTTGAGAATAGCAGAGAGAGGCAGGCAGGGGTAGACAGCCCTAGGCAGATGGGAATCATCACTGAGTCATTGAATTAAACTTTGTTTTCAATCTTCAGATCCTGGGCTTGTCACCAGTCTTCCCCTTGCCCACAGGCTTAAACCAGTTGGACTAGGTTTCTCCACTCCTGTCCCTTTCCACTGTGTTTCTATATAAGACACAGTGAATACACACACACACACACACACACACACACACACACACACACACGTAGTTCAGGACTCTATGCATCACTTCGCTTGGCAGAAACCCTTGTAACTTCTGATGCTTAGTTTACCTGTCACATTGACTGGGTCTCCTGTAACAAACACATAGGTCCTGAGCTGAGGGGTGGGGCTTACCTCTGCAGTATGGATTCCTTCAAATATCATTTCTGGATGTGCCACGCCCTGAAACAAGTTGAGCAGCACATTCTTCCGTAAAGCTTAGGATACCAACAGGCTGGCATCTAGCTCCCTTAGTGGAGGGTTTGCCTAGCAGGTATAAGGCCCTGAGCTCTAGCCCCTGGACCATCTAAACAGATGGTAGATGTGCTTATAATCCCAGTATTCTGGAAGCAGAGGCAAGAGGACCAGAATTTCCAGGTTGTCTTTGGTTACATAGTGAGTTTGTGAGGAATTTTGTCAAAGACGGACCAGAGAACTGAGATTTAGTGTGGTTAACAAAAAGGAGGATCTAGTCCAGTTGGTCTGGGGCTCGTGAGGAAGGAAGTGACTCAGGACTCAGCCTCAGACTGAGAGCTGAGGACGGCAGTCCACCAGCAGGGAGAGGAGCAGGATGCGCAAAGGCCCTACACTGAGGAGGCCGAGTTCCAGACGGGCTGACGTGGCCAAGAACAGAGATATGAAGGCAGCTTAGGAGAGGAAACCAGGAATCCTCTGGGCTCAGAGTGCCACGGGCTTTACGGGACTATGAAAGATTTCTGTCTGGAGCTAGAGAGATGGCTCAGTGGTTTATAGGTACCCACTGCTCTTTCAGGGGACCCAGATTTGACTCCCAGAGTGCTCACATGGCAATTAACAAGAGCTTGAAACAACCGGCTGCAAGGAGACCCAACGCCCTCTTCCGGTCTCAAGGGGCACGCATGTAACACACAGAGAACATATGCAGGCAAAACACCCAAACATATATAGAAAATCTAAATAAATCTCCAAAAATTAATTAAAAAAATAAATAAAAAAGAATTTTGAGCTGGGCAGTGGTGGTGTACGCCTTTAATCCCAGCACTTGGGAGGCAGAGGCAGGCGGATTTCTGAGAGTTTGAGGCCAGCCTGGTCTACAGAGTGAGTTCCAGGACAGCCAGGACTACACAGAGTAACCCTGTCTCCAAAAACAAACAAACAAACAAAAAAACCCAAAAAACAACAAAAAAAAAAGAACTTTGGTCTTGGAATAGAGATCCCTTAAGAGAAAAATACCTTCTGTCAAGACTAATAATATGTGAATGAGAAAACTGACTCCCACTAGTTGTCCACACATGCACACACGCGCGCACACACAGTGACTAGATAAATAAAATTTAAAAAAAAATTTTTTTAAATTTGATCTTTTGCCAGGAATGGTGGTATCTGCCTTTAACGCCAGCATTTCAGAGGCAGAGGCAGGATGACCATGAATTTGGGGTTAGGCTGGGATACACAGTATGTTTAAAGCCATACTAACCCACATAGACAGGCCCTGTCTTAAAAAAGCCAAGGGTACAGGTACAGCTCAGTTGTAGAGAATGTGCTAGCACATCGAGGCACTGGGCTCCAGCCTCAGCACTGAAGGCTTCAGTCCTCACCTTCAAGGACTGAGGACTCTTCCCAGCCCTAACTGCAAAGAAGAAAACCCTTGTAAAATCAGCGATGCCCTCGGGCCAGAAATTAGTCTCCATTGTTTCTTCCAGTTTCGGACACTTCTGCCGTAGACTCCAGAGTGGACCAGCAGAGCTTGGGACTAGGAGTGCCAGACAGACTACAGAGCCACCCAGGGCCTTCCCACCCTACCCTCCACCCTTCTTACCTCCGGTCTGTCCGGTACTTCCAACCTTGTCTGTGGAGGGGCCTTGATCGCAATCACTGTCTGCTCCTTGAAGTTACCCACAGCACGGATATCCTGGTAAGTCACATAGGCCAGCGTAGGGGCAGGAAAGTTAAGAAAAGCAACCTAGTCAAAATATACATCCCAGCCTGCCAGGGCTTTCCTCTCCTCTTCTAAGCCCCTGAATCCTCACACACGACAGCTCAGAAAAACTGCAAACGACCATAGACTGTTCTTTGAGTAGCACAAGCAACCTTCCATCCCTGGAAGCAAACAGATTGTATATCCGGGGTCAGTATAGCTGTTTGCAACCACAAGGAAATGGGATTGGCTTAGGTGCCCATCAACAGATGAACGGATGCTGAAAATATAGTATGTTCTCAACGAATTATATCAGCATAAAGGAAAATGAAAAAAGAAATATACAGGAAAATGTTATAGGAAGCAAGGTAACTCAGGCTTAAAAAAACCAAACATTGGTCTGGCCATGATGGTGGTGCACACCTTTAATCTCAGCACTCAGGGGGCTGATGCAGGTGGATCTCGGAGTTTCTGAGACCAGCCTGGTCTACAGAGGGAGTTCTAGGACAGCCGGGGCTACACAGAGAAACCTTGTCTCAAAAAAAAAATAATAATAATAATAATAAAATAAGCCAATCTTCTCCCAAAAAGGGAGAGAGACACTGTTCTCTCTTATGAGTGGCTCCTAACTGCTAATTTTTATGTGTGTGTGTTATATATGAGTGGGGGAGGGAGGGTAGTGGTCAGAAAGTTAGAAAGAGAAGATGGGGGAAGCTTTAAGGAAGGGAGTGGGAAGGGTTATAGAACACAAGTAATGGAATATGGAAGCCAAAGCGGGAATCCTAGGGGTTACAAGAAGCTGGAAAGCAGAGGTAAGAAGCCAGTCAACTAGGTAAAAATGCTCCCGAGGCCCGGCCAGGAGCAGCTTGCCTGAATGGCAGCTGCCTAGGAGACCCTAGAGGTCGGACTCTTGCTGCCAAGCGGCCCCCAAACCTGGGGAAGTTTGTAGGTGACTGTTTGTCTCGTGCTACAGAGCAATGAATATATAATTCAGTAAGCCAGGTATGAGAGTAACTTTAAACTCTAATTTGGGATGACCCAGTCAAAGAAAATAGTTTAGGGTGACAGCTTTTTTGCTCTCTTTGGGGTTACAAGATTTAATGAGAGGGGCAGGGGCTGGAGAGCAGGGGCAGAGCCCTCAACTGTCACACACAAGGCCCTACACTGGACCCTTCTGGAAGCCAAAAGAGGGATTCTAGGGTTGGGTTACAAGTAGGGGTTGGGGGAAAGGAGATGGTGGGAGATGAGAAGGTCCACCTCAGTTAAGTACATATGTTTTTAGAAATAAAGGCTGGCCGGGCGGTGGTAGCACACGCCTTTAATCCCAGCACTTGGGAGGCAGAGGGAGGCGAATTTCTGAGTTCGAGGCCAGCCTGGTCTACAGAGTGAGTTCCAGGACAGCCAGGGCTATACAGAGAAACCCTGTCTCGAAAAAAAAAAAAAAAAAGAAAGAAAGAAAGAAAGAAAGGCTGGCAGTGCTGGAGAGAGATGACTCAGCAGTTAAGAGCACTGGCTGTTCTTCCAGAGGTCCTGAGTTCAATTCCCAGCAACTATGTGGTGGCTCACAACCATCTGTAATAGGCTCTGATGCCATCTTCTGGTCTATCTGAAGACAGCTACAATGTACTCATATAAATACAATAAACAATTTTTTTTTTTTTTGGTTTTTCAGGACAGGGTTTCTCTGTGTAGCCCTGGCTGTCCTGTCCTGGAACTCACTCTGTAGACCAGGCTGGCCTTGAACTCAGAAATCCACCTGCCTCTGCCTCCCAAGTGCTGGGATTAAAGGTGTGCGCCACCACTGCCCGGCAACAAATCTTAAAAAATAAAATAATACGGACAGCCAGAGCTCAGCAAGCCTGAAGGTCTTCAGTTGGATCTTTAAACCTTACGTGGTAAAAGAGTTGACTCCTGAGAGTTGTTCTCAGACCTGCACACATGAGTCCTGACATGCATGCACCTACATACATGCAAACTAAATAAAATAAGGTGGAGGCCAGCCTGGCCTACAGAGTGAGTTCTAGGAAAGCCAGGGCTATCAAGAGAGACCTTGTCTTGATAAACAAAAAAACAAAACAAAACAAAACAAAAAAAAACCCGTGCACAGTAGTGCACCCCTTTAATCCCAGCATTTGGGAGGCAGAGGCAGGCAGATCTCTGAGTTTGAAGCCAGCCTGGTCTACAGAGTGAGTTCCAGGACAGCCTGGGCTACACAGAGAACCATGTCTCAGGGAAAGAATGAAAGAATGAAAGAATGAAAGAATGAAAGAAAGAAAGGAAGGAAGGAAGGAAGGAAGGAAGGAAGGAAGGAAGGAAGGAAGGGGGAGAGAGGGGGATAGGATATGAAGAGGTGGGAGGGGCTGCTTTGGGGAGGGTGAGATAGGGAAATTGAAAGTACATATGATCAATCTATACCATTTATGAAACCCTCAAAGACTAAATAAAAGGAGAAGAAATACAAAACAAACTCTCTGGGCCGGTGAGATGTCGCAGGGAATAAACACTTGCCTGCAAGCACACCAATTTGATGCTTGGGACTTCGTGGTAGAAAGAGAGAACCAACTTCCATAAGCAGTCATCCTCTGGCCTCCATACATATCCCATAGCACAGTGCACCCCTCCACACGCAAATAAAGCATAACTAAAAAATAAATTACAGGCTGGATCCTAACACCCATTGGAAGTCTTTTCAGCATATACAGTGGGTACCAAGCATAGTACCTAAATCTCCTCCGCAGGATCTCACCAAAGAAAAAAACCCAAAACAAACCCCAAACTTCCCTACACTTGACAGGGAGATACAGCTGTGACTGTCCCCTAGAGGGAGCTAGTCCCTGTAAAGAAGTAAGAAATCAACTGAGTGTACAGCCAGCAGCCCTGCTCCCTCCCCCTCCACCCCCACCCCGCAGAAAGGATATTTCTTGTTGGCATTATCTTCGGTCAGGTGCTTGAAACTCAGCGAGCAACTCTGAATGAGCTGGTCCAAGGTCTGCTCCGCGTTCATCAGCTCCTTCAGCTCCTGCCCCAGCTGCTGCTGCTTGGTGGGTCGGGTGGGGTCTTCAAATATTCCCCTGCCTCTGGGAACAGAGCAACCCCCAACGTCATGGTCCCCACCTCAGGACTGCCTTGCACAACTGCATAGCAGGGCTGGCGAAACGCCAAGGCAGGGCTAGTCACCAGCAGTGCCCCCCTCCCCTGTTATGCAAATCAGTGGGGATGCCCGGCTCCCTGGGAACCATCATGGACTAGCACTTGAAGTTTGGGGCTAGGTTAAAGATAAGCCTGAACCCCAGCGTCCAACCCTTAGGCCCCAGCCTCCATCAGATGGTAAGAAGTTGTTGACTTTAGCCTTGGCTCCGTTCCTGGGTTTCCTTAAGGGTTCATGCCAGGGTGCTTTCAGACCCTGGAGCAGTGGGGAGGAGTCTGACCTGAGCAATTCCCAAAGGCCTTCCTAAGTCAAGAGGGGGATCCTGGGACCCCTAATACAAGGAGCTAGGGTCCTCTCTGGCCTGTACAATCCCTAGAACTCCTCCGCTCTGCCCAGTCCCTTGGCTCGCTCTCGCTACTATGCCAGCATTTAACACCTGCTCCACCCCACTCAAACACACAGGCTATGCCCCTTTGGCCACCTACCACCTACCACCACCCCCACCCTGTACTTGTGCGAATTGCCTGTTGCTGGGGAGGGCACCCTAAGACTCACACCTATTGGCTACTGGTCCTGGCCCCGCCTCCCCCCACATGCACCCATTGGATGGCGCCACGGCCGGGGCCCAGCACTCACACCCACTGGATGTTGTTTTTGGACTTCTTGCGGATGAGCTGGATGCCCTCCAGCACGTTGGTGATGTCATATATGCGCCGCTTCTGCACATCCAGCACCTCGGCTGCCCAGTTCAGGTCCAGGACTCCATCCTCCGACTCGCTCAGGAGGTAAATGAACTTCTTGGTCAGCAGCCCCAGAGACGTGTCATAGCGTGTCTTCTCCCCAGGAGACTTGGGGGCTGAGGAGAAAAGGACCCCACTCACACACTGCTCTGGGGAAGCCAGCCTGAATTCTCTCCATGAGTTCAGATCCATTCAAAAACACCTTATCCCACCCTTCACCGAGAGCTGTCCAGCGCGCAGAGCACCCAGGCAGGGGGTTCTCCACTGCCACAAAGCCCTGCAACCTGTAGCCTCGGGGGAAGGAGACTTGCTCCAGGTCTCTCCGCTAGGGTGCGCTGTCGAGACCGGAAGCCAAGGGTCCCGACTCCCGGTTCAGAGTACCTTTCCGCCATAGTTTAGAGCAGACAGCAACAGCTCCAACAACTGTTGGGAGGGTCGCTGCTCTGGGTGGGCACTTTAAGGGAATACCCTACAAGGCAGTACAGAAGCACAGACTGGTTAAGTCATTTGTTCGTTTCACTCAGCAGATGGCAAAGCAGGAGTCAAATCCAGGCAGGCTCCTGCTTTCCTCCTCAACCATTACCGTCTCCTAACAATTATACCAGGAATTAGGAGTTACGGTTGGGAGGAAAGGACAAGCCTGGATTTGAGAGCATTTTTATAGATCCACACTTGCCTTTTCTTTCCATGTGTAGCCCGATAATTATCTGAGGGGAATCATGTAACATCAAACATCAAATGGGGGCCAGGTCCATGGAAAAGGTCCCTTTCTCAACAAAGATGCTGTTGCAACATCACTTCTCAGCTGAAGCGAATTAAAACCACAAGGGGACTTTTGCAATCAAATGACTTTAAGTCTCACAGAAGCTGGCGTCCAAACTAGTCATGGGAACTAAGTTTTAGTCTCAGATCCCTCAAGAAGGGGACTTGAGAATCCCTTAACACTCAGAGGCCAAGCATTTGACACACATACTGCTTACTCCAGTTTTGTGCTCATGGCAGACATTAATAATCGATCAGTATATTATTCTCTGTTGTCCTACTGGGCTTTGGGTCCTTCAGTCTTGGTTCTAGGTCACCTCCAATTAACCAACTGGAGAGTAAACTTCCTCATCATCCTGATCTACCTGTGCCTCAATTAAAAGCGATAATGAGGGTTCACAGGAACATCAGATGGGAGCCCTTACCTGCTTCCCTAATTCCTGACATCTACATTCTACCTAACCTTATGCCCTCGCTAGGTCTCTGGGTAAATCCATATATCTCCTAGACATACTGGCTTAAACTCCCAGGTTAACCAGAATATTGACTGGAAAAATCTCAGAGGTAGGAATCCCCTCCACCCTAGCTTTAGGAAGGCTCCAGCCCTGTGGTTCTCAATCTTCCAAATGCTGCAAGCCTTTAATACAGTTCCTTATGTTGTGGTGACCCACAACCATAAAGTTATTTTTGCTACTACTTCATAACTGTAATCTCACTGTTATGAATCATGAGGTAAGTATCTGTGTTTTCTGGTGGCCTTAGGTGAGCCCTGTGAAAGAGACATTTGACCCCCTCCCCCTGTCTTGACCCCCCCCCACGGGGGCCTCGACCCACAGGTTGAGAACCATTGTTCTAGGCAGACAGCCTGGAAACCTTCGGGTGGTACGGGCTGGATTATTCCAAGTTTCACTTCCTTTGAATCACTTAGCAGTCTGTATGTGGGAGGCAGACCCTGGTTAGCTACTAATTCTCCCAGAGTTCTCTTTTAGAAAAAGGTCTGACTAACCCAAATATGAAAACTTAAAAAAAATAATAATAAACTAGGTTCCCAAATAAACACTAGTCATGGTGGTTAGCCCTGAGGGGGCAGGTGCCCAGAGTACAGGAAGCCATTCGAGGCCTTGGTCCTGACTCCACTGATTGGCTGTGTGACCCTGGCCTGAGTTACCTCCTCAGTAATCGGGACATAATCCTAATTACTGAACAGAATCAAGTGTGAGATTACACAGGAAACCTTGGAAAAGGAAACTGTCTGATAGCCTCCTGTGCTGGTGACTCGGGTAGGGCCTCCTGCCTCTGCCACACACACACACACCCCGTAGGTGCCCATCGGAAGCTCTTACTTTTGGGGCTTGGCAAACCATCCACACGGATGCACTTCCCCTTGGGAGTCCGGAATTCAGGGACTGTAGGCCTCCCAATGCCCTCCAGGTCCAGCTTCCTTTTGGCCTTTGACAGACAGGGAGAGAAGGGGAGAGGAAGAGTTAGAGATCAGGCCTTCCTTGGCCTTTTGTATGAACTGCAGCAAGGCCAAGAAGCCATCACCACCATCTCCTATGTGCTTGCCACAAGCTCTCAGTGCGGCTTGGCCGGCTGAACTTGGCAATGAAATTTCAATGCCCACTGAAGTGAGTGCTACATTTTCTGACGGGCAAATAAAATTTCCACCTCTGTGGTCCAGACCCTATAGGTACTACCAAATGCAAAACACACAGACATACATACACACACAAACACATAAATACACACACACACACTCACACACACACACACACACAAGAAGAAATGGGTGGGACCTAAACTACATCAAGCTGGGGACCTGTCCCTTTCAGAAGCTGCTGGTTCCGACAGACCTGGTGCCCATCACAGCTCCACAGCTGGCCCTTATCAGGGTGGGGCCAGCATCCGCCCAGGCCCAGGGGACTTCCTGGCTCAGTGCCACACCCCAGGGAGGTGCCCACATTGGGAAACAGTGCAAACACTTGCCCCCTCCCCGTTTGGGCTCCAGCTTGAGGATCCAGGGCCTCCTGAATGAACTGCTTGTCATTCTTTCTTTACTAAGACACAATGAGCCCTTCCCCAGTGTCTTGAGGACAAGCAGCTGAGGCCCTGCCGCCCCTCCCCGTTCCCGCCAAGCTTGGGAAACACCTGCTGGGGAAACCAAACCACAGCCCATCTGCTCAGCTCTACCCAGACACCACCCACCACCACCACCACCACCACCACAGGGCCACAATGAGGCTTCTAGCTGCACTGCCCAGAAAAGCCCTCCCTGATGGTTAAGGGCTGGGCAGGGGTGGGGCAGAGACACTAGGGCACTGGGACACTGGGCAAAGGGCCAGCTGGAATCTCCAGCAAGTCTGAAGTCTCACTGTGTGACCTAGGGACATGTGCCACCATCACTAAGGGCCTCAGTTTCCTGCTCAGTAAAATGGGCAGAACATCACGACCTGGAGGGCTGTGGTGAGGACTCCTATGAAGTTCTCAGTGAGAGATACACAGTAGGGGCTCAGGAAATGCATAGTCTATTCCCCAAACACGATCCCAGCATCTTCCTGGACACACCCTCTGGAGCCATTGAGCCTCTGTTTCCTTCCTTCCCTGACCCCTAGATACCTCCACCCACTTGAGAGATCTGTTTTAACACTTGGTGGTGAGGTCACGCTCAGCAGGGCTGAGCCTTCTAACTGCTGCTGAGCACAGCTGGCCTGACAGGTGTCAGCCCCCTCCCTGACTCCTGCCCCCTCCAGGAAGTCTCCCTGGACTGGCACAAAAATTATACTCACTGCTTCCAGGAGCCTGAATGTCTAACTTCTCTCCTCCACGCCTCCATACCAAGGCTCACACAGAATCCAAACACTTGTCTGCTCATCCCTCTGAAAGAGTCTCCTGAGTATTCTTCACCTACCTCGTAACCAACCAAGTCCTTGACTCTAGGGAGGCAGCCCCATCCTGTCACCAGAGAGAGCTCACCCCGCATCAGGCACCCACTGAGACCCACTATACAATCCAAGCTAAGCTCCAGCACTCAGTTCTAATCAAGCCTCCAGCCCCACCAGTACCCATTGTATGGCTGTTATAATCAAGGCCAGGTGGGCTCAACGGACTCTGTCTTGATCAAAATGGTTCATTTTGATCCCTCCCACCAAACAAGGGCAAGTTGACAAAAGGACTGGTCAAGCCTGGTTCCAGCTCATCCTATGCTGCAGACCCCCCATCAGAATCTTACTGGCCGTCTGCAAGGCAGGGGGCACGGACCAGCCTGTCACATTCTCTCATAGTCCTGAAGTGTATCGGCACGGACACTCTGTCTTGACAGACAAGTGGGGACAGAGAGGTTAAGTCACACGGACAAAAAGCAGAGCCAGAGTGCAGACCCAGGTCTGTCCAACTCCAAAGCCATGTGCCAGGCTCCAAGAGCCATCCGTGCACACTCCCCCAAGAACAGCTAGAATGTGGACCAAGGTCCCGCTATGCCATCTACTCCCAGCACCTCACACGTTCACAGGCTGCCTCCTCCTCTCTCACCCTCCCGCACTGGATGCACACTCATTGCAACCCCAGGGTCCCTAAGTAGCAATGTGTCCTCCACCTAAGGACACCAGCCTAACACCTTTGGGTGCTGCCCAGAAAAAAAAGTCAGCATGTGGTTGGGTTGAGTTTGCAAAGGCCAGGTGGCACCAGGAGAGGCTGAGCACAGGCCTTGGGGTCAGATGGGGTCAAAGCTAGACCTCTCCCTCCTTAGCTAGGTGAGCTGGGAGGTCAGATAACCTTGACCCACTTACAGAGTTGGGCCAGTCTGCTCGTGCCGAGGAGTCAGTAAAGCAATGCAGCAGGCTGGGGCAGCGGCTGCAGCCACTCAGCCATGAGTATCCCCCTGAGTGAAGTTCAAGAGTGAACTTTGACAAGACAGCAGGGGCCAGGGAGAGCAAAGGTCTGTGACCACACCCAGAGACCAGTGCACGCGGCTCTAATCTGGACCCCCTGAAGCAGCCCCCAGTTAGGATTTAATCTACTTGCCAAGCCTTTAAATGTAGAACACACCCCTTGCTCAGGAGCCCCAGAGGAACAGAATAGCTAGCAGGGAAACAAAGGGAACACCAGGACCAGAGAAGAGAAGGGTCACACAGGCAGGGACCTGGGTCTCCTTTCCAATCTAGGGCAGGCACTGAGGTGAAAACAAATTTAGGAACCACTTTGCTGTTAGCTCCAAAGGACAGCCTAGGACATGTCATCTCCTGGCCTGGTGTAGTTAGAGTTTTGGGGTTGTTTGTTTGTTTGTTTTTTGGTTTTTTTTTGTTGTTTTTTTTTTTTTTTTTGGAGACAGGGTTTCTCTGTGTAGCCCTGGCTGTCCTGGAACTCACTCTGTAGACCAGGGTGGCCTCGAACTCAGAAATCCGCCTGCCTCTGCCTCCCAAGTACTGGGATCAAAGGCATGCACCACCACTGCCCGGCTTGTTTTGTTTTTTAAAAAAAGTTGTCTTACAATCTAAGCCATTGGAGAGGCTGAGGCAGAATCCTTTTGTTTGTTTTGAGACAGGGTCTTATTATGTAGCCCTGGCTGTCCCAGCACTCTGTATGTAGACCAGGCTGTCCTCAAAACTCATAGATCCACCTGCCTTTGCTGCCAGAGTACTGGGATTAAAGACCCACACCACCACTCTCAGCTGGGTCAACAGTCTTCCTGCCTCAGTTTCCCCAGTGCTAGGACTTCAGGAGTGTATGCCCAGCTTAGCTGGATCATTTGAACCTAGGCATTCAGGACCAGCCTGGCAACATCGAGACCCTATCTCAACATTATCCAGGTGTGTGGCACATGCCTTTAATCCCAGCCCTCAGGAGGCAGAAGCAGGTGACTGAGTTTGAGGCCAACCTGGTCTACACAGAGTTCCTGGACAGTCATGTGGACAACACCGACAAATTAAGGGGCAAAGAGAAACTCAGAAGAGCCTCCTCCACTGTCATCACAGAAACCAGCTGTAGGACCCACAGAAAATGCCAGGAGCCTGGCCAGAGGTGAGACTCAATAGGGAATGTTTTGGAGTCTTTACTAGCAGACAGCAGGACCAATGGGCAGGAAGCGAGGAGACCTAAGTCCTGGCCTGACTTCTACAGCTTCACAGTTGTCATCCCTTCAGAGGCCAGCTCCCCAACAAATCTTGCTCACCCCACACTTTGTAGCCACAAAGCAGAAGGCCACACCCAGGGTTGGGTTTGGAGCAGCTCCAGGTCACACCCTTGTAAAATGAGTAAGCAGGGGGTTAGGCCTGCCCACGGGGCACTGGGGCCCCAGCATCTGGAGATGGACCAGAGATGGTCTCTGAGCCTGGCAGGCTTTTAGGGAGTCTGATGCAAGGATGACACCCCCACTTCTTGGCCTTGTGAGTTAGGCAAGTGACTTCACCTCGGTTTGGTTTCCTCACCTACAGAGAGCCTCATCCCTTAACCAAGATAACTAGTGCAGAGTGCCAAGCAGTGTCTGGCATGCAAGAGCCACTCTGGCTAAGGTCCCTGAGCCCGCCCTGGGAGAATAGAACAGACAGATGCAGAGTTGGTGGGGAAGTTAAAAAACCCCAGCTGTTACTGACACTCCACATCCAAAAGCAGGTGGTCAAAGGAGAGATTAGTCCTCCAGAGTCCCCTTTCCTGGGGGCACCTAGCTCCTAAAATGAGCAGTTCAGGGGTAAAGCACGGCTGCATGGAGAGAGCTGCCTTGTGGGTCATTTCTCTGGATGGCCTCTGACTCTCAGTTTTCCACTTCTACAACATGAAGCTTCTTCCTGTTCAGTTTACTTCACAAGCTAACACAAATGCATTCTGCTGGAAAATGCTGAAGACCAGACAGAGCAACAGAGCAGTTATCCTCAATTTCTTGATCTGTAAAATGGGCATGACAATACTGCCATGTGCCACTTCCTGCACTCCCAGGAAAGGGATCATGAGAGGTAAAAATAAAGCTTGGCTCCAAAGGCAGAAAATGAGGCTCTGCCCGTAGCCAGAGAGTTGATCTCTGTAGCTCCTGAGACTACTGAGCTCTGAGCCTGCCCTTGAGGGCCAGAGACAGATCCACGGGCTGGCTGGACAAAATGCCCTGGGGACACAGAGTGGTCTTATCCCTGCCCCTACACTTACCCTACCCTACAAACATCATCTCCCCTCCTTGGCACCTGCTTCCAAACCTGGAGCAGAGAAGCCGAGGAAGGTATATTTTCTAGAAGAGGAAACGGGGTGGGGGGTGGGGCTGTCAAGATGGCTCAGTGGGTAGAGAGCTTGTCACTAAGCTAAACAGCTTGAGTTTGATCCCCAGGACCCAGTCAGAAAAAGAAAACCAACTCTGGAAAGTTGTTGCTCTGACCTCCAAACGCAATGTGGCACAAACAGCCCCATCCCCCACATAAATGTAATTTTAAAATTTTTTTTTCTTAAAAAAAAAAAGAAGAAGAAGAAGAAGAGGAAACAGAGGCCCTGAGTTATCCAAATATACACAGTGATGACCAGAGCTGAAACCAGCCACTCCAACCCTCCCTCCAACTCCCTCAGGCCCTTTCCTAACCATTTCCACACACCCCGTACTCCAGTCCAACGCTACCACACCAGGCTCTCCCTGACAACACATCTGCAGCTCTACAGAGGACACAGTCCATCTGAACAGGAAACCCAAGAGTCTAACCCCATTTGCATCTGCTACTGGCTATTTCGGAAGATGACCAGGCTGTGGGGAGGACCTGAGGACAACACGTGAGAAAGAGCTGGCTAGACAACTTTGTCCATACCAGGCTGGACCAAGAGACCTGGGAGACCTATCTGTATTTAAAGTCACCAGGAAATCCCACAGGCCAAGCCCCTGGCCTGAAATAGCAGGTGTTGGCTCTGGCGTAAACAATGAAAGAATGAATGAACTGTAGCAACGTCGATGCCTAGTGGGCTCCCTCAAGGTCACGCAGGCGCTAGGGACACTGGGCTGGGTCTCCAGGATCAACTGTCCAGTGCTCATTCCACTCCGCAACAGCAGGCGAGATTACTTCATGGAGTCGGAAAATGAAGGGGTTCTCTCTGTTGCCAGTCCCGCTTCCCCACCTCAACCAGCTGTAATCAAGCTGTACGGCGTCCCGAGCACCCTGTCTCCTTTTCCCCCACCCAGACACGTATACGGGAAGTACGGGGGGTCCCCAGCATTACCGGCAGCCGGCCTGCGGGTACACATCGCACAATTTGGCCCTCGGGTCCGTGGGGAGTGGCGTCGAGGCAGGTGCCCAGCGCCGCAGAGGAAGGCACCGTCTGCGTGTAAAGCGAAGTGTAGTAGGTGGTGGCGGTGGTGACCGGGCAGAGCTGGGGGCTGCTCAGACCCGAAGGCCACAGCTCGGTGGGGTTCAACGTCGGCAAGCTCTTTGTGGGTTGCGCCGTGGCCGGAGCCAGGGTCCGCGGCGCGCGCAGCATGGCGAGTGCGGCGCCCCCTACCCACTCGGGTCTGGCGCGCGCGCGCGGGGCACCTGCGGGCTTTGCAGCCGGCTGCACCGCGGACGCCGGGAGCAGCCGCCAATGGACGCCCGCCGGGCAAGGCCGGACCCTCCCCTCCTGGCCCGCCGCCCAGCGCTGCGGAGCTCTGAGATCGCCACTCGGAGATCGCGTGGCGCGGGTGGCACTGCCAGGGGCTGGCCCGGCCCGGTCCGCGCCGCGAATGTCTGGGCGCCTGGGGTCGCCCCGGTGCGTGAAAGCGTCCCGGGATGCCCACGGACTCCACCGACACGCGTGTGCTCTGACCCGCGAAGGGTGTCCTGTGCGCCCCGCTGAGCTCTCCGTTCACCCTCTAGTTCCCGTCCCTTGCTTGGACTCCTTTTTCTTTTCCTTTCTTTTTTCGTCTTTCTTTTTTCTTTTCTTTCTTTTTTTTTTTTTCTTTAGCGCCAAACTAAGTGCCGCCAAATTCGGATCTCCCGCGGAAAATGCCGCGCCTCGATTGGCTGCTACAGCATATATAAGCTCCTCCCACCCTCCCACCCCCGGAAAGGCTTAGTCCCAGAAACAACGATTACGACAGGAGCTTAGTAGCTTAAAGGGGCCGCGACATCTGCTGACTTCAGCGTCTCGTAACAGCCGGCGAAATTGAGTTAGGAGGTGCATCTGGAACTCCCAACACAACGACCGACGACAGTACAGCGAAGAGCGCTGAGGAGTGGACCTCACTTCCTTGGGGTGGTGCCAAACACTTAAAGGAGAGTCAGAACCTGGACCTGAGCCTTGACCCTCAAGTGCATTTCTGAGGCCACAAAATCTTTTGTTTGTTCTCTTTGTTGCTTGATTAAATTAAATCGTTTATTAACATATTAATTAATATAATCATTATGTCCCCTTTCTCTTCAATTGAAACCCAGGAACCTGTTCCTCCTGGCTTTAGTTGACAGAGGGGAAGGAAAGGGTGGCACCTCCCATTTATGTTTTTCTTCAGGAAAAAACTAACCTCTATTGAGTGCCTACTGTACACTAGCACAGTACACCAAGTCTAGACCATTACATGTGCTATGTTGTTTAATTTATCCCATAAGTCCTGAGCAGTAGGATGGGTAAGACCAGAAAGTCGGAGGGGCGGGATAATTTGCCTAGGGTCATTCACACATTTGCTGATCTGAGAGTTGGCAGTCAAATGTAGGACAGTCCAGGTTGGGAGTCTTTGTTCTAGAAAAGAGCTCCTCCGGACTCTCCCTAGCTCTGCCCTGCCCTTGATAGGCACAGCAGGGGTGAGGGTCCAGAGGTTGTCAGACACAGTCCTTTTCCCAGGGCCCAACACGGTTACTGAGTCAAACACCTCCAGGTTTCTTCTAAACAATTATTTTACTGCAACAGTCTCTCTCATTCATAAAGTTCCCTTACTGATCATCCACTTACTGTCTCCCAAGAGAAGAGAGGCTAGAGGAGTGTGAGGCAGGGAGAGACGGGGCATCAGCAGGTGCTGGCCTACTTTACTGCTGTGTGGGTTGGGTTTGGTTCGGTTTAATGTTTCCAGTTTGGATCTTAGCATTCGAAGCCCTCCAGAGTGAGTCCCCAGGTTAAGACCTCATCAGATCATCACAAATCAGGTGGCCCAGGCTTTGTCTTCTTAATTCACATCCAGGACCCTAACCCTTCTACAAAAGCTGATTGACAAGATTTCTTCTCCATTCTCTGGGTCTCTTTTTCTCATTCCTAATGACACCTCTTGGCGGTCACGGAGAAATCCCATGAGATAGTATACGCAAAGCCTTCTGCACAGAGCCTGGTCCGTGAGAACTGGCAGCTGTTGCTATACGGGAGTTTGATCTGAAACACACAGACCCCTTAGTCTATAGCAGAACAACAAGGGGTGGTGGCACATGACTTTAATCCCAGCCCTTGAGAGGCAGAGGTAGGTAGATCTCTGAGTTCAAGGGCGACCTGGTCTACAGAGTGAGTTCCAGGCCAGCCAGGACTACACTGTCATGGGAAACCAATAAATAAACAAATAAAAAACTAGTCGGCTATCTCACTGGTTCTTCAACTCCCAGTTTAAACCTCTCCTCCTCCAGGAAGTCTTCCCTGCCTGTTTGCCCTCTCTCACCCTGAAGGCCTTTACACTTTAAATGTTTATTGTGGTTTGCCTCAAGCTAGACTTGGCTTTCTTGCCTTGTAAGTCATTGCTTTCTATCTCCGTTGGTTCAATGCTCCCTGTCAAGTCTCTCTTCGAATGAGGCCTGGCTTGGAATGCAGTAGGTGGACAATAAACATTATGACTTGCTTGTGTGTCCGGCTAAGAAAGGTAGTGAGTGAGACTTGAAGTCATAAAGTCTAGGGGTCCCTCGCAAAGTCCTGTCCCCTACTTCTGGCTGAACAACCCTGGGCAGGTGAGCTGTCGGCCCACCTCTCTGAACCTCCATGTCTTCAGTCACCCAATACAGATTAAGCTGCCACTCGACTTTCAGCCAAGGTCTTCAGAGGCACCGTTCACAGGACAGTGGAAATGATGGCCACGGGTCTGTAGCAAGGCCCCACCACACGCACTTCACCCCCGGGGTCTCCTGATCCCCACAACACACAGCACAGTCATTATCCCCATTCTACAGATGAGGGAACCTGGAAGGAATTGTGGCTGAGCAGGTTTGGAGCCGAAGCAGGGCCCCAGGGCCAGGGAGGGAATGGAGGTGGCAGGGTGGGGCTGGGAGCAGAGGAGAGAGCCAGCAGCCAGTGAGGGGGCTGAGAGCCAGTTCTCTGTGGTTGAGTTTCGGGTGGTTGGGGTTGGCTTTGGAGTTTCACTCCCTGGGAACGGATGGATTCCTGTGAGAGGTGTGGGCATGCATCAAGCAGGTCCCCTGCAGCTTGAGTTCTTGCTTCGGCCATCCGGCCATCCGTCCATCCGTCCATTCATCCGTCCCTGCTTCGTGTTGTATCAGTCAGGGCGCTGGACTGCAACACCTACACCTTTGAAGTCGGACAGCAAAAAGTGGCCTTTCCATTCGTTTTCTGGGACGCCCCATATGTTGAGTACGGAATCCACAGAAGGGTGCCAGGTGCACCCTGGGTGCTTGATGTAAACACCCAGCTGTGCACTTAACATTAGCTTATTTTTATTGTTTGGTGGTAGTTGTGGTGCTTCTGAAACAGGGTCTCACTATGCAGCCGTGGCTAGCCTCTCTCTGTAGCCCAGGCTGGTCTCAAACTCACAGAGATCCACCTGCCTCTGCTTCCCAAGTATTGGGATTAAAATTCATATGGCATCAACCCAGTATGGTGGCCTGCACCTTTTAACCTCAGCAGTTGGGAGGCAGAAGGCAGGCCGATCTCTGAGTTTGAGGCCAGCCTGATCTACATAGTGAGTTCTAAAACTGAGACCCTGTTTCAAAAAAACAAAAATGAAAGCATGTGCCACCATGCTTATTTTACTGAAGTCTCTGAGTTCTCTTGTAACAGCTCATGAGCACATGAGAAAACTCAGGATGAGCCGTGTAAGCAGTGACGCTCTACCTTCCTTATGCTGACTGAGGTCCTTTAATACAGCTCCTCATGTTGTAGTGACCCCCCCCACCATACATCAATTTCACTGCTGCTTCATAACTGTGCTTTTGCTACTGCTATAGATTGTGGTGTAAGTATCTGTGTATCTGTGTTGTCTGATGGTCTTAGGCAACTTTTTTTTTTTTTTTTTTTTTTTTGGTTTTTTCGAGACAGGGTTTCTCTGTGTAGTCCTGGCTGTCCTAGAACTCACTCTGTAGACCAGGCTGGCCTCGAACTCAGAAATCCGCCTGCCTCTGCTTCCCAAGTGCTGGGATTACAGGCATGCGCCACCACCGCCCAGCTTGGTCTTAGGCAACCTTAAGCAACCCCTGTGAAAGGGTCATTTGACATGCCTCCCCACTCCCCCACCCTAAAGGAGTCACGCCCCACAGGCTGAGGACTACTGATATAAAGGCACGTGAGAAAAGGTTGTATAGGGAAGGTTTCAGGGGATCTCTGTCTCTCAAGACACTGAGGTCTTTTAAAAAGATGTACTCGTAAAAAAGGTTTTATGTGTACAATTGCTTTGCTTGTGTATTTTTTTTTTTCGGTGCCGTGTGCATGCCTGGTGCTAGAGGGAGTTAGTGATGGTTGTGAGCCTTCGTGTGGGTGCTGGGAACTGAACCTGAGTCCTTCACAAGAGCAACAAGTGCTCCTAACTGCTGAGCCATCTCTATGGGGCCGTATACCAAGAACGCTAAACAAAGCACCAGTCTCAGAAATCCATGCCTTGCCAGTGAGCCAGGGGCTCCGGGACTGCAGAAAGAATGTGCAATCCCGGCACATGGAGGCTGGAGGTGAAGCAGCGGTTCAAGGTCAGCCTCAACTACATAGTCTTAGGATAGTCTGGACCATATGAGACCCTGCATGCATACATACATACATACATACATACATACATACATACATACACACTGCTCACAACTGGGTACATGAGAGATGCTTCAAACCATTTACCAGATGATGAAATTATGACTCAGGATATTAAGGACCTGCCTGAGGCACAGAGCTGATAAAGTCCTTGTCCAAGCTGGGCACAAAGAGCCTTGGAAAAGTCCCTAAGCCAGTGCAAACGTCCATTCTCCATGTGAATCATCTGCTGGTGTGTCTCCTGAAAAATATCTCAGACTCCTCGGCTCAAAACCCTGTTTAGCATCCAGGTCATGGTGGCACACACCTTTAATCCCAGCATTCAAGAGGCAGAGGCAGGTGGATTGCCAGGTTGGAGGCCAACCTGGTCTATAGAGTGAGAGATCGCGTTCCAGGATAGCCATGGCTACACAGAGAAGCCCTGTCTTGAAAAATAAATTAAAAAAAAAATCAATCCTGTTTATCAAAGCCTGGAATACTTGGTACAGGCTTCTGGGAGAGCCAGATGTGGTGATTCATACCTGCAATCCTGGCACCTACTAGACTAAACCAGGAGGATTGCCTTGAGTCTAGATCACCCTAGACTACAGGCTACATAGCAAATACCAGACCAACTAGAGTTCTAGAACAGGCTACATAGCAAATACCAGACCAACTAGAGTTCTAGAACCTGTCTCTCTCTCTCTCTCTCTCTCTCTCTCTCTCTCTCTCTCTCTCTCTTTCTCAGAATTAGAGAGCATTCATGGGACCAGAGAGATGGCTCAGCAGTTAAGAACACAGTGTTTTGGTGGTGGCACTCGCCTTTAATCCCAGCACTTGGGAGGCAAAGACAGGCGGATTTCTGAGTTCGAGGCCAGCCTGGTCTACAGAATGAGTTCCAGGACAGCCAGGGCTCCACAGAGAAACCCCGTCTCAAAAAACCAAAAAAAAAAAAAAAAAAAAGAACACAGTGTTTTCGTAGAGGATGAGACCCAGGCTTGGTTCCCACCATCTACATAGTGTTCCAGCATCCACATAGTAGCTTACAACTGCCTGCAATCTCTAGTTCCAGGGGATCTTGCTTCTATATGGTACACACAATCACACACAAGCATGCACACACACACACACACACATACACACATATAAATAAAAATATTTTTATTTTATATTTTGATTCTTTGAAACTGTGTTTCTCTATATAGTCCTGAATCTCTTGGTACTTGCTATGTAGACCAAGCTGGCCTCGAACTCACAGAGATCTATCTGCCTCTGCCTCCCAAGTGTTGGGATTATTTAAGTCATGGGCCAGCACCCCCATCATAAATTGGACAGGCACACACACACACACACACACACACACACTCACACATAAACGCCATATACATAAATAAAAATAAAATTTAGAATCTCTGTTCTAGTTTTCAAATTTTTTATATTTATTCTGTGTGCATTGGTGTTTAGCCTGCGTGCATGTCTGTGTGAAAGTGTTGGATCCTGGAATTACAAGATGTTTGTAAGCCACCACATGTTTGCTGGGAATTGAACTCAGGACCTCTGAGTGAAGAGTCAGTGCTCTTAACTGCTGAGCCAGCCCCAAATTTTAGAATCTTAAAACAAACAAACAAATGACAACAAAAACCATAAACAAAAGGCCAAAAAAGTGCCAGGCATCCTGAAAGCCTAGTCCCCCTGTTCCAGTCCCCTGTTACCACATGTCACCTGTCCAGATGGATAGAAGTTGAGCAGGTGTACCAAGGAGGAAAATCCCCACTTACCCTCATCTTTGTGCTTTCTATTCAGTGGATGGGAAGAGGAGATGTTAAGGGGGGGTGGGTGGAAACATGCTCCTGGTAGTACAGCATTGACCTAGAACGTATAAGGCCCTGGGTTCGATCCTGGCACTGAAAAGCAGGAAGCGTATGAAGGAGGAAAAAAGTTGCTGCCTCAGTGAAACTAGGCCAAAGGAGAACACCATTGCTGGGAGCTAGGGCACTGCAATGAAGCTTGGGTCCTGGCCTTCCTGTTGTACCTGGTACATCCATTCAGTATGGAGAGTTAAGACTTTGAAGTACTTCATATAAAGTCCTGTGCTTGCTCGCTCTCTGTTTTAAAGATTTATTTATTTATTTTATGCATATGAGTACCCTGTTACTCTGAGGGCAACAGATCCCATTATAGATGGTTGTGAGCCACCTTGTGGGTGCTGGGAATTGAACTCAGGACCTCTGGAAGAACAGTCAGTGCTCTTAACCACTAAGCCATCTCTCCAGCCCAAGTCATGTGCTCTTATGCAGACCACTGCACCACCCTGCGCCTCCATTCTTCCCTTGAGAAATGAGGCTGATTGTGGCAGTCTCGCAGGTTATTGTACTGAAGTGAATCTGGGATGGAGATGTGAATGCTCCTGGTGTGTGTGTGTGTGGTTGTGTGTGTGTGCGTGTGTGTTTCATGTGCAATGACTAGTGTGTGTATGGAGGTCAGAGGACAACTTGCAGGAATTGGTTTTCTCCTTCTTCCTCGTGGGTCCTGGGGATTCGCTGAGGGTACAGGAACATTTCTTAAGCCGTCTGGAGATTTAGAAGGATGATTTTCACTAGGCGGTGGTGGCGCACACCTTTAATCCCAGCACTTGGGAGGCAGAGGCAAGCGGATTTCTGAGTTCGAGAGTTTGAGGCTAGCCTGGTCTACAGAGTGAGTTCCAGGGCAGCCCAGGCTATACAGAGAAACCCTGTCTCGAAAAACAAAACAAAACAAAAAAAGAAGGATGATTCTCCAGGGAAGATGTACATCAGCACACAGTTAACATCCTCGGTCACTTGGGAGGTGACAAAACCACCATGAGAATCTGTTTCCCACTCACTGGCATGGCCGACATGAGAGAGATGGACACCAGCAAGTGTCGGCCAGGATGTGAAGAAATCCGAGCCTCGTGCACAGCTGCTTCATAAACAATTTGGCGGTTTCTCAAAAACCCACACACAGACAGAGCGGGCCTGTAATCTCTGGACTCAGCCTACACAGTGTGGCCAAAACTCAGCAGACCCCCTCTTCCGTTAAATCAAATATATAGATAAATGAATGAAGCAGAAAGTCTGAGCATGGCACACACCTTTAATCACAGCAGTTGGGAGGCAGGCAGATCTCTATGCGTTCAGGGCCATCCTTGGCTACACAGTGAGACTTTATCTCAAAAATATAAAGGCAAACCACCTAGTATGCTCCAGCAATAGTGATCCCAGATATAAACTTAAGAGAACTGAAAACCCAGCCTAGTGTTGGTGGTGCACGCCTTTAGTCTTAGCACTCAGGAGACAGAGGCAGACAGATCTCTGTGAGTTTGAGGCCAGCCTGGTCTACAGAGCTCATTCCAGGCTAGCCAGGAAACACAGAGAAACCCTGTCTCAAGAAACAAAACAAAGGAGAAGAAGAAAACCCTTCTCTACATAAAAGTGTGTACACAAACTAGGCATTGCAGTGCGTGCGTTTGGTTCTAACAGAGGCAGAGGCAGGCATGAGTTCCAAGCCAGCCAGGGCTACATAAGGGAGACCCTGTCAAACAAACAAACAAACAAGTGTGTACACAAGTATTAGTAGCCACTGTTTTTAATGACTCCAGAGTAAAAATAACCCAGGTGCCATTAACCAATAAACGGATAAATTAAGTAAACTATAAATCATAGCCATACAATCAGTGTGTGCATCTGGTTTTTTTTTTTTTTTTTTTGAGACAGGATCTCTCTCTGACTGTCCTGGAACTCACTCTTTAGACCAGTACAGCCTTGAACTCACAGAGTTCACCTACCTGCCTCTGCCTCCTGAGTACTGGGATTATAGGCCCAGTGTATCTAGCTAGCTAGCTAGCCATGAAAAGAGAAGGACCATTTATACTCCAACATGAATGAACCTTTAAAATATTTTGCCAAGTGGAAGACGCTGAACACCAAAGGAGCTACATATGATAGGATCTAGTTTATGTGAAACACTAAGACAAGTCCAGGAATGGGCAGTCTACATAGAGACAGAGAAAGAACCAGCGTTTGCTGAGGATGGGTCGGTCTTCATTATCTTCATTATAGATGAGGGAAGGAAAGCGCAGAATGGGTCCTGCTCCCACGTATCTGTGAGATTTTAAGTCTTTGTTTTATCAGGTTCAAGGGCCATGCTCTGCTGGTGAACCTGCATTCTTTCAACCAGTGGGCTCTGCAAATCCTCCGGCTTGCCTGGCTTCCTTCTCGGTGCCTTTGATGAAGGGCTGGGGCGAAAGGGGAAGGCTGCCATCTAGAGGGCAGCTGCCGCACCCACCGGGCGCACGCGTAAGACGGTGGAGGGAAAAATGCCGCCCTGGTGGGAAAGCCCGGGCTTCCAGTTTGGGCAGATTCTTTCCAGATGTTTCCAGACGCTGACTATGTTTTTCACAGATGCTGGGACCTGTGGAGGTGACCACACACGAAAGGGGGCATCCATCCGCACGTACAGCTCAGTGACAGGGCACTTGATGAGGGGTTTGTTTACTCTCCAGAACTAAGGGGAAAAAATGCTGCTCTTGGGGCAAGGGGGCAGGAGTGGGAGGTAGAGAAAAGGGTAGGTAGGATAAGAGTAATCAGAACGCATTATATATATATATATATATATATATATATATATATATATATATATGTATATATGCATGGAATTGTCAAAGAATAAATTTAATCTAAACATCAGCTATTTTAAAAATTTTTTACTGCTGGTCTAGTTCAATTTTTTTTTTTTCTGGATTTAGTGGTTCATGTTCATAATCCCAGCACTTGGGAGGATGAGGCAGGAGGATTGCCAGTAGCTCAAGGCCAGTCTAGAGTCAGAGAGAGAACCAATAGAGGTGCCTGGAGCAGTTTGGGGGAGCTCTATGCTCAGTATGTTTTCCCCTCATATTCCTGATAGCGCCTCACCTTGTCTCTTTCTGGCTTAAGGTCTAGCAAGCAGCGCCCCACCATGGCTGGACCTTGTCCTGCCCCCAGCACCTTTGACCTCCAGCCTCTTCACATTTTGGCCCTGAGTTCTGATAACACACTTGTCTAACTGCCTCTGCCACCTCTCTGCTCCTCCATGACTCGCAGTGTTCTGCTTAAAATGTCGTTCTTCATCTCCAACCCCAGGGAAAACACCCTATGCTTGCTAGCGCTCTCTCTCTCTCTCTCTCTCTCTCTCTCTCATCTTTTTTTGCAGATGTTTTTGAGATGGGGCATCAGGTAGCCCAGGCTGGCCTCCAACATTCTATGTAGCCAAGGTTTCCCTTGAGTTCTTGAGGCATCTGTCTCTACCTCCCGTGTGCTGGAATTACAGATGTGAATCACCAGACTCAGTTTCTTGATTCTTGGAGAAAACCTCAATGTATAGCCCAGGCTGACCCCAAACTCGAAACCCCCCTGCCTTGGACACTAGGAGAAAGGGACTACAGGTTGCAGGTGGATTTCTGAGTTCGAGAGTTCGAGGCCAGCCTGGTCTACAGAATGAGTTCCAGGACAGCCAGGGCTACGCAGAGAAACCCTGTGTCAAAACAAACAAACAAAAGAACAAAAGAATCAACAAAAAAAACCCCAAAAACAAAACAACCACAGGTGTGATGGCACACAAATTTACTCCCAGCTCTGGGGAGGCAGGATCTCTGTGAATCCCAGGCCAGCCAGCCTTTGGAATCTCACTGGTGTTGGGTGCTGATGGCTAATGGCCATCCCCAGAAGCTGACTCTGACCCCAGTTCACACCATCCTGTTGTATCTTAGCCCAACAGCAATTCCTTAATAATTATGGCTGTTTACACACTCCGCTTGCCCCGTTAGATTAAAGATATTCTTGTCCAGCTCCATGTGTCCTGTCAGGCTTAGTCTTCACATGGCGAAGGGGAAGTAGATGCAAGCCCCTTCCCGGAAATAGTTGCAGGCCACTGACACAGTCTCTGGAGCTTTGTGTCTGGAAATACTGAGTCAGGGCCCTGGAAGGGTCATAGGTCACCGCGGAGGCTAACATTCTCCCGTATCTCCTTCTCCAGACCCCTGGAAAAAGAACCTTAGCTTCTACCTTAGCTTCTCCCTCTAACCCACTTCCCACTCCTACTCCTCCACCCATCCTGGTCATTTCGTCCTCACCCAGTCTTGAGGCCGGTAACAGCAGTGGCTGGTATTTTTGAGTTAATGCTGTTTAGGTTGACTCTCTTAACTGCCTACTTTTTTTCCCCTTGGAATCTTCTCTGGAAGCCTCGGCTTAAGCTTTCGTAAGTAGGATAAGAACTCCCACCCCACAGGGTGAGAATAAAATCTATAGGCACGGCATCAGAACACTGTAGAAACACATTTCTCTCTCCAGTGCCGCAGCCGGCAGTTGCACGGATTGGCCACACGAGGGCAGTCACATTCAAAAAACCTGCGCTATCACTGTTCCTAAGTTGGCTGATTCTATTGAGCCTTTTCTCTGGTAGTTGACCCTGAGATCAACAGCTTTTCTCATCCCCTTGGAACCTTAAGCTGACCCAGAAGGCTTAGAACTTAAGGCCAAGGACCCTTCAGCAGTATCAGCTCTGCTAGGGGAGGGGACTTGAGGGGAATCCAGCTGTGTCCCATTTGGAGGTGGCAGTGGGAAGGGGAGCTGGCAATTACCAACAGTTCCCCTCCCGCAGGGGGCTGGGACACAGCTGCAGGGTGTAGGGGAGGTAACAGAGAGGGCTTTGGAATTGTCTCCCTAGGGGTTTCCATGGCTACAGATTGATGCAAGCAGCCCGCTAGGCTAGGTCCTTTATCTATATTGTCTCTCCCGGAGACAATGGGCCTTGGGGGTTGCTGGGCTGTATGTATGGATCATAGCTGCAGCCTGGCCTTGTGTGCCCTCTCTGTGAGCCCCCTGACCCTAGCTGCTGAGGCTGAAGGAGGACGGTAATGGGGCAGGCTTTGTAGCCAGCCTTGCCTTGGGGTACCACACTGCTTCATAGGGCCATGGGAGTTAGGCCTAAGGGTCCCTAACAATAAGACACGGAGGCCTCCGGGCACTAAATAGAAGGCATGCACTGATGCACTGGGGGTGGGGGGAGCTTGCTTTGATAAGCTCACGAGGCTGTTCCCTCCCTCACTGTGTGACTGGGTGAGTTATTTTACCTACCCGAGTCTCAACATCCTTAACACATGTGAACACCACCCATTTTATTAAACTGCTGTAGAAGATGTCAGGCAAAGCCTGCAGACAGGAAGGTGCTCAGAGTGAGTCCAGGAGTTCAGAGAGGTTGAGGCATGCCTGGGACAGAACATTGACCAAGAACCCTCTCTCTGGGCCTCAGGTGACCATCTATGACTTGGGGACTTAGAAAGGTTTAAGGGGTAAAATACATCGATGAGCTTATACAAAGTTCTTAGGCTGAGGGTGTAGTTTAGTCTTAGAGCCATTGCATTGCCTGGCATGGCATGCACAGGCTTACTTTGATATCCAGCATCAGAATAATAGTAATAACTTTTTTTTCTGTGTGTGTGTCCCTGTGTCCATCTGTCCAGCCGTCCATCTGTGTGTGTATGTATGTATGTATGTGTATCTGTGTGTATATGTGAGTGTATGTATGTCTTTGCATGTGTGCATGTCTGTATGTGTATGTGTGCACATGTATGTGTATGTTTATATGTGTGCACATGCGTGTGTATAGGCCAGTGGTTGACATTGTTTTTCTCAGTTACAGTCCACCTTTTTTTTTTAATTTTTAACTTTTTAAAATGTATTTGATGTGTGCGAGTGTTTTGCTTTTGTGAACGTAGTGCACAAGATGAATACCTGTTGCCGGCAGAGGTCAGAAGAGAGCATGGGATCCCCTGGAACTAGAGCTGGTCAGGAGACACCATCTAGGTACTAGGAACAGCACCTCCACAAGAGCAAATGCTCTTAACCGCAGAGCCATCGCTCCAGACCGCAGTTTTGCTTTGTTTTGTTTTCTGAGAGTGGGTCAGTGGGTCACTCGTTGAACCCAGAGCTTGCTGACTTAGCCAGACTAGGTAGCCAGCGAGCTCCAAGGATCTTTCTATCTCCAGGTCCACAGAGCTGAGACCACAAGGGTGCTGCCCTGGTGTCTGTCTGTCTGTTTGCCCGTCCGTCCGTCCGTCCGTCCATCCGTCTGTCTGTCTGTCTTTATTGATTGTGCATTGATGTTTTGCCTGCATGTACATCTGTGTGAGGTTGCTGGATCCTGGAGTTACAGAGAGTTGTGAGCTGCCACGTGGGTGCTGGGAATTAAACCCAGGCACTCTGGAAAAGCAGCCAGTGCTTTTAACTTCTGAGCTGTATCTTTAGCCCCCTGCTCTGGCATTTTACGTGGGTGCTGGGTATTGAACTCAGGTCCTCCTGTTATCCCATCAGGTACTTTTCCAAATGAGCCATCTTGCCAGTCCAAATTTGTGTTCTTTTCTTTTTTTTTCTTTAAACAGGTTATCACTGTATATCCTGGCTGGTCTGAAACTTACTATGTAGCCCAAGATGGCTTCCTGGAACTCACAGAGATCCATCTAGCTCTGCTTCCTGAGTGCTGGGATTAAAGACAAGCGCCACCATGCCCTGATTTCTTTCTCTCTCTCTCTTTTTTTTTTTTTTTTTTTTTTTTTTGTTTTTCAAGACAGGGTTTCTCTGTGTAGCCCGGGCTGTCCTGGAACTCACTCTGTAGACAAGGCTGGCCTCGAACTCTCGAACTCAGAAATCCGCCTGCCTCTGCCTCCCAAGTGCTGGGATTAAAGGTGTGTGCCACCATTGCCGGGCCGTGCCCTGATTTCTTAAAATGTGTGTTTGTATGTGTGTGTCTATGTATGTGTAATTGTTTTCAATAATGTGTGTGTGTGTGTGTGTGTGTGCCCACAGAGGCCAGAGTTTGTCTTTTGAGTTACAGTTGTGAGCTGTCTGTAAGTGCTGGGAACTGAACCTGGGTCCTCGGCAAGAGCAGTATAGCACTTTTGACCACTGAGCCATCTCTCCAGGTTTCTGTTTCTCTTTCTTTTCTTTGTCTCTGCCTCCCTCTGTGTCTGTCTGCCTGTCTCTCTCTCTCTCTTTTTCTCTCTCTATCACCTGTTTGGTACTAACATCTATTCCATGGTGTTGGACTATCCAGGGTGGCAGGGGTGGTTGTGGTAGTCAGGGCACCGGAGCTCAAGGAGCTTGCTGGTGAACACGGGACTTGAGCAGCAGGCCCAGGGTCTCAGAATAGGGGAATCGTTGCAGAAGGGGTTACACCGTGTAAGGGAGAAATAGAACTTCAGAAGGGCTTTGTCACCTGGTCGACCAGACCTCACCAAAGGAGGTCATGAGTAAGAGAGGAGGGAGGAAGGAGTCTGGGAGCTGTCATCACTGTATCCCACTCCTGGGACCCCTTGCCTAAGACCAGTTGATCACTAACTCCATATTAATGTTAAGGAAGTGAGGACATACAGATATACCCAAGGCGGCGCTGGTGACGGAACCGAAGGCCTCCTACAAGCTAGGCAAACAGCACTCCAGCTGCAACCCAGATTGCCATGCTACCCAACAGATTGGGCCGCAAATGCATAAGTCTCTCAAGCAAAAAACTTTCTAGTCTGCGTATGGAAAACACACAAGAAAAAAGTAAAATAGATGCTCTGCATGTAAAAAAAAAAACAATACAAACATCTACAAAAGTAGCTCTGTTGGTAGAGTGCTCACCTCGCATAAATGAAGCCCTGGGTTCCATCTCCAGTTACGCCCCTGTAAGATTTCTCAATACAGGCAGGAGGAGTAGAAGTTCAAGGGTATTCCTGACTGCATATTGAGTTCAAGGATAGACAAGGCTACAGGAGGCTCTACCTCAAAACAAATACAAAACAAACAAACGAAACCAGCAAGAAGTGGAACACGGTGGTGGCTCATACCCAATCCCAGCATTTGAGAAGCTAGACAGTGGATTGTTGTATAGGAAGTTCCAGGCTAGCTTAGACTAGAGTAAGAACCTGCCTCAAAAAGCAAAAGCATTTTAAATATGGAATCAGCAAAGAAAATTTAAATGCTTTCAATGTTCACTCTGCATCTGTATCCCTATTCTATAACATTTGTAATCACGTGTGTGTGTGCTGTCAGGCCAGGCACACGTCAAGGTCAGAGGACAGGTTGTAGGAGTCACTTCTGTTCTTTCACTGTGGGACCCGACTCAGGTCACCAGGCTGGCACCTCAGGTACCTTACCACGTCGACCCCAGTGTGCATGTAGCTCAGAGCCTCCCGCACACCAAGTGTCTGATAATGAACGTTGCCCTCGTTAGCGTCACTGAGTTTATTACTGCATCGGCAGTGCTCATCACAAGGCTGAGTGAAACCCTGGCGCTCTCTGAGAACATCACCTGGGGGGAGGGACGGCAGACCCTGCTCGCTCCCTGGTCACACAGCCTTACATTCACCACCTCCCTCCGTGAGTTCTCGAAATAATCTTGGTTTTGTTTTTCTCTAGTCTGCTGAGACAGAGACGCACTCTGTAGCCTGAGAGAGACAGGGCCTCGCTCTGTAGCCCAGGCTGAATCTTTTACTGATGCTCTAGCCTCTGACTCCTGAGTGCCAGGATTACAGGAGTGCACCTTTGTGCCTGGGTTCAGAATTACTGGGGGGTGGAAGGGGAACTAGGGTGATAGCCTAGTGGTGAGAGGGTTTGCCTGGCATACCAGAGTCCCTAGGTTCAATTCCCATTACCATGGACAACAACAACAACAAAAACCTCAACCAATAGAGAAAGTTATTAGGTATTTACACACACACACACACACACACACACACGCACGCACAGAGAGAAAGAGAGAGAGAGAGAGAGAGAGAGAGAGAGAGAGAGAGAGAGATGCTATGCCTCAGAAGAAATGTCCGTTTTAGAGTGAAAAACCTGCCACACTGGCCTTCCTTCTCTGGCCCAGACACTTAATCTCTTATTCAAAATTGAGGATGAAATAAAATAAGTTTATGGGGAAAGCCTTTCATTGGCTTAACGGGGGTGTTAAGAGGTAATAATGTAGACCTATTCAAATACGGTACATAGACCTTAGACCCATTTTCTTCAAACAATTTTTACTCAACTGAAATCAAGCCAGATGCCTCAGAGCCCTCGTTAGCTGGGCCCTCGTTGGCTGGGCCCTCGTTGGCTGGGCACATGGCAATAGCTGAGTGGAGAACTCTACATTTTTCTGTAGACCTTGCAAGAATCCAAAAGGGACTAGAGATGTGTCTTTTTTTTTTTTTTAAAGATTTATTTATTTATTATATATGAATACACTGTAGCTGTCTTCAGACACACCAGAAGAGGGCGTCAGATCTCATTACAGATGGTTGTGAGCCACCATGTGGTTGCTGGGATTTGAACTCAGGACCTCTGGAAGTGCAGTCACTGCTCTTAACCACTGAGCCATCTCTCCAGCCCGAGATGTGTCTTGATGGAAGAACGCTTGCTTAGCATGCACCAGACTGTGGGTTCAATCCCCAACAGTACACAGAAGAACCCCAAATTGTAGATATTATGAACCCTTTTTACAGGTGGGACCAGGAAGCTAAGTCCAAGAGAGAGGAAGCTTTCTGCACAGACTGCACAGCTAGGCGGGACAGAGGCGGGGCTGGGCGTGGCGGCCTTGCCTCGCTCAGCCTGCCTGCAGCTCGTCATGGCCTGTTCCGGCCCATTTGGAAAGGAGTTGAGCGTGGCTCAGGCTTCTCAGATCATGTGTGTCCGCGGGGCTGTGTCATGCAGGCACATGTGTGGCCGTGTGAAGCTGGCCTGGTGCCGGGTCTCATGAAAACCATGTGATAAAAATCTGGTATATCTTCCTGAGATGTCAATTTAACTTAAAGAGAAAAGAGAAAAGAGATGCCACATCTTTACATGAAGACAACACAGATGGCTACAGAATGTTTGAGAACAGAGTCCTCTCCTGGCATCAGAGATAGTGGATAACAGCCAGGTGGAAGGAGGGAGGCGGGAAGGAAGAGGGAAGGAGGGAGGAGGGAGGACAGTTCTTAGGTACCATATGCTAACTGGTCCTCATAACTGTCCATGAGAGAAACTTCTATTGCTCCCATTGTACAGATGGAGATACTGAGGACAGAAACAGTTAAGCCATATGTCCAAATGCACATAGCCAGTAAATGGGACAATCTAAAATGCACAGGTATTTAATACACAAATATTAGAATATCTGGCCAGGCAACAGTGGTGCAGGCCTTTGATCCCAGCACTTTTGAGGCAGAGGCAGGCAGATCTTAGTGAGTTTAAGACCAGCCTGGTTTACTGAGTGAGTTCCAGGACACCCAGGGATGCATAAAGAAACTCTGTGCATCTCGAAAAGCAACAACAAAAAAAAAAACCCTGAATATCTGTGTTAGGCATCACATGTTCAAACAGAAGTTTTAACAGAATGAGGGTGATAAGCAGGTTAGGGTGAAACTCAGTCAGTAAAGTGCTTACCTAGTAAAGGTATGAACAGCTAACAGCTGTCTGTAACTCTAGTTCCAGGGGAACTGATGCCCTCTTCTGGCCTCTTCAGACACTGCATGCATCTGTTGCACAGGCACACTGCTGGCAGAACACTTACACACTTATGGTAAAAATAAACACATCTTTAAAAAAAATTCAAGGCCATTTTTGGCTATATAGAGAGTTGGAGAGGAGCCTGGAAAGAAGAAGAGGGGGCGGGGTAGGAAGGACAGGAGGGAGGGGAGGACAGAGCAGGGAGGAGAATACAGAGCCTCTCCTGGACTTTTTGGCTAGAAGGATAGAGGCTGCTCACAGTGAACGGTTCACTTAGACCAGGCATTCTGATCCCTGACCCCTAGAGTCCGGCTTTTTAGCTCCAGGTTTGTGAGTATTGCTTTTCCATATGACCTTGTCTAAGTTGTCATCTACTCTGGGACTCAGTTTCTTCTCACAGGATGGCAGAGAGGCACTCCAGACACAGAGAGGGTTAGGTAGTATGTCCAAGATGGCAGAGCTCAGGAGTGGAGTCCAGACGATGGCTTCCCTGCGCTGTTCATTCCTTAAGTCCCAGTCTGCTCTCCTGGATGGGCTGTGGAGAACACACAGGCTGGGTAGGTGGTCCTGAGACGCTGAGTTCTGCCAACAGCAGTACCTAAGAAGCTGGGGAGGAACCCTGTGAGGGAATGTGACACTACACCCCACAGACTCTCTGGTGGGGGGTCACCCAGGGCCCATCAAGTGTCAGGAGCTTTACACATGTCATCAAATACAATCAGAGCATCAATCCAGGGAGGCTCTGAGAGGAAAAATTACCTACCTGTGGTAGCAAAGCTGATACATGACAAAGCCGGGAATCCAGCCAGGTGTGTCTGCTTCCCAGGCTCCCAGAAGGAAAGGCCCAGAAGAACTGCCGTGGCTGTGACCGTTTGTATGCTATGTGGACTGGGATGGACTTTTGCAGGGTTAGTGTGTGTATGTGTGTGTACACAGGTGTGTGTACGAGGGCATGTGCGTGCAGGAGCCGGAGGTCGGAGTCAGGCATCTTCTTCCACGGTAGTTCAACTTATATTTTAAGACAGGGCCTCTCACTGAACCTGGAGCTCCGGGATTGGGCTAGAATGGTTTATCAGTAAACCCCTGGGGTTTTCCTGTCCCTTCCTTCTTTGGTACTGAAATTACAGGCATGGGCTGCTGCTGCACTGGCTTTTTAATGTGAGTGTTGGAGATCCAAATTCAGGTCCTCAAGCCTGCGCAGTAGGCTCTTTCCTAACCGAGCCATCTTCTGAGTCTCAAAGTTTTTGTTTGTTTTTTTTTGTTTTTGTTTTTTCAAGACAGGGTTTCTCTTTATAGCTCGGGCTGTCCTGGAACTCACTCTGTAGACCAGGATGGCCTCGAACTCAGAAATCCACCTGCCTCTGCCTCCCAAGTGCTGGGATTAAAGGCGTGCGCCACCACTGCCCGGCGAGTCTCAAAGTTTTAAGTGAAAAGTTCTTTCTCTTTTTACTTGAGGATGCTGGGAACTGAGTTAAGGGTCTACTGCTCAGCTGGGTCCCCAAGCTGGGCAAAAGTTCCAAAGCACTGCAGACAGCAAACACACTGGTCACTCCAAGTTAACCCTAATAGCTTAGGGTCACACAACCTCATGGGGTGAGATGGAAGGCACACCCTTCCTTCAGACTGTGTTGCCGTGTAGACTGTAAGGTGCTGTGGACTCCTAACAGGCTCTTTTGAACAATGTCTGGCTGTTCCAGTCTATGCAGATGCATCTGCATTGAAAGAGGTGATTGGCAGGTTGTAGGACCTCCCAGCAGGGTAAGTCCTGGGAGAAAAACCAAGAGATCACGGAGAGTGCAGCATGTCACACATCTGGATGTGCTCACAGACCCATATGCTGAGGATCGGGTGCGAGTTGGGGAGAATGTATTTGTCTGTATTGGTGCCCCCACCAAGTGTCCCACATAACCTACAGGGGCTTGGCACAGGGTACAGAGACCTGTGTCTTAAAGAAGTTTGTTGGGATGCTAGAAACAACACAGGTTGAAAACCAAACAAGGCTCAGTAAGAACCAGGGTCATGGAGTGGGTGAGTTATCCTGGGGACTCAGCTGGGCTGTAAGTACTTTCCTGCCATACAATACACACTTCTAGCCCCAAACCCATCCCTGCCAGCTGGCCAGCGACCACCTTGATGTACGGTAATGAGTTCCGTGTGTGTCTGTAAGAGCCCAACTCAGCTGCCGAGCAAGCGCCTCTCACAGCTTTCCCTCCCTCCCAGCTCTGAGGTCCGGCTTGGTCTCCCTTCCTCTGTTTGTTCCTGGCAAGGGATGCTGGGAAGGAACAGAGGACAAGTGCCTTCCTGACCACTCTCTTCCAGAGCCTCTGAAGGGCTGTGCCTTCCAGCAGGCCCTGGCAGTTGCTCTATAAGAGCTGTGGGTGAAGTCCTTGGCTTGCCAAGACACCAGCCCACCCCATCCCCAAAGCAGGAATAATAACGACCCATTCTGGCTTAGGGACACCTCCGTGGTAGGAAAGAGACCTAGATTCAAATCTAGGAGGTTTAGGCTCAAGCCTTTTTCTTTTTCTTCTTTTGGCTTTTTGAGACAGGGTTTCTCTGTGTAGCCCTGGCTATCCTGGAACTCGGTGGACCAGGCTGGTCTTGAACTCAGAGATTTTTCTGCCTTCCTTGTACTCAGACTTTGTCTTTTTTGCCTAGATCATTCAGTTTTTTCCTGAATCCTGTTCTTTTTAAAACTAGTTTATTTATTTCATGTGCATTGGTGTTTTGCCTGAATGTATATCTGTGTGAGAGTGTTGGATACCCTGGAACTGGAGCTACGGGCACTTGTGAGTTGTCATATGGGTGCTGGGATTCGAACTCAGGTCCTCTGGAAGAGCATCTACTGCTCTTAACTGCTGACCTAGCCCCCGTCCATAGTTCTTTTTGCTCAGATTGGTCTCTGACTTTATAAAGTGGATTATTATGTGTGAGTATGTTTGGGGTATGTACATGCTGCAGCGTGCATGTAAGGTCAGAGGACAATGTGGGAGTGTGTTCTTTTCACTATGGACACCCTGGGGATTGAATTTGGGTCATCAGTCTTGGCAGCTAGCTCCTTTGACCTACTGGACTTGGCCTCCAGTTCTCAATGTAGTGGAAGATGGCCTTGAATTCTTGATCTTTCTGACTCTGCCTTCCAAGTATAGGAAAAACAGATATGCACCGCCACACCTGACTCCGTTTGTTTGTTTGTTTGTTTGTTTAGAGACTTATTTTCATTGTTATCTGTGTGTTTAATATGTGTTCATGCCTCTGGTGGCCACAAGAGGGCGTTGGATCCTCTGGATCTGCAGTGTGTGTGCTGGGAACCAAACTCTGGCTTTTTGGAAGACCCGGTTGCTCTTTTTTTAAAAAACAAAAAAACAAAAAAAACAAAAACAAGCCAGGCAGTGATGGCACACGCCTTTAATCCCAGCACTTGAGAGGCAGAGGCAGGCAGATTTCTGAGTTTGAGGCCAGCCTGGTCTAGAGTGAGTTCGAGGACAGCCAGAGCTACACAGAGAAACTCTGTCTCAAAAAAACCAAAACAAACAAAGAAACAAACAAAAACAAAAAACAAGCAAACAAAAAAACTTGTGAGCCACCTCTCCAACCTCTTATTTTTATTTTTAAGATTAGTTCTTGCTTTCTATCCTAGGCTGACTTTAAACTCAGTATCCTCCTGCCTCAACCTCCTATGCTAGGCACATGACACCACAATTTAAGAGTCTTGTCTTGACCTCTAACTTGCTGGATGTCTCTGAACAGGCCGCATATGTCAATTCTGGGGGACTTTCCATCCTGACAGGCTTTAGACCTGTGAACAAATGGGGAAAGGTACTGGGAGGAATGGCAGCTTGCTGCTAATCATATGTGGCTCTTGGGTGATTGTCCCTCCCCACCCTGGCCAACATGGGTTTCTATTGACAATAGGGCTTCAGGCCCAAGGAGGCTTTGGCCTATGATATCTGGCTCAGAATAGCAAAATGCTGGTCAGGACAGAGGTGTCTCCAGCAGGAAGGCCAATATGGGTGGCTAAGACAAGCCCCCATCAGAGAGGGATGTGCTAGGGGAAGAGCTGCCCCTCCTTACATAACTTGTCAAAGGCAACCCCCAAATCTTGGTCTCCAAGTCCCCTTATTCTGATCCCACACCTAGTCCATGAGGCCAGACCACAAACTATTACTAAAGCTAGTTGGAACCCCAGTTCCACTCTCTGACCCATCAGTGGGCTTGCAGGCTGACCCCATCATAATTACAACAGCGACCCCTTAGCCTTGCCTCGGAGTGAATCCTAACTGAATGGAGAATAATCAGAGAACTGTGGAGTGAAGTAGGGTGTCATGGCCAGCTTCGGGCGGGGTTGGGGAGGGAGGACAGGGAAGCCTGGTGGCCGGAGGCCACTCTCGGAAGGTCGGCAAGGCCTTGTGCAGGGCATGTCGCAGGCGCCCGAGGAATGTGCGCTGCCTGAAAGAATGAAGGAAGGAAGGAGCGGGGTGCGATGCAGGCGGCCTCCCGGCCGAGTCAGGAAACCCGGGTGGGGGTGCGGCTAATGCTGCAGCGGCCCGATCGCCGATGGGGGCAGCGCGAGAGCAGTGGGGTCAGTGACTGGGCCGGGGGGGTGGGCTCCCCCAGGCCGGATTGGAAGCTGCGAGCCTCGCTGCTGGCAGAGCAGCGGGGGCGCCGCGAGGCTCCGGATGGGCTGCAAGCCCCGCCCGCAGGCTGCGGAGGGAGCCGGAGCCAGAGTGGAGCCAGAGCTCAGACATCCGGGCGCCAGCGAACACCTGCGAGCGGCCCCCAGGGCCCGCGGGGGGCGGGGGAGCGCGGGCAGCGGGCCGGGGGCGGGGCCGAGCTGGGGGCGGGACCCGGAGCCCCGCCCTCCCAGCCTCTGGGCCACGTGGGCCGAGACTCAGCCCTGCCCTGGCGCCGCGGAGCCGCTTCTTGCCTGGAGGCGGGCTAGTCGGGTAGAGCTGCAGTTTTGCGGGAAAGTGAACGAGAGAAGTTTTAAAGGGTGCAGCCGGGAGGCGCGGGGGCTGGGAAAGAGTGGTAACCCCGGACTGCCATAACTACTCGGAAGACTTAAAATTGAGGAGGATCGTCCCATTCTGTGTACTTCGGGTGGTGAACTGCCTTCTTGGAAGGCCGCCATTGCAAGTGTCGCGGACGTGAATTTGAATCCCTGCTTTGTCACTTAGCAATTGTGTGGCCATGTGTTAACATGTATGTGCGTGTGTGTGCTTCAGGGCTGCGAGATCACCTCAGGACTCTAAATTGCATAGTTCAAGGAGAGCCAGGAAGATAGTTCATGAGTGGACTTTTATCCGAACCATACAATTTCAAGGGATGTACCGTCATCCCATTTCATGCAGAGCTAAGATAACCTTCGTGGGTTTTTTTTTTTTTCCAACAAGCTCTTACTGGGCTCCTAATTTGTACCCCATTCACGAAGCAGTTGATGGGGGAGAGAGCTGTCTGAAGTAGAGACCGAGAACCCGGACTTTGACGCTAGAGGAAGCTGGCTTTCCTAAATACCATCTTCCACTTCCTTGCTGTGACCTTAATCAACCAAGTCAAGATACACACCTTGCTGATTAGAAAAAAAGATTAGGATGAAATGGACTCGGAGCACCTGGTAGGCACGCCCCTAAATGATTACAACAGCAGACAGTCTCAGAGGTTTCTGACCTAAGGCTAAACTGCTTTCAGTTTCTAATGACTAATGGCTTGGCGAGATGGTCTGAGCTTTTGTCCTGGCCACCTGAACTGCTCAGCCCTGGGAGTCTTGACAAGCAATTTCCTTGGAATTAGCTTAATAATGCCTCGTAGGTGTGTGATGCATTTCAAAGAGGTTTCCCATCATTATCTTCTGTGCTTGAAGGCAGCTGGGCTCAGAGAGAAGTCGCCTGCTCCGATGAAGCTTTCAATCCTTCCTTGAACAGAAGGCAGACCCCTCAGAACTGTTGCCTGGTACAACTGTGGAAACGGGTTCACTGGGGGCGTAGCCTTGTAGCCTGCAGCACTCAGCCAGTCCAGGACTTTCATGCTTGATGGGCTGTATTCAGAGAACACGGCATACCTTAACACACAGTCCAAGATGGATGCCATTAGTATTAAATTTAAGGCAGTTTTCTTACATGGAAACAGGACCTCCAGAAGGTGGGAGGTCTGCTATTACTCTGCAAAATTTCATGTGTGATTTCTGAAGGACGATCATATCTTCCTTCCATCAGCTCATCAGAGGAAACCAGGTCCCAGAACAGGTTAAAAACTATTAATCAGACTGGAAGGACGATTGGCAAAGAGGTTGCTCCTCCCCCCTCCCCACGACCCTGTTTCACCCCAGAAAGCTCACTAGTGTTAATGCACAAAGGGTAATGAAATGTTATGAAACAGAAGTAACACATGCCAAGGCCGACACAGATGAGATCATATAAACAGGAATCCTGTGAAGATGGAGGCCTGATGCAGCCCACCTGGGGAGAAACCATGTTGGGGTGGATAGATGGAGAATGGGTTGATACCTGTCCTTTTGCCCAACTCCCAGGCCTGACCCCCAAAATGGCCAGTTTAAGGTCTTATTCCTGCCAACCACGATACTACTCTCAAAATCCCAGGTCAAAATTTACTAAACATTAAGGGAGTTTGAAAGTGTTTCCCAGCTAGCCTGCATCCCTGAAAAGTGGCTGCAGATCTGCAAGACCCTGGTTTGGTTTCCTATACAGGGTCTTAACTCCGTAGCTCTGGCTATCCTGGAACTCGCTATATAATAGCCTGGTTTCAAACTCAAGAGCTCTGTGTGCTTCTGCCTCACAAGTGCTGGGATTAAAGTACATCACTATACATACCCCCCACCCCAAACGTTCCTTTTTCCAAGTTTTGAAGTCTGGAAGCCAGATCAGAAAGCGTGATGTTAGCGGGAGCAGCTTACTCATATACTAAATGGCTCATCACCACACTTGATCCAAAGGAGCCAAGAAGGGATGTCCAATAATTTGCAGCATTTAGGAGCTGCTACAAGCCGGGGAATGGTGGCACACGCCTTTAATCCCAGTACTTGGGAGGCAGAGGCAAGCGGATTTCTGAGTTCGAGGCCAGCCTGGTCTACAGAGTGAGTTCCAGGACAGCCAGGGCTACACAGAGAAGCCCTGTCTCGAAAAGCCAAAAAAAAAAAAAAAGCTGCTACAAAGTTTCAAGGGACTGAAAAAAGATTCAGCCTCAAGACTTGCAGGCTTGAAGGTGAGGCTCCTGTAATTGAGGGTAGGATCACAAACCCTTGCTTTCAACCTCCAAAGGATTTGGAGAATCCTATCCCAAGCCCTTCCTACCAAGCCACCCTATCCCTCAGCTTCAGCTGGGGAACTTTCTCAATCCCTAAAAAGGGTATGCCAATTTGCTCGTTCCAAGCTCCTAGGAGATGACGCAAGATATGATACACAAAGTGTTCAAAAATTGTTTATTATGCAAAATGTTAACTTTTATAAAAAGTTTAATATACATCACATGATTACAGAAAGTCACCTTCCTGTAAAAAAGGTACAAAAGCTATATACTCTATTATAGAGTTCATAAACAGGGCAGCAGAGCTTTTTCCCCAAGGAAACCAGAAGACCAGCTCTTATGCTGCCTTGGCAGAGTGTGCGGGGCAGCCTCTCGCATCCCCCCACACCCTCGACACCCCATTCTCGGAAAAGCCAGTCTTTTCAGACTCGAGTCAGGGTGGGGACAGAGTGACGTTGCCCAGCTGCTGACCAGCGAGTGCTAGCTCTTCGGGCCACCCAAGTTCAGTCCTTCGCTCTCGGGCTCCAGGTCCAGCCTCGAGGCATGAGTTCAGGGTAAGTGAAGAGGGCTGGGTAAGATCGAAGCTCATCCATGCCCTCAGGCTTCCGGCTGGAGAGAGGGTCCCAGGGTCCCAGGGTCCCAAGCGGAACGGGCGCCAGCACCTGCGTTCTGGGCGGGGGAGGAGAGAAGAGAGGGACCCGTCAGTTTCCGCCGAGCGCGCCCAGGCGGAGGATGCCGCAGACTGGCCGGCGCCAGGGAGGAAACTCGGTCTCTACCTCCAGCTGATAACTCCGCGCCCCACATTGCCTCCACCCAGTTGGCGCCAAAGGACCACAGGCGGAGTCACCACTCCCCCTCCCGCTTGGAAATAACACTAGTGTTAAGAAGGGGGCTCCCATAACTGAAAGGCTTATTTGGTGCGACCCGCGGGCCCACTTGCCCTGGGCTCTCTGGCCACCCGGGATGAACAGAGACTGCGTGCCTTAGGAATGCACGCGATTTTGACATTGGTTCTGTCGTTTATTCTAAGTGATCATGGATAAGTCTTTTGCCGCTCAGTGGCTTGGCTTTCCCTAAACCGATTGAACCCTACGCCTTACAATGTTCTGTCAAAGGCAGGATTTCCCATGCAAGCCTCCCTCCTCTCCCGCCTCAGGAGAAAACTTACCGGGAGGTGCCAGGACGACCGGGTCAGTGGCAAAAGCTCCTCTTGTCCTTGGAGATCACAAGTTCCGGAGTGAGCTCAGCTGTCTGTGAAAGGAGGATAAAGAGACGAGTTAGCAAAGGTACACGGGGACGCGGTGGAGAAGACCCGCAGCATCCCAGCCCGCACGCTCCGAGCAGCCTGGTCTGGCTCCCTCTCGCACCTGGATCGGGAGATGCGGACCGTCCGGGGGTCCAGGCGCCGGCTCTGCCAGGACCACCTGAAGGTCGAGGATGTAGTCTATGACACGCTGCAGGATTTCCACCTGGCTAAGCTGAGTGCCTCGCGGGACTCCCGGCACCAGTTCCCGCAGGCGCGAGTAGCAGTGGTTCATGTCGTCCAAGAGGCTAAGAGGCTCCTCGGCCGACGGGCTCTTACCGCGGCCTCGCGCAATGGCCAGGCTACGTTCCGACAGGCAGCACACCGCCTCGTAGCAACCGCGCACCGGGGTCAGCGCCTTCATGCTGGAGAGTAAAGCTAAAGCGTAGGGAAAAAGACACCTAAAGCAGCAAACAGTGCGCGCACGCCTGCAGCGGCCGGCTTTTATAGAGTCCGCTCTAGGACACACCCCCTTATTCAAAACAGACCGCCAAGGCCCCACCCCCGCCCGCCCTGGGCACCGCCTCCTCAGCCCTGGGCCTTCACAGTGGGTTTAAATTGCTAACAGGCTTCCTCAGGCTGGTCTGACGCCGAGGACCGCTGAGCCTCGGATGCGAGGAATGAGGAAGCGCTGATACCGAGGAGAGGCGGGGCTCTTGAGCCCGCACAGATTTGGGAAAAAAAAAAAAATCACTTAAAACCATTAACTTTTAAGAATTTGCCTTTTCTGGAGGCGCCCAAGTTCTTTGAGGTCTCCAAACCCCCCTGTCCAATACTGGTTCGAACCCATAACTCTGAGGTCATAAATCCCTTGAACAACTAAAGAACTCTCTCTCCCTCTCCTCTCCTCTCTCAAGAAGTTTCAAGGGAAACTTGTAAGGAATTAGTGCCGCCTTGTTCCCCAATTTGCTGCTCGTCTGACCTCCAGACTCACTGGCGTCAGGAATTATCTTGTGACCAGAGGGGGAAAAAATTAATTGCGGTGAAGCTGAGGTTACAATGAAGAAAACAGATTTGGGCTAGGCGCTGAGATTGCAGAAGGAGGAGGGAAGGGGAGGTTTGAGCAAAGAACACTGAGCAACAGGGGAAAAGGGGGTAAGAGAGAGAAGAAAGCAGCTTGAATCTAATCCTTTTCCATGGAGAAAGGAAAAGCATGGATCTTTTGCACCATGAAGTCCTTAAGGAACTAAATACATGCCCAGTTGTGCTTTGGAAGTGAATTAGGTTAGAATTTTGGACAAGGTTTCAAATATGGGGACTAGAAGGAATGCTTGCTAGATAGACCCTTTTAGAAGGTCCCCTCCACGTGCGTACATACACCAAATGGGCCAGCAGTCCAACGCTCGCACAGCCACCCTCCCTCTGTGCACTTTGCACAGTCTGTGCAGAAAACCATAGCAATTTCATCGCTGCGTCGTCTGTCCCTTTCTGCCTTGGAAGGGCAGCACCTGGACGTGATTATCTCTAGTCCTGCTGAAGTAGCCCCAGTCACCATCTGAGAGAGCAGGAGAGGAGCCAGCAGGCAGGCAATCCCACATTGCAAAAGGACAGTGCACTCTATTCTTTGCCGGTCTCTGCTTTCCAGTCCCTGAAGCCTCTGCAGTTCCAAAATTCTGGTTTCCATCTTAGACGAGAACAGGTGGGGTTTCGCAGCCATGACTGCTTTCTTCAACAATCAGCCTGGTAAATATTTATGGAGTTGTTTCACATGAAACAGAGGCTCCTGCTCTCCAGACTATCACAATGTCTGGGGACAAGATTAACACAGGAAACAATTAAGTGTTCAGTAGTGTGTGGCACTGATCAATTGGACAATGGGACCCCTGAGCTGGGACAATTCCAATAGTTTGAAGGACACTGGTCTAGGGAGCCAGAACCCTAGATTCAACAGACAGCTCTGCTATTTACTGGTTATCTACAGATAATCTTGAGCAAACCCAGATACCCTGGCTTTGATTAGCTGCATGAGGAAAGAAGCAGAGGAGAGAGATGGCACTGGGGGATTGTTACAAATACTTTCTGACTCAGAACTCCAGATACTTGTCTGGCAGTTGGACGAGGAGTGTAGACCAGCATAGGGCTGAGACAGGGCATATAAAACAGGTTGAATATCACATCACAGGTAAGCCAGTCTGGAGACCCCATTCTTTTCCATCATACCACAGGCCCGAGTCCCAAGAAAGAAGTCTCTGAAAAGTTTTCTCCTAGGAATATTAAAGTTTTCAAGGACAGCTATTTCAGTATAAGACAAAAGGATCTAACCTGGGAAAACACAAGGCAGGCTCTATATGCTGAAGAAATTAAATGCCAGCTATTTGGTCACGGGAAGGGAAACCTCCGTGGCTGTGTGGACTCCTGAAAACTGAACAGAGGATCCTTTCTTTGGTTGTCATGAAGACTTCTGTATGTGTGTGCAAAATAGTCAAGTCAGGAGCTTCTAGAAAAATCATGGCCTTCAGTGACTGGTAGACCTATGTTCAAAACTTGTTTTATTTCACTAACAGGGTGAATTTGGAATAAATTACTCTCTGAACCTCAATTTCCAGGCCTGTTAAATGGAGCTAATAAAACTGACCTCATTTATTTATTTACCTTACATTTATTTATTTACTTATTTATTTATTTTTGAGACAGGGTTTCTCTGTGTAACCCTGGTTGTCCTGGAACTCTCTGTGTAGATCAGGCTGACCTCAAACTCTGGAGTTGTCTGCCTCCCTAGTGCTGGGAGTAAAGGGGTACATCAGTAAAGGGGTACCCAGCTCTGATCTAATTTATTTTTAAAAGGGGGAGGGGGCTTTGATCCCAGCACTCAGAAGGCAGAAGCAGGCAGAAAGTTGTGAGTTCCTGGCCAACCTGGTCTACAATAGTGAGTGTCAGGACAGCCAGGGAATGACTAGTGAGACCCTGTCTCCATAAAGGAAAGAATCTTAAACATCTCTTCTCTGAGAAGGGGATGCTTCCTGGTCTGCATTAGTTCATCATGGGCCCAGATGTGCTGTAGGTGCTTAGCCCACCCAGGTCCGCCCTCTCTTCTCCAGTCCTCCATTATTACGACTTCTGTTGCCTCAGGGTTGGATAGCAGATTCACTTGGTTTATAATTTGCAAAGTACCTTCATAGCATTCATTATTTCCTCGGGATGCTTCCAGGCTGAAATGGCCATAGGCTGTGTGGGATAGGGTAGAAAGGTGCTGTGGGGTTATCAAGCCGCATTCTGTTCCTTTCCATGCTAATAACTTACCTTTGGGCACAAATCCTTTCTTCCTGGACTTTACTTTGGGGGCGGGGGAGGGCAAATGACCTTTAAGGGTCTTTTCTGACCTAAGAGTCTAAGTCTGAAAGGAGTGGGTTTCAGTCGGGTTGGGATCACTGAATAGATTTTAAACCCCAAAGACTCTCTCTTGCCTGCACAGCAGACTGGCCGGCTCGCCCTGGCCTTCTGCAACTTGTTTAGCGGTGGCGGGGCCTCAGCCTCTTACTCCAAACGCCTCTGAACTTTCTGTTCCCAGTTCTGCTCCTTTTACCAGCTTTTTCCCCCCTCTTGCATTTTTTATTTTTATGAAAGGATGTCATTAAGGCTTTTGTCTGCGCTGTTTTTGTTTCAGAACTTTTCCCACAATCCTATTTTTTGTTGAGGAATCCGCTCCTTTGCCCAGCTGTGGGTCCGGGTCCCACAGCTGTGTTGATCTAAGACTCAGCCCCAGACAGCCTGGCGCCAGGGTGGGACGTCATGCGTTCACACAGGGATGCGTGTCCCAGGCAACCTTTCCTCGGGCAGTCACCGGCCGGCGACTGGCTCTCCCACCAATGAGCGCCGGACACCCGAGATAGGGGCGGGGCCTGCGCCACCCCAGCCGGCGAGCGGCTTGTGAATAGCAGATGCTGAGACCTTGATAACGTCCCCTGAATTGGGGCCCTTTAAAGCCCCCCTTTCTCTTTTAGTTCTTTTGTTTCTCCCTTTTCTTTCCACCTTCCTCCTTTCTATCTGTATACATAGATAACTTTTCTCTTTCCTTTTCTCCTCTTTTAACTATCTCCTCCTAGTGTCAGGAATCATTTTGTAAGCATTTCCAGGAACTGCATCTTCCTCTGCCAAAATTATAAAAAGAAAAAAAAAAAGACAATATTGTGCTCTCTGATTTTTTTTTTTGAAGAGCTGGCAGAACTGTAAGCTATTACTGTTTCGTCTTTAGAAATTTAAGATTGTGGTGGTAGTGGGGTCTCTGGGTTGTGAATTTCAAAGTCACTGTCATGATGATGAGGTTTGCAGATGTGTCCCTTAAACTGGGCTTCCGTCACCCTCGCTGGCTATCTTTTCTCCATGTGTAGATGAGGGGGTTCAGGTGACCTTAGAACCTTCTCCAAGGTTATGTCGAATGTCTGTGACTGCCCTGTGGCTAAGATCCAGCCCTTCTGCTCTCCTGACTCCCTGACTCCTCTGGCCCTGGTTCTCATAAATGTTAGTGCTCTATGTGGGTTCAAGGTTCTCAGAAGCTGTATTTTTTTAAAAAAATGTGTAAATGATGTATATGTATGTAACTGTGGTCACACATGTGCCACAATGTGTACATGCCACAGCATATTCGAGAACATCAGACTACAACTTTTGGGAATTGGGTTCTTTCCTTCTACTCTGGGTCCAGGGATCAAATGCAGACCTTCAGGGTTCCAGGGCAAGCATCCTTATACTGAGCCATCTTGTCAGCCCATGCGTTTTCTGATATCTACCTATTTGTTCAGAAAGCAGCCTTAAAGATGTTCTGGGAGCTTTCTAGCCATACACTGGGAGCCTGTCCCTGTTCTCCTCAGCAAATTCAAACCCCAAAGTACAATCTAAGAACCAGAGGATACAAAGAAGGCAGAGATCCTGGCGTTGGCTAGGCTATCCATGGTCACTTATAACTTATTACACATAGGCTGCTCCTTCTCACTTATCAGCTTCATAAAATTGGGAAGAAATTATATTTACCACCTGACAGCTGAGAGGACCATAGGAGAAAGAGGATGGGAAGTGGAGACCTTTCTGTCAGATGATGTGTTTGGTGGGATCCAAGGTGCCCTGGACGTTAGTCTTCCTCTGGAAGTAGTTGCCAAAAACATGGACATTACTAAGAAAGACAGTATGAGGAACACCGAGAAGATGGGGGTTGGGGGGAACCTAAGTTCTTAATAGAGTTGGAGATGGGGGGGTGTTAAGTGGTCTTTTAAACACTTCAGAAACACTCAGAGCTGTCACCAATTTGCTGCTGAGTCCTGTTTGCCGGGGACTGTTTACCTAATCTTTGTTGGTTTTGTTTTGTTTGTTGGTTTGTTTTGTTTTGTTTTTACAGTGCTGGGGATGGAATCTGTGGCATTGTGAGTGAGAGGCAAACCCCTCCACTCTCAACCTTAGCCTGTTCTGAGATGGTGTCTCATGGTGTAGCCTGAGCTGCCTCAAACTTCAAATTCTCTCACCTAAGCCTCCTCAATGCGGGGATTACAAATATGCTCCACCATGCCTGGCTTCATCGACCCATTTTCTAGATGAGTAGAGAGAGGCTCAGGGAGGCGAATGTGCTTGTTGTGTGCAGCTCCCAGAGCTATTGGGTGGCAAATCCAAGGTTTTCATCCTGTCTCCAAAGTGTTTATCCTTCTGTGTGTATTCATTCTCTCCATCTTTCCAAAGGAATTCTTGGGAATTATTGGTGTGTATGTGTGTGTGTGTGTGTGTGTATGTGTGTGTGTGTTCACACGCCCATACATGCGCATGCACCATGATGAATGTGTGGTGATCAGAAGACAAAACGTGTTTCTCTCCCTCCACTATGTGACTCCAGGGGGATCAAACCCAGGTCCTCAGGCTTGGTGGCAAGCAACCTTGTTTGATGAGCCATTTTACCAGCTCCTTGAGAAGACTGTCTTTCACCAGATAAAGTAAATTGGGCTCATTAGGTAGGGTGACAGACAAGGTATATTTATTTAGGTGCTAGGGACAAAACTCAAGAGCCTAGCGAGCACGTGCACACACACACACACACACACACACACACACATCTCCACCTCTACTACCATCCCATCCATCCTTCCAGTTTGATACTTCCTCAGAAGTTGCACAGTGACTACTGTTTTTTTTGTTTTGTTTTGTTTTTTTGTTTTTTGAGACAGGGTTTCTCTGTGTAGCCCTGGCTATCCTGGAACTCACTCTGTAGACCAGGCTGGCCTTGAACTCAGAAATCTGCCTCCCTCTGCCTCCCAAGTGCTAGGATTAAAGGTGTGCGCCACCACTGCCCGGCAAATAGTAAACTTAATTGTTTCTGCCCAGCTTCGAACCAGGGACCTTTCGAGTGTGAGGCAAACGTGATAACCACTACAGAAACAACATGGTGACTATTGTTAAATTTAGGGATCAACCTTGGAGTTGACTGCCTTTGTCTTTTGGCCACGCTTAGTCAAGCAATACCACCCGTCACCAAACAATTACTTACAGGCTGCTCCAGGGCTGGCTCTGCTTCTAGCATAGGGTAAGCCAGAAGGAGCTATTTTCTGAACACCTACCCTGTGCAAGATATTAGTTTTATGGAGGGGAAGCTGTAGGTGTTTTTGAAATGGATTCTAACTCTGTAGTCCAATATGACCTTGCCTTCGTCTGAGTCCCTGATAAGTACTGGCAGCTTTAGGTCCTTCAGGCCAGGGCCTGGTGGCATACACTTAATAGTCACAGCACTCGGGAGGCAGAGGCAAGAGGATGGTCTGCGTGGTAAAATTCTTCAATGGATAAAGGCACCTGCTGAGCAACCCTGATGAATCGAGTTCATTCTGGAACCCATGTGAAGCTGGAATGAGAAAATCAATTCTATAAAGAAATCTCATCTCCACACTCATGCCGTGACATGTGACATGTATATCCTTACATCATGGATACACATGCTAATAGGAAAGTCATTTTAGTACAGCATGCTTCACTAACTTGAGGGTCTTACTGTCTTTCTCAGAGCCCAAGCCTAATTTCTCTGTATTGTTCCAACTTTAGCATATGTGCTACCAAAGTGAACATGAACGCACACGCATGCGTGCGCACGCATACACACTCATACACTCACACACACACTCACACACACACACACACACACGAGCGCACGCACATAAATGACAACTGAGTTCAATTCCATTCCTCCCCATGATCTTCAGCACTTTTGGACTCACACCACTTAGAGATAGGATTTGCTTTTACTTTGCTTGTTCTTTTGAGTCAGGTCTTTCTATGTGCTCCAACCCATGACTGGCTTAGAACTCATATGTAGACCAGCCTGGCCTATGACTTGTGGAGATCCTCCTGCCTCTGCTCCCTGAGTGCTGAAATTATACTTATAGACCACCAGGTCCTGGCCTGCAGGGTTAAATTAGGAATGGTGGCCTGGGAGGTGGAGGTTGGGCAGAGAGAATATAGTACAGCAGTGGAGGGGCTCAAACATTTGATGTCCCATGCTGCAAATAAAATAAAGACGTGAAAGTTCAAATTCAGGTTGTCCTTTGGTTCTGTGACTTGCAGGCATAACGCTCCCTGCAGCAGAGAGTTTAGTTTGGGGGTTCAGGAAACATCCTAGGATGGTGAGGTCCAGAGTCCACAGCAAGGAAGGACAAAGACAAAAAAGACCTTGAAGGGCAGTGTCCACCCTGCCCAGACATTGTCCTGCTTTGGCCTGAGGCCCAGCACCAGTTCAAAAGCTGCCAGGGGAAGGAGATGGGAGGGGAGGGAGGAATGGGCCTGGCTACAGGGTTAACTCTGCCAGAGAGGAAAGAGACATCCCACCCCCACCCCACACCGGACCCCAGCTCTGCAGGACTGAAAAGGCTGGAGTGCCAGAAGGCAGAGGCTGGGCCTCAGCTCACAGGGAGTCTCCAGCAGGCCACATTGCTCCAACAGAATAGTGCGCCACCAAGCTGACTTCTGTGGTGAAGGCGTCTGCTGAGTGCCAGTCAGGAGCTGACAGCTCATTTGTTTCTTCATGTTTTATGAGACAGAGTCTTGCTATGTAGCCCAGGCTGTCCTTAAATTTTCCATCCTCCTGCCCCAGCCTTGTGAGTGCTTTGATTATAGGCCAGGCCCCACCAAACCTAACTGAGCAGGCATTTTACATGAATCAGCGTGGACCAATCCTCATATTGACTGAGGCTCCAAGAGGTGACAGAACCTGAGTAAGGCCACACAGCTGTCCAGCTGTCGAGATACCGAACGGTGAGGGTAGCAAAGTTACGCTGTGGGCATGGAATTCGAAGGAAACCACTTCAAAGCCTCACAGAACGTTTGGGGTCAAGCAGCATGTGTTGTCCCACTCTGGTGTGAGACCTCCTGAGTGTTAGTTGTGTGTCTGGGCTACAGGTGAGGATTGCATGCAAGCCGGATTAAATGGAAGCTGTCTGGTTGAGGGTGGAGTGTTTGTCCAGCATACAAGCGACCCTGGGCGCTATCTCCAGCACCAGAAAAACCAAACAAATTAATGGCGCCCAGTTCTCTGCAGTGCTGCAGCCCCAGCCTGGGCAGAGTTCTATGTGCCCAGCCCAATGTGACTCGTCTCCTTGCAAACTCTTGGCCAATGGCACTCTGGCAGCCTTTTCCTCCGTTCCCTCTCCACTGCCACCCTCCCTGTGCGCACACCGCACCCTGGCTGTTCCTACAACCTATAGCCCTAACATACCTTCATGGTTAGCCCCAACTTGGCCGGAACCCTCGACCAGGCTGTCCCTATCGCCCTGGCCCACCTTTCCAGGCACCCCAGCTCGTCCTGCACCCCGGCAGCCCCCACCCCAGCGTTGGCGCGCAGCTGCGGGACACACAATCGCCTGCGCCTCCTCCCCCCCCCCCACCCCCCCCCCCCCCGCGCAGCCCCTCGTTCAACAAAAGCCGCTTTCTTTTCCCACAACAGATTAAAGACCAGGAGGGGGTGAAAAATAGCTTCTCTAGCCAGTGGCGGGGGAGGGGCGCGGGAAAAGCTGGGGCTTTGGGGACGCTTTGATGGCGAATGTGTGGGAAACCCGGAGGAATGTGGCTGCTCCGACGGCCGCAGCGGGGCCAGGCGCCGCCAGTAGGGTCCGCCCCCGGGGACCTGGGACCCGCGCCCGGCCCCGCGCGCCTAGGTCTCCTGCCAGCGCTGTCTCCATCGTCCGCCCCCTTTCTCAAACTCTGACTTCTCCGTCTTCCCTTCTACTCTCTCGTCTGGTTCTCTCATCTCTAGATTCTCTCATTTCTGGCCCCATTCGTCGCTCTCCCCAGGCTTTTTCCCGAGTCTACAACCATTTTTTTTTTCTCCCTCTTTGTCCCGGACATTCTTTCTGAGCCTTTGTTTCCGCGCCTCTATTTCAGCGGCGCCTTCTCAGTCTCTGCCTGTGGTTTCCTGGGTTCGGGGGTTTGATGGATTCAGCGAGTCTCTGTTGCGGTTTCTCCTGCTTCATTGGACAGGGCTGGGAAGAGGGCACAGGGGGAGGTAGGTGGTTGTTTCAACACCTCCTCACCATGAGTGAGAGCAAATCAAGGCAGAGCTGGAAAGTCTAGGACAACCTCGGGAAAGACACTTTAGGGAGACTGAGTCAGCTAAGTCGAGATAGTAAAGGATCAGAGAGGGCTCTTGAAGACCTCCAAGGGTTCACAATTATCTCTGGCTCTGTTTAAGTCTCTGAAGGAATTCCTGGCCCAGCACCGCATGGTGGCTTTGAGACCCTGGTGGAAAGTAGATTGAGACCTTCCTCATTCTAGTCCTTAAGAAGAGGAAGGGAAGAAAGGGGAAAAGGGAACTGGCTCAAGAAAAGGGCTTCTAGGTGGTTGAGGGCAGAAACATTTCCAGTAAAGACTGATGTCCCCAAGGACTCTCAGCCCGGAATTTTGCAAACACAACTCCAAGGACTGCCGGCACAGCAGAGCCTTGGTAAATCCACCCTCCTCCCGGGGTATCAGTCTCCATACTTGGCAATATAGGATGCTTGCCCAGATCAGCGGTCCTCTGCCTTTTATTTTACCCACGTATTCCAAGAGTCAATAGATAGCAAACGTGTTGTTATATTAATCTGTTTTCTCATTTAGTCTGTATGAAAGACATGCATTCCATTTGGGCGCTGATTAACAAGATTGATTACCACGCTTAACTGGTCTAATCTAAGGACAAGTCCACTCCAGCTCTAGACACCCCGATAGTAACCTGGTCAGCAAGGCCCCACCGGAGAAGATAGGCTTTGGAGTCAGGCAGCTTAGGGTTGAAACTGGAATCTGTGACCTCGGCCAGGTCACCCTCTCCCTTGGATTTCCTTCTCTGTAAAGAAAGATAGTCACAACATCCACCCCACGGGAGTGCGGTGAGCTTTGTGCCAGATACAAGCACGCAAGGCAACAGACATTAAAATGTAAGAAATACTGCTGGCAGGATGGCTCTCCGGGACCCACGTGGTGCAGGAAGAGATCCCTAAAGGTTGTCCTCTGACCTCTACAAGTGCACAGCAAATATCCCACGTCCACATGTGAGCTGCAAATGTGAGCCACATATGTAACTTTACGTTAGCTAGTAGAAATATTTAAAAAACATACGGAAGGGCTGGGGGAGGTGTCCCTCAGTGTAGAGTACTTACAGAAGGTCCTGTGTTTTTGTTCTTAGCAAATTAAAGATTAATAAGGATATTTTTGTTGTCTTTTAAAGAGGAGATCGCGGTAGGGTGACACAAGCTCGTAATTCTAACACGAGGGAAGTATCGGGAGGAGGATCAAGAATTCAAGGTTATTCTTAGCTATACCAGGTGTTCAAGGCCAACCTGGGTTACATGAGGCTCTTGTTTCAAGAAAACAAAAATAAATGACTAGATAAATGGATAAATAATTTTAGCAAGAGTGAAGTTGGTTTTTTTTTTAATTTTTTTATTGGATGTTTTATTTACATTTCATATGTTGTCCCCTTACCCCATCCCCCACCCACCTGAAGTTGGTTTTAACAATCATCAGAACTTATTATTCCAAACCATAATTGATATAAAAACTGTTCTTTTTTTTTTAAGGTTTTTTTTTGGGGGGAGGGGGGTTCTAGACAGGGTTTCTCTGTGTAGCCCTGGCTGTCCTGGAACTCACTGTGTAGACCAGGCTGGCCTCGAACTCAGAAATCCACCTGCCTCTGCCTCCCAAGTGCTGGGATTAAAGGCGTGCGCCACCACTGCCCAGCTATTCTTTTTTTTTTTTTTTTAACACTATTTTTCATGGTAAGTCATTAAGATGTGTGAGTGTTTGAAAGCTCAGCATGTCTCAGTTTGGACCAAACACATTTCACTGAAAGGCCCACTAGGACCCTGGCTACTGATTGGATGATGCTGGCGGACATTAAGTGTCACTGAGCCTTGAGGATGGCTGGTATTTTGACACAAGAAGAGAGGGAAGGTAGACACAGGATGATGTGAGAGCAACTCCATGAGACAGACGGACAGGGGTCGAGGGGAGAGCAGACTAGCCAAAACTGGGTAGGTAGATGAGGGTGAGATATCCAGAGAACTCTGGGAGCCAGGCTAAAGGGCATCTAAACAGATAAAGAAAAGGGGCCCAACAGGTCGGTGTGTCTGTCTGGATGGGCTTCACTTTATTGGACTGGGGACGTAGCTCAGCGGTAGAGCGCTTGCCTAGCATGCAGGGCCTTGGAGTTAATCCTCAGTGGTGGAAAAAAGAAGCAGAGAGTGAAGAAGAAGAGAGGGGAGGAGGAGGGGGGAGAGCTCTGGACAGGGAAGGGGGAAGGAGAGGGGGGGAGGGAGAGATTGACAGCTGCTTTATTCGGTGAGGGAAGCAATAGTACTCTGGGTACTATAACTCTGTTGTTCCCATTGGAACCCTCTCCTAGGTCTGGAGCTGAGTCTCACCTAGGCCTGCTGGAATTCCGGGGCTTAGGAATTCCTGGGTTTGGGGGCAGGGGTGGAAAATAAAGAATCAAAAAGAAAAGAAAAAAAGCTTATTAGTATTAGCCACCCATTTTTAACAGGTCCTATAACCAGATCCCATCCTAAGCTCATCATTTTAATTTTCTCAATAAATTCTCACATGTTGCTCAAGAGAATACATTAAAACAAACAAAATGTTGGCAAGGGGTTGGAAGTGGCTCAGGGGCTAAGGGTGCTCACTGCTCTCCCAGAGGACATGGGTTCTATTCCCAGTATTCATAAGACGCAGCTCACAACTAGCTGTAACTCCAGTTCCTGCATGCATGTGGTGGCACACATGAACTCATGCATGTGAATGCACACACATGCGCTTTTTTTGTTTTTTGTTTTTGTTTTGTTTTGTTTTTTTGAGACAGGGTTTCTCAGTGTAGTCTTGGCTGTCCTGGAACTCACTCTGTAGACCAGGCTGGCCTTGAACTCAGAAATCCTCCTGCCTCTGCCTCCTAAGTGCTGGGATTAAAGGCATGTGCCACCACTGCCCGGCTCACATGCACTTTTTGAAAAGGCTGATGTGTTTGTTTTTAAGTTAAACCCAAGTTTACCATGTGACTGAGCAAGCTCCTCCTAGCTCTCGTATACCCAGAAGCACCCAAGGACTTGTGAGGATGCTCATGGCCACAGTTCATAACCACTGAGAATCAGGAATGACTCAAATGTTCATAATGGATGACTACATCACCCAAGTATGATAGAGTCACACAGTGGAATATTATTCAGCCATTAAAAACTACTGAAACATGCAGCCTCATGGGTGGACCTCCAGAGCTGTGCTAAGTGAGGGTAACATACTCTCAAGGTCACATAATGTATGGTTCCACTTACATGAAATTTCCATAAATGGCAAATCTAGAGAGACACAGGGTAGATTAGTGGTTGTCTGGGGCTTGTGGGGAAGGAGGGGAAATGGGGAGTGAATCCTAATGGGAACCGGGTTTGTGGGGGATGACAAAATATTCTCAAACTGATGTGGACATAGTCGTTCCACTCTGTAAATATGCAAAAAATTTACTGTGTACTTACAGCGGATGCAAAAAAAAATTACTGTGTCCTTAAAGCAGAAGAATCTTATGTAAATTTCAGCTCAAGAAAACTCATAGGAAATAAAAGAAAAAGCTGTTTATAGTAATAGAGGCTTATCATCCAAGAGGAGACAGAGGTAGGAGGATCACCTCTATCTACAGGTTTCCACCTAGACTGACTGAGATCTTGAGTCTGAGGGAGAGGGGAGGAAGAAGATGGAGGAGGAGCAGGAGGAAGAAGAAGAAGAGGAGGAAGAGGAGGAGGAGGAGGAGGAGGAACAGCAGAAGGAGGAGGAAGGGAATTTTCCCAATACCTTTTGGCAATTATGCCTTTATTATCTTTAGCCATAATTTGTCACAGCTGAGAAAAGGGACAATGCCTGTCAATGCTTATCTCTGCTGGGTGCTAGGATTAAAGGTGTGCACCTTTAACTTTTTTTTTTTTTTTTTTTTTTTGGTTTTTCAATACAGGGTTTGGCTGTGTAGTCCTGGCGGGCCGGGAACACACTCTTTAGACCGGGCTGGCCTCGAACTCAGAAATCCTGCCGGCCTCGGCCTCCCAAGTGGTGGGATTAAATGCGTGCACCACCGCTGCCCAGCTAACTTTTTTATTACTTTTTTTTTTTTTTTTTGAGATAAGATGTCATGTAGCCCTGGCTGGTCTCATGTTCCTTAGGTAACTAAGAACCAGCCTTGAATTTCTGATCCTCCTGCCTCAACTTCCCATATGCTGGGTTTGCAAGTGTCTGCTCCCACACCCAGTTCATTTGGTGCTCAGGGTCTATCCATACATTTCTAGGTTTTCAAGTTATACTACTGTTTATCAGATGCTGAAGATCTAGGAAGTCCTAAGATACATTTGAGTTGCTGGGAAAGCCTCCTGGTGAGAACACTTTGGTAGCAGCTGGTCCAGTCACATGCAGCAAGCTCTTTCCTCTGACACCCCTTCCCTAGTACTCTCCTCTCTCAAGGGAAGGAGAAACTTGGCTTCAAAACTGAGGCTAAAATCTGATCCAGAGCCTTGACCTGATCCCCACCCTGGAGCCTCCTGCATCTGGGACCATGAAGGCAAAGATCTGACCTCAAATCAAATCAACAGACACTCCTCTGGCTTCTGATTCTACTTTTTCTGTAGGACACCCTCAAGTCAAGAGTCCTGGAAACCTAATTCAAACCCCATGTTCCCCCTTTTTCTGCCCCTAACATCCCTCCCCTCGTGTCTCATGAAGCCCAGGCTGGGCTCCAATTCACTTTCTGTAGCCCAGGGTGCAGAAACTATAATTCCCTTCCCTTCCCTTCCTGAGTTATGGGACCACGGGACTATGTCTTGGAAGCCTAGTAGTCCCTGTTTCCAGACTCAATGTCAATGAGCAACTTACTGACCGATGTCAAGCAAGCCTCACCTCCCTGTTTATAAAATACCAATATTAGGGGCTCACCAGTTGAGAGCAGCAGCTGCTCTTCCAGAATAGTCAATCTCTATTTCCAGCACCAACATGGATGCTGTCAACCATCTACAATGTAGTTCCAGGAGACCTGACACTCCTTCTGGCCTCCTTAGGCACTGCACACACATGGTGCACAGACACATACAAGACAGACAAAACACACACACACACACACACACACACGAAACAACTAACAAACAAAGCAAAACAAAACAAAAACTGAACACTATACTTCCCTCAGATTGCTTGTAAAGATTTGAAGACAATAAGTGAAGTCAGTTCACTTTATTTTACCATGTCATATAGATCACCTCAGTACAATGTAAGTTGCTAAATTTGGGGTTTTGATTTTATACAAGGTCTGGTTAGGTAGCTCAGGCTGGTCTTGAACTCATGATCCTCCTGCCTCTGTCTCCTGAATGCTAGGATTTCAGGCAAGTGTCCCCATGACCTGCTTAAACTGTCAGAGTTTAAAAAATTCCCCCATTCATCAAGAAAGCTTAGAGAAAAAGGGCTAGCCACATGGCTCGGGAAGTGGAGATATATAGATATATAGATGATAGATCGATAGATAGATAGATAGATAGATAGATATAGATTAGATATAGATTAGATATGGATATAGACATTCCATTTCTTCATCCTCATCTTCCAAGACCTAATGACTCAGATTCATGCCTTCAGAGATCTGTTCTCCTGCATTTAATCCCAGCACTCAGGAGGCAGAGACAGGCAGAAGAACATATATATGTATATATACACATACACATATACATATATGTAGTTAGGCATGGTGGCACTGTCCTTTAAACCCAGCACTCAAGAGATAAGGGGCGAGTCGATCTCTATGAGTTAAAAGCCAGCCTGGTCTACAAAGTGAGTTCCAGGACTGCCAAGGTTGTTACACAGAGAACCCCTATCAAAAAAACAAAACATAAACAAACAAACACTTGTAAAAATAAAATAAATATAAATGGAAATAAAAGAAGTTTGAGGAAACTGGTGTGGTGGCCTGCACTCCTATTCTCAATACTCAGGAGGCAAAGGCAGGAGAGTCAGCACACATTGGAGCCAGACTGGTCTATGTGGTAAGTTCTAGGCCAGTTAGAGCTACATTGTGAGACCCTGTCTTAAGAAAGATCAACGCAGGGGACTGGAGAGATGGCTCAGCAGTTAAGAGCACTGACTGTTCTTCCAGAGGTCCTGAGTTCAATTCCCAAGAACCACATGGTGGCTCACAACCACCTGTAATGAGATCTGATGCCCTCTTCTGACGTCTCTGAAGAGAGCTATAGTGTACTCATATACATAAAATAAATAAATCTTTAAAGAAAAAAAAAGAAAGATCAACACAAAAGAGAGAGGTAAAATAATGAACACAGGCACTAAGAAGACTGTGGTGGTTAGCGTTAATAGTCAAGAGTCACTGAGGTGGGGGCCCCTCTGGGCACAGCTAGGAGTTATCTTGATAGAGATAATCTTCTCTGATTTGGGGAAACCCATCTTAACTGTGGAGGGGACTGTTCCCTGGGCCAGAGATTTTGGTTTGTATAAAATGGTGAAAGCTCACTAGGAGCTAGCTCCAGCTAACCTCTTTCTGTTTCCTGTCTGTGGATTTGAGTCAGCCACTGTTTTGGGCCCTCTCCCCTTTTCCCCCACCCCCTCATCCCCTTCCAGCTGCCCCTCCAGGTGATGGACTGGGTCCCTCTAGAACTGTGAGCCAGATTCCATCCTTTCTTCCTGAGGTTGCCTTTGTCCTACCTGACTACAGAAAAGGGACCAGCACACAAAGTCAGTGTTTATGGGTCCTGATCTTAGAACCATTTCCAGTGCTTTGTACACATTGACTCATTAATCTTCACACCCACACTGTGGAGTAGGCCGAACTTCTCCTCCCATATTACAGATAAGGAAGCTGGCTCAGAGAGGTTAAGTAAGTGACTTACAGCCTTGGAGGAACAAGCCAGCTGACTCCTCTAGGTTCTTAGCTCTCCTCCAGTCAGAATGCAGAACAGATCTCTGGAGGCACAAACCTGAGTCATTAGGTTTTAAAAGATGAGGATGAAGAAAAAGCAGCCATGGGTTTAGGTGACAGATGATTGGTCTATGGGTGACAGGTGATTGGTCAATGGACAGATTCCCCTTCCTAGGCCATCCTGTAGCAAGACCACACATACCACTTTCATAAAAGGAAAGCAGTCATCATCCAAACAGCAATCTTATTTTTACTTCTAATGCAAAGCATTTAAAATATTTTGGGGTCACATATAGTTGTGTCACATGCCTTTAATCCCAGCACTGGAGAGGAAGAGGCAGGCAGGAGGATCTCAATGAGTTCAAAGCTGGCCTGGTTTACATATTGTGTTCCAGGCTAGCTAGTGTTACATAATAAGACCCTGTCTCAAAATAAATAAATAATATTCTTAATGAATGAAAGGGTTCCCGTGAATGTTTGGTGAATGTTTAAGTATGTGATAATGTTGTTGGGTTCAAAATTTTGAAACTATTAAGAGCTGGCAGTGGCGCACGCCTTTAATCCCAGCTCTCGGGAGGCAGAGGCAGGCGGATTTCTGAGTTTGAGGCCAGCCTGGTCTACAAAGTTCTGGTTCCAGAACAACCAGAACTACACAGAGAAACCCTAACTCAAAGATAAACAAATAAACTAACTAACAAATAAATAGTCATTAAAAAACAAAACAGAACAAACAAGAAAATCGAAAGGTTAGGCTGGGGCTATGCTCAAAGGCACAGCCCTAGCTATCCTGTCTAAGGCCCTGGGTTTGATCGCTAGTACTAAAAGATAACTAAGAAGATTAAAGTGGGGGCTGGGCAATGGCTCAGTTGCTAAAGTATGAACCATTCAAGTATGAAGACCTGGGTTCAGAATCCCAGAACTCATGAAAAAAGGACAGGATGTGTGTCATCCAAGTACCACAGAGATGGGACAGGCGGGTCCCTCGGCTCAGCTGGACAGGATGTGTGCCATCCAAGTACCACAGAGATGGGGACAGGCGGGTCCCTCGGCTCGGCTGGCCAGTTAGTCTAGCAGGATGAGCGAGCTCCAGGTTGAGTGAGGCCTTTTCTCAGAAGATAAGGTAGAGAGAAGTTAAGAAGGATGCCCCAGCCTTGACCTCCTGCCTCCAGGTACAGATGCAAAGGTGCACAAACACAAATAATAAATAAAGGAATAAACAGGGTGGGAAACTTCCTTCTCGTGCCCATGCCTGCCATACCCCAGCTGTAGGGCAGCTAAGGTTTTAGGGAAGAAAAGAATCCAGTGCCTTGCTGCTAGAGCAGCTCTGCTTGGTTTGCTCTGAGGCCCCGAGGCGCGAAGCCACCTTGTTCTGCAGGATTTCTGCAGCTTGACCTCAGCCTGAGTTCCTGTCCTCTTTGATGCTCTGCTGCTCCCTACAGCAGGTGATAGCTGGTCCCTCAGGGAGATGGTTGGTCCCTTCTCCCTCAGAGCCTTCCCCTGAGGCATCCCCACAGGTACCCACTGTGCTTCTGACCAGTTCCCCTCTTACCTCCAGGCTCAGATGGTGCCTTATCCCCAGGGCATGTACTGAGTGATTTCTTATCTTCTGACCCAGGCTGATGAGACTGAAGAGTCCCAGAGAATACACCTGAGTGGCTGAGGATCGGATATAGCCCCTAAATTGGTTTGATGTTTTCCCCCCCTTTCTTTTTTTCTCTTATCTTCACAGTGATTTCAAAATTAGAATGTTTCACCTAAGAATCTGATTTTCTATATTTACCCAAAATACCGGCACACCTGGTCACACCAAGCCGGCCGTCATGCCCAGTGACATCACCGTAAGTGAATAGCATTGCTCCCTTTAGGAGGAGCATGGGCTCTCTGGGTTGGCATGGTCTTCACCCCTCCCTGTGTGGGTTAATGCAGTGGGTTAAAGAGTAACACTTCACAAAAGCCTAAAGCCCCGTCATGAAAGGCATGCCTTTGCTTTACACAGCAAACGGGCATTAGTTTGCAGAGACAATTAAGGGCATTCAGCCAGTGGTGGTGCATGCCTTTAATCACAGCACTGGGGAAGCAGAGACAGGCAGGTAGAAAAACCAAGACCAAACCAAACCAAACAAACAAAAACAAGCAAAACAAAAAACTAAGGCCATTCATTAGTTTATCAGGGATGGGGCATTTTGTACAATTCGCCAATGTCTTCAATATGAACAAGGAGTGGAATGGAATCAGGGAGAGAAATGGGGCGGGGAGAGAAATCAGGGAGAGAAATGGGCACTGGATAGAGAGAGGGGATACCACACCTTTGCTCTTGATGATAGAGCCACCAGCCAAGACATAGGGACCAATTTAGAAGCCAGAAAAGCCAGGAAGTAGGTTTTAACTTGAGCCTCCAAAAAGGAGTGTGGTCCTGCTGGCATTTTGATTCTGGCCCAGTGGGGTCAGGTCAGTGCTCTAACTGACAGGACTGTGTTATCTCAAGCCATCCGGCTGGAGTGTTTGTTAGACGAGCAATGGACACTCAATACAATAGATAAAGAGTGTTCAGCCGGGAGAGATGCTGTGTGTAACGTGCCTAACTTCCAATGCTTAGGAAACAACAGCTAATTTTTGTTTGTTTGTTTGTTTTTGCATGTGAGTGTGTAATGCCTAAGCATGGGTGCATATTCGTGTGTAAGATGCAGATATGTGCACAGGCATATTAAGGCTCAGAGTTGACTATTGGGAGTCCTCTGCCATATTCACTGAGACAGGATCTCTCAAAAGAACTCAGAGCTCACAGATAGAGCTAGCCTGGGTAGCCAGCTTGCTCCTGGGATCTTCTATTTCCAACCCCTGATCATCCGAGTATCCACTGGCCAACATGCTCTCTCTGCCTTTACCCAGGTTCTAGGGATCTGAAATCTGGTCCTCACTCTTGTGTAGCAAATGCTTAGACTACTTAACCATCCACTATTTCAATGAAAACTGGGAAAGAGCGTCTCAGGCAGAGCAGAGGCATGCTGAGAGTGTTCTAGGGATGTGAGGCCTGGGGCTGCACACAGGAAGGTTCCAGTTAGCTGGCAGTCTCAGTAGCCAGTTCAGGAATTTCACCTCTGGCTGAGAACAGGATTAGAGGGTTAAAGTGGACAGTGTGGAACATGCCCAGACTGGGTAAAAGGGCATCAAAGCTCGAGATAGGAGGATCGGATGCAGGCCCTGAGGGAGGTGCAAGGCCCCGGGTCCATGATCTCATCTGAAGGCCTTTTTCAGGCCTTGCTATCATGTTGAGGGAATGACTGATGGTGACTTGACACAAGTTAAAGTCTTCTGAGAGAAACGAACCTCAACTGAGAAAATGCCTCCATAAGATCAGGCTGTAGACAACCCTGTAGGGCATTTTCTCAATTAGTGATTGATGGAGGAGGGCCCACCTCATTGTGGGTGGGGCCATCCCTGGGCTGGTGGTCCTGGGTTCTATAAGAAAGCAGGCTGAGCAAGCCACAGGGAGCAAGCCAGTAAGCAGCATCCCTCCATGGCCTCTGTATCAGCTCCTGCCTCCAGGTTCCTGCCCTGCCTGAGTTCCTACCCTGACTTCCTCTAATGATGAACCAACCGTAATGTGGAAGTGTGAGCCAAATAAATCCTTTCCTCCCCGAGTTGCTTTTTCTCATGGTGTTTCATCACAGCGACAGTGACCCTGACTAGGACAGATGGTCTGGCAGCCTCACGCCTGTCTGCGTTGCCTTTTGCCTGTTTCTGAACACCAGCTAAACTTGCCAGCGGGAGTCTACTGACCTCGTTGTTGCCTGCATGTCAGAAGGGGACTGAAAAATGAGTTCATCGTGAGCCATTATGAAAGACCTGAGTTCAACCTGCTGAGGAAGTTCATGTCACTGTATCTTAAAACATGAAGTGAAATTTAAGGCGGACTGTCTGAAAAGCAAAACTTGGGGGACACTAGGATGCTACATAGATGTGCCTCCATTGCTGACAGGCCCCCACTGCCTAGCAGACTTCTAGTCCTTCATCTATTGTGCCCTTAAAATGACAATACCCACTCCCCCACCCCCCAAAAAAAGGGCATTAATTATAATTCTTCCATCCACTTTCTGTGAATCAGGGCAAGCTTGGACTCATTAATTTGTTAGTCAGCTCTGTGTATTTTGTTTGGGACAGGGTCTTCCCTGCAGCCCTGGCTGGGTTGAACCTTACAGTGTGGCCCAAGCTGGCTTCAGATTTTTGGAGATCCTACTGCCTCCTGAGTACCAGGATTACAGGGGTGCACCTAATACTTTTTTCGGATGTTTGTTTTTGGTTGGTTGGATGGTTGGTTAGTTGGTTAGTTTTTTGAGACAGGGTTTCTGTGTGTAGCTCTGGCTGTCCTGAGACTCACTCTGTTAGACCAGGCTGCCCTCAAACTCACAGGGATCCTGCCTTTGGACTGGGATTAAAGTGTGAGCCACCACTGCCTGGCTCCCCTGCCTACTTAGGGCTGAGATTTAAAGAGTGAGCCACCACTGCCTGGCTCCACGCTTCCTTTTCTGTGTGCGTGTGTGTGTTAACGATTCATTCCATATTTACTATATGCTAGGCATTGTTCTAAGTGATTTATATATGTTAATTTATTAAATCTTTATAATGATTATCAACGGAGGTATTGTTACATCCTTTATAGAATAGGAAGCTGAGGTACTGTGAGAGTAAGGACCTCCACACAGAACTCTCGTCAGCCCTGATACTGTGGACCTTTGGAGCAGATAATTCAACTCTTCCTGTCTATCCTGTGTGTGTTAGGATGCTCAATGTCGTCCTGGGCTCCACCTCTACCAGATGCCTGTAGCAGTCCCCATCGGAGCTGTGACAAACCAAAACCCTTCAGATTTTGTCAAATGTCCCCTGTTTGAAAATCACTGCCTAACAGGACCCTGGGGAGTTAAGTGGCCTAACATGGGTGCCACAGCTGCATGTGTCCTACGCTGTCCCTCTTCATCAACCCCTTGAAGTCTGTGTTCCCAGCACTGATCTTCCTACTAATTTTAAAAATGTGCCACTAAATAGATACAGGATGTCCATGAGTTCCCTGAAACCCAAAGCTTATCTGGAAGTCAGTCCTAATGCCTTCGAAGCCCCTGCCACTGACAGCCCAAGGGACCTAGGCAGAGCTCCTTTCCCACCCCAAGCCTCAGTTTCCCCGTTTGCATAATGAGGGGCTAACCCAGAAGCCTTTCAAAAGGTCCCTCTCTGCTGAACTCAGGAACTGGATGATTCACTGCCGATACAAATTCCCCTCACAAAGTCCAAATTCCTCCCAGGGCCTTAGTCATTCTAGGGTTTGAACTTTCTCGAAAAAAAAAACATTTGAAAACTTCTTCCAGCTTGAAAAAAAAAGGCTATTAAAAGAAAGTAAAAGTTTCAAAACCAAATCCTAAGCAAATGGGCCTGAAAATAACACACCCAGACACACACACATACAAACACACCACAGATACACACACACAGACATGCACATACAACACACACACAACACATACACACACATACCACACACTCTCACACACCATACTCACACACACACACATATCACATATACACAGACACACACACCACACACACATACCACACACATACCCCACATACACAACACACACACACAACACACACCCATTGCTCAAGGTATAGCTGAGAACAGGATATGAAACCTCTCAGGCAAACCCGCTCGGAGGAATGATTCACAGGCCTTTTGAGATGCTTCTATTTCAAGACACAATCCACCCACTGGATCTGGCAGCAGCTCCAGAAACAAAATAAACCTTCAAGAGACCGCCCAGTTTCTTATCTCAAGGCAAGAGCAGTGTGCACAGACCTCAAGGGCTCCGAGCAGAGGACAAGGCATGAATTCCTGTTCTCTCGAGTGTCAGGCCTCCATCTGCAGGCTTGCTCAGAGAAAGGCTTTGCACCCACCTCCCCTCGGCTGGCCAAGTTCAGAGCCACACAGCCCAGCAGTGTATGGCCTTTGCTGTCTCAGGTTCAGATTCCTGAGGCTTTTGTGTGGCTTTGCCCTAACAGCACTGAGACTGGGGCATGCCCACCACTGTTTCCAGCTGTGCCCACCACTGTTTCCAGCTGTGCCCAGGGTCTGCCTTTGCCTGTGGATAAGAACATTCCTCTTGTCCCAGGAAGGAAACATGAATTTTAGCATACCACTTAAGACGTCATGTTTTATGTAAAATAGAAATAAATATGAAAGTATAGCCGGGCGGTGGTGGCGCACGCCTTTAATCCCAGCACTTGGGAGGCAGAGGCAGGTAGATTTCTGAGTTCGAGGCCAGCCTGGTCTACAGAGTGAGTTCCAGGACAGCCCGGGCTATACAGAGAAACCCTGTCTCGAAAAATCAAAAAAAAAAAAAAAAAGGAAGAAAGAAAGAAAGAAATATGAAAGTAAACTATGAACTGAGGGTGTAGTTTAAGGGGTAGCCTGCTTGCCTATCGCCCACGCTGCCCTGGGTTCTGTTCCTAGCACTGCCTGATGATGGTAGTGGTGGTGGTGATGATGATGATAAATATTCACTCAACACAATACTCATTGAGTGCTTACTGTATACATAATTCTACATATGCTACAAACATGTGAGGCCAAGGCGTGTGGTGGTGCACATCTGTAACGCCAGCACTCAGGAGGCAGACGTAGGAGGATTCCTGTGAGTTTGAGGCCAGCCTGATCTACATAGTGAATTCTAAGTTAGACGGGACTATATTGTGAGACCTTATCTCAAAAATTAATTACATATGTATATTAATATATGAATCTGTTCACTATAGGAAATTCCCTGCATAAAACATGACACCAAAATTGGAGCAAAATTGAAAGAAATGCAAATGTTTGTGCCACAGTTAAGTACGGTCTCTGCCTCTGTACTTACCCCTGGGGCTTTTTTTCCCTTTTTCTTTTTAGACTTAGAAAGCCTCTCACTTTTATATACGCTCATTTGTCCTGCCGGAGTCCAGGATCTTTCTGAAAAGGTCACCATGTTTTCTTTCTTTGTTTGTTTTGTTTGGAAGCAGTCTTGCTATCTAGCTTAGCTAGCCTCAAGCTCACGGCAATCCTCCTGCCTCGGTCCTCTAGGTGCTGAGCTTGCGGCTGTGAACCACCATGTTTGATTCTCTTTTTACGGGTCCTCCAGGGTCTTATTCACACCCTGCTTCCTGTAGGAAACATGCACAGATTGGCATGGCCACACCCTCCCTGGGACCTCAGTTATACATATATCTGCCTGTTACCCAATTTACAAATCAAGGGACAGGGGACAGGGACAGGGCTTGGCATGCCATTTGGTCCTTTTTCAATACCTGGCATCTTGCTAGCTCCTTATTATAGAGCATGGTTCCTGTTCGTGGGAAAAGTCCAAGTGCTTTGCCGGGTGAAGGCTGGAGTGATTTCACTTTAGCTGTACCTCTGGGAGGTAAATATTGTCAGCTCTGCCACGTTGCAGATAGGGAAACTGAGGCACTGACAGGCAGACTACATGTGAGCTCTTTCTGACTCGAAAGCTGGGAGTTAGGCTTTTCTGTTAGTGTGTATGTTGTGTGCGTGTGTTCATGTGTGCACATACATTTAGGTGTGTGTTCATGTGTGTGCACATGTTAAGAGCCAGAGTTTCAGAGTTTGACACTGAGTGCCTTGGAATGTCAGTCTCTACTTTATATTTTGATATGTCCTTTAACCTGGAGCTCACTGATTGGCTAGACCATCAAGTGCTTAGGATCCACCTGCCTCTGCAGCCGTCTCTCCCACACCAAATGGGATTACAGATGTGTTACCTATGCCAGGATGATGGTGAGCTGAGATTGATTCTTCTTGCCTATATAGCAGACATTTTAATGACTGAGCCATCTTCCTACTCCTTCCTGCTTTTTTTTTTTTTTTTTTTTTCGGTCTTTGGTTTTTGGTTTTTCGAGACAGGGTTTCTCTGTGTAGCTCGGGCTGTCCTGGAACTCACTCTATAGACCAGGCTGGCCTCGAACTCACAAATCCGCCTGCCTCTGCCTCCCAAATGCTGGGATTAAAGGTGTGCGCCACCACTGTGCCCGGTTCCTTCCTGCTTTTTGACAAATACACATTTTTCTCCTAAAGTGATTCATACATAGTGAATGATTAGTAAGTAGGTATTGACTGACTGACTGACTGACTGACTGACTGACTGACTGATTGATACATGCTCCTGCTCGTCCCATCCCAGGCTGCATGGCTCGTTCTTCTTTGTGAGTTGACGTTTGGTGTTTCTGGAGGCTCTGCAGATGGGTCCTGGCACCCGCCTACTCCAAATCTTTAGTTCCTGCCGCTGCTCTCCCGAGCCTCGGTGTTACCCTTTGCCCTTTACTGACCCCTAAGACAGACCGAATGGCAGGCCTGGGGTACCATCAACGAAGACACTGGCTTTGCAATTCACAGCTCCGTGTTGCCACGCATGAAGAAGCCACTTTGCATCAAATCGAACAGGCTAGCTCATGAAATGAGAAGAAACCTCGCAGTCAGACAGAACCAGGCTGGGTGAACCTGTGTCATCAACCTGGCCCCTCTTAAACTAGTGGTTCTCAACTGCCCTGTAATACAGTTCCTTGTGTTGTGGTGACCTTTAACCATAGAATTATTTCTTTGCTGCTTCATAACTATAGTTTTGCTACTGTTATGAATCGTAATGTAAATATGTGACTCCCGAGGGGGTCATGACCCACAGGTTGAGGACCACTGCTCTAACCCCTCCATCATTGGAGAGATGGAGACAGTACTGCTCCCCTCCCCTGATGCAATGACATTGGAGAACACACACAACTGTGAGCTGTGCTGCACGTAGTAGACCATCCGAGAGCAAGTGGACGCCATTCCTCAGGATGACGGATCGCCCAGGGACAGTCTAGGAAGAGCCAGAGTAAGAACAGCTGGTGGCCGGTTTTCCCAGAGGAGGAATGAGGGACAGTGAGGGCCTCGTGGGCAGCTGTTTCCTGGGGTTGTGATGTCACTGGCCCATCCAGGAGGCCACAGTACCCGAGCCTGCTTCTGCCTCCCAGCTGGCCAGCTCCACTTCCTGTGCCCCGTGCCTGCCCTCATCTTCTTTCTCATGACCTCGGGAGGCAGCTGGACTCTGACTCAATGAAGAGCCCTCATCTGTAAGTTGGGAACAGCGGCCTCTCCCGTGCACTGTGGCTCTGGTACTCTGGGAGGAACCATAGAGAATGGCTCTTGTCCAGTGATTTTTAAGCTGAGTTCTTCTAAGTCCTGGGGGTCTGTGGAAGAACTTGGGGTTGGTGAGGCTGGGGAGCCTGAGGATAAGGACAAACAGGTCTCATGAGCAGGCACCTTCTGAGCCGCTCTCTCCAGCATCCGGAGCCCTCTGCTTTCGTCTTGTCCAGATATTGGCTCTTCCTATGAAACCTAGAATGGAAACAACACATTCTGTGACCAAAGAACATTCTAGAACCCCTGATCTTACATGGCATACAAATTAAGTCCTGTTAAAATAAGAGGCTGGAGAGATGAATCAGCAATTAAAAGCATATGCTAGTCTCTCTGAGCACCCAGGTTTGGTTCCCAGCACCCACATGGCAGCTCACAGATATCCATAACTCCAGGGGATCTGATGCTCTCATCTGACCTCCATGGGTACCAGGCACACACATGTGCTGCATGTGTGCAGGCAAAACACTCACACATATACAATAGAAAAAGTAATAATAATAAGCACAATGGCTCACTCGGAGCAAAGCATAATGGTCTGAGTCCTATCCCAGAATGCACTTACAGACGGAAGGAAGAAACAACTCTACAAAGTTGTCCTCTGCTTCCACTCGAGAGATGAGTATGCCTACACACATACCACACACACTACACACATGTGCAATGGCGGCTTGTGTCTCCTGTGGCGCACTTCCTGGCCTCTTTTTTTGCTTCTTGAAAAGTGGCATCCACTGTAGCTATATCTGATGAAGTCATCAAGTTTTTCTGTGACTCAAAAATTCACAAGTCCTTGGTGTCCAAGGAAGTGAAAACAGGCTGGAAGGTGGTGTTCTCTCTGAGCCCAGACAAGAGTACTGTCCCACTGGAGAACAGGGAGACCCCATAGCTGGTGTGACCTGCCTGCACTGTGGGTGACCCTTACCCACCTTTATGGAGATTTTCCAGACAAGGACTACTACCATGAGCTCTAGATACGCTCTGTGTGAGCAAGGGGAAGAGGAAACAGGACCCTGGTCACCTGAGTGGGCATTCCTAAAGAACGAAACATCTGGGGCTGGGCATAGTGGTCCGCGCCTTTAATCCCGGCACTCAGGAAGCAGAGGAAGGGGGATTATCTATGAGTCGGAGGTTAGACTGGTCTACAGAGTGAGTTCCAGGACAATCAGGGTTATATAGAGAGACCCTGTCTTGAAAACCAGAGAGAAACCAACCAGAGAGAGAGAGACAGACAGAGACAGAGAAAGACAGAGACAGAGAGAGCAAGTCCATATATCAGCAGCTCCAGGACCCATCAAGAAGCTGACCAAAACCCAGCGTGACTTAAAATGAGTTACAAGATTCCCAATGAAGATCAGGGATTCCTGAACCTTGGCAGAGAAATAAGGCTGTAATAGGCAGCAGGCATCTGTATGAAAGTCCCCAGCCTCAGCCTCACCCTCAGGGACTGTAGCTGCCTCCCTTCTACCAGACTGGAAGCACTGAGGGAATCCCTTCATCTAAACTGCCAGTCTGGCCTCTTCCCCTACTCCTCCATCTTGGACAGTTCTGACCCAAAGGATTGTTTTTGTAAGACAAGATCACAAGCAGCCCAAGCTATCCTTGAACCCGTGAAGCAGCAGAAGTTAGAGTCTCTGATCCTCCTGTCTCTCCGGACAGCTGGGGTTACTACCAGATACAGCCACACCCAGTTTCTGTGCTGCTGGGGATTGAACCCAAGACTTTGCACATGCTAGACAGGCATAATACAAAAAAAAAAAAAGAAAAGAAAAGAAAAAAAAGAAAAGAGCAAAGAGCAAATCTGAGTGCCCCCAGCTTCGGGAACAGCCAGGAGAAATGCACTGTCAGACTTCTGCTCTCACGGAGACCCGCATTCTAAGGGCATCCATAAGTAAGCAATGAGATAAATCAAAAGGGAAAGGCCCAGCGATAATCTCTTTTGTTGTTTGTTTGTTGAGACAGGGTTTCCCTGTGTGGCCCTGGCTGTCCTGAAACTCACTCTGTAGACCAGGCTGGCCTCGAACTCACAGAGATCCACCCGCCTCCACCTCTGCTGGGATTAAAGATGTGTGCCACCATCACCAGGCCCATTTTTTTACAATTTTTAAATTAAAAATGTTCACAATCTTATCTGTACATAATGTATTTCGACCTCATTATTCTCTCTTAGCTCCTCCTACTCCCGAGCTCCTCCTACTCCCGAGCCCCTCCTACTCCCAAGCTCCTCCTACTCCCGAGCCCCTCTTTCATCCTAACATCCTTCTTCCTACATCGATGTCTTTTTTTTTTTAAAGGGGGGGGGATTTTATTATAGCCGTTTGCTTGAAAATGAATAGGGGGAGCACTTAATTACTTGAGCAAGGTTAACTTACTAGTAAAGCACTGAGGAGTATGAGTTCCCCTCCCCAGCAGTTATTAACTGCCTAGAGTAGAACAGGACTCACAAGCCCCGCCTCCTATATTTCCTTTCTTTTTTTTTCTTAACCATTATTCATCATTTTACGGGTAAGATGATTGAGGCTCAGAGAGGTATGCTGTCTTTCCTGTGATCACACAGCAGAGCTTGACCTACGCTCAATTGATCCAGAAGCCATAGATGTAACCGTTGGCTGAGACTATCTGCTCATCAGGGGCGTTAGTGTAAGGATGGCGGCTTGGGTTTTGGAAGAGTGCTGACTGAGCTGTTCGAGCCATTCCAGAGGATTAGCATGAGGGCCCGTTGAATGGCACACGAGGTCCTAGGCTCACCTCTTCCTGTATTGCTCTGTCATCCTTCCAAATGAAATCCCTCACGTCCGGGGGAGAGAAAGGGAATCGTGACCGTTGAAACCGGGCTGGCAGGAGGCATGACAGTGTCTGCAATCATCTCTGTGGGTTGTGCAATCAAGACAAGTGTTGAGACCGTGACTCACAGCTTTTACGTCAAGAAGGAAATTCCAAACAAGGACAACGAACAGCCTGTGTTCAGAGAGCATCTATCCCTCCACAGCTGTGGCCACCTCAGCCCCTGACTCCATGCCTCAGTCACTGCTTGCATCTGGGGCACAGATGGAACCTGGCACCCCTCCTGTGGGCTCCAGGGACCCTCCTCTCAGGTGGCTGCCTCTCAGAGAACCATAGTTCCCTGAGCTGATGCTCTAGCTGAGAGGCCTGGCATGTCTGGGTTCAAGTCATGTCTCAGCGCTCAGCGGCTGGTACCTTTGGCGCCTATTCCTGGTCCTCTGTATCCTTATCTAAGCAGAGCCCAGTATGGAGACGTTCTCCTGTAATCTCAGCACATATGGTCTACAGCTGGGGCATTGCCAGTTCCAGAGCAGCCTGGGCTGAGTAAGGAGACCCTGCTTCAAAGTAAAACAAAATCCAAAACAAATCAGTAGGAGAACTGGGTGGGAGCTGGTGCTAACTCCCAGGTGAATACGAGGACAGCAGCTCTAAGCGGGGAGTGTCCTTGTCTGCTTCTTTCAGGGCTGTATCTGGGATCCCGAAAGGTAACGGCATACGGGAGATGGCATTAATCATGTTTCTCCTCTGTAACAAAACACCCGATAAGAGCAACTTAAGGGCTGGGCGGTGGTGGCACACGCCTTTAATCCCAGCACTTGGGAGGCAGAGACAGGCGGATTTCTGAGTTCGAGGCCAGCCTGGTCTACAGAGTGAGTTCCAAGACAGCCAGAACTACACAGAGAAACCCTGTCTCGAAAAATCAAAAAAAAAAAAAAGAGAGCAACTTAAGGGAGGAAGGGCTCATTGGCTCGCAGACGGGCTGAGGCTAGAGCAAGTGAGCCACAGGCAGGGAGCTGAGAACGCTGGTGCTCAGACACCTTCCTCGCCACCCCTAACATTCAGCTTGGGACCCCAGTCCGTGGAGCGGTGCCACCTATGGTTAGTGTTGGCCTTCCTTTCCCGGTTAAGCGAATCTAGAAACTTACAGATATGTCCAGAACTTTGTCTCCTAGATAATTCTAGATCTCACCCAACTGAGATTCAACACTAACCATCACATAGACCCTTAATATGTTTTGAGAAATGGATGAAAGTTTCAGTAGAGCATCTAGCACACAGTAGGTACTCAGGCTCTGGCTATTACTATTACTATTACCGATCCCTAAGGAACCTCTACTGTGTTCTCTCTCTGTGTCTCTGTCTCTCTTTCTTTCTCTCTCTGTCTCTCTGTCTCTATCTGTGTCTCTGTCTCTCTTGTTCTGAGCACTTAGTAGGCCGCTTTGTCTTGGGTGGACTTACTACCATGAGTGAGGAGCCCCAGCCTGGAGACCTGGGCTGTTGAGAGCGGGCTGGCCAGGTGAGACCCTGACTCAGGTGGAGTGGGTGACACAGCTGCTCAGTGAGTGACACTGCTGCTCTGTGTGAGGTTCAGCTGGGACAGGCAGCTCTTTGGGTTTCTCTTCTAGACCCTTCCTCTCAATAGTGATCTCACTGTACAGCTCTTGAGATGTTTTCCAAGATGGGTTCATCCTGAGCCCAGGGACCTCCTGCTGACAGCTCTGGGGCTGGACACATCTAGAAAGGGAAATAGAATCCTTGCATCAGCCAACATCCCTGGCAGTAATAGCAGAGCCTCAACTTTGAAAGGGGCACTGTCCTATGGAGATGGACAAGTCTTTATTACCTGGCTATTGTTTTTTACTTTTAAAATTTTATTTATTTCATATGTCTGGGTGTTTTGCCTGCTTGTTCCTCTATGAATCACTTGTGTGCCTGGCGTCCACAGAAGCCGGAAGACAGTGTTAGAGCCTCTGGAACTGGAGTTACAGATGGTTGTGAGCCATGAGATGGGTGCTGGGAATTGAACCCAGGTCTTCTGGAAGACATATCTCCAACCCTATCTGACAGCTCTTACTCTAGGTGATACTTGTGGGTTGGAGACACGGCTCAGAGTGCTCACTGAGCACACACAAAGTCTGGGACACTTAGCATCACATAAAACCCCGGGTGTGATGACCTGTGCTTGTAACCCCAGCACTGGAGAGATGGAGACAGAAAGATCAGAACTTCAAGGTCATCCCTGGCTATACAGTGAACCTGAGGCTAGACTGGAATACCTGAGATTTCATCTTTAAAAAAAAGAAAGGAAAAGTGCTGGACCTGGTGGCTCATGCGTTTAATCCCAACACGCAGGAGGCAGATGTAAGTGGATTTCAGAGTTGGAGGCCAGGTTGCTCTACAGAGCAAGTTCCAGGACAGCCAGGACTACACAGAGAAACCCTGTCTGGAAAAACCAAATAAATAAATAAATAAATAAGTAAATAAATATTTCTTAAGAAAATAGAGTATAATTTACATACAAAGATGTTTGGTTCTGCTTCCAAAAACTGTGAAACATTAAAAAACCTTGAAATGACCAACAGCTTTTGTATTATTGATATTGTTTTGGGTGTACTGAAGATCCATCAGCTCCAGTCTCCTTCCTGTTACAGGCAAGGGCTGAGCTTTGCCTCCAGTCCTGTCATTCGGTAATTTAATTGTGCCTGGGACTTAATTTACAGAGATGATATCCGTGAGGTCTGTGCGGTGGAGTTTATAACTCAGAGTACACCCCACACGCGCACACACACACCCTGAACTCACAGTACCCCCCCCCCACACACACACCCCCTGGATGTTTCTATGGGGAAGCACAGGGCAGGTCAACAAGAGGAGAGTGTGTGCGTGGCCCAGAGCCTTGAATGTGGTTTCTGTGGGAAGGAACCTGGGAGTGAAGGCAGCAAGTGCAAACAAGGTTAGGGCTTTGATAACCATCTCCTGAATGCTGTAGGCAGGTCTTTAGGTAAAGCTCAGTATCTGGCCCGGGGCAGCTAGGGCAGGGAAGATGCTAAGTACTGGAAGATTAGACAGAGAGCATGGCTGCAGATACAGGCTTGTGGCTGTCAGGCTGGGATGTGGAAGCATGCTCTGTGAATCATCTAGCCCTGGGAGCAGCAGCCTCCCATGGGTTAGCAGATGCCCAGATGTCAAAGAAAACAGAACGAAGTATGCTTGTCCATAGCTATACCCCAGCAATGGAGAAGTCGAGGCAAGAGAATCACACTGAGTTTGATGCCAGCCTGGACTACATAATGTGTTCAAGGTCAAGCTGTGCCCATCCCCAAATAATAGTAATAAAATTATAAAAATAACTTAAGCCAGTATGGTGGGACACACCTTTATTATAGCACTTGGGAGACAGAGAGGCAAGGGGACGTCTGTGAGTTCAAGGTCAGCCTGATCTATGGAGCTAGTTCTAGGATGGCCAGGACTGCACACACACACACACACACACACACACACACACACACACAATGTTCATGTACATATGTTGTGTGCCTGTGTCTTCAAAGGCCAGAAGAGGGTATTGGATTCCCTGGAGCTGGGGTTACACATGGGTGAAAGCTGCCTCATGTAGGTGCTGGGAACCAAACTTGCTTCTGTCCTTAGCAAGAGCAGGAAACAAAGCCAGGCATGGTGGCTTTTTATCCCAGCATTCAGGAGGCAGAGGCAGATCTATGTGAGTTCAAGGCCAGCCTGGACTACAAAGTGAGCTCCAAAACAGCCAAAGTCACACAGAGAAACCCTGTCTCAAAAATAAATAAATTGAAAATAAAATAAAGTAAAATAAATTTAAAAAGAACAGAAAACAGTCTCAGCTGCTGAGCCACCTCTGTCTTCTCTCTTTCTGTACTGCGGGTTAAACTGGGGCCTGGTACACCCTGCATATACACTACCTCTAAACTGAGCCCACGGGCTCCAGACTCCCTTCCTTACATCTATCTGTGTATATATCTTATTGTTTTCTTTTGTTCTTGAGACAGGGTCCCACCATATAGCTGCTCTGGCTGCTGTGAAACTCACAGCAATGCCCCTGTTCCAACCTCTGAAGTGCTGGGATTACAGGCATGAGTCACCAGGTTCTTGGAGTTTATTTATATTGTGGGGGGGGGGGGGAGGTGTGTGCACGTACACGTATGTTCACTTGTGTGTGGAGACCAGGTGTCCTCCTCTTCAGTACTGTCTTCTTCTTTTTTTAAGATTAAAAACAAATTATATGCATGGCTGTATTGCGTGCATATGTGTCTATGTGTCACGTGTGTACTGTGCCCATGAAGGCTAGAAGAGGACGTCAGGTACCCTGAAATTTGAGTTACATATGATTGAGATTGACAGCTGCCCCATGGGTGCTGGGAGTTGAACGCAAGTCCTCTGAAAGAGCCGCCAGTGCTCTCAGCCACTGGGCGGTCAGTCTCTCCAGTCCCTCCACTCTATTTTGTAACACAGGGTCTCTCGCTGAGTGTGATGCTAAGACAGGCCCCTGGGATGTGCTTGTCTCCGACCCCCCGCCCCTACCCCAGGCTGGAAACATATATCTAGCTTTTTACACGTGTGATAGAGATTCGAACCCTGGTCCTCATGTTTCTGAGACAAAAGTACTCTATAACCGAGTCACATCGGTTCCATCACCTTAGCTTCAGCACTTCCGGTTCATGGGGACAAACTGAGCAGAGCCTGGCACTGAAGAACTACGAGCTCCAGGAAGCCCGGAATCTGCCCGGAGTCCAGAGTATCAACTGCTCAGAGTATGTATTAAATTGTGTGTGTGTGGGGGGGGGGCAGGGGTGTGGAAGTGGAGGGTTCCTGCAGCTTTGGGGAGAATGCTGGGCCAGGCACTGGGGTCAACAGAAAGTGAAGCTGTTGGGATGGTGAAGTGAGCTGTTAAAGGATTAAAAACACGTGTGGCCTCTGTGGGGGGAAGGGCGGGGCCGGGTGAGAAAGTCTTTAAAATAGGTGGCTTTTCAAGCAGGTGCCGAGGGAAGGAGGGGCTCTGACGTCACAGATGCAAGGTTCACAGCCCAGAGCTCAGCTCTGGCAAAGCGGCCCGCCCTCGGTCAGAGGCACTCAGGCCTGGAGGCCAACAAGCAGGCTGAGCGGAGAGTGGGGCCTGATGCCCAGGATAGCTGAGATGCTACCCAGCCTGGCTGCCTCCGCTCAGGCTTCCTCCAGCATTGGCCCCTCTTGCATGATAGTGACCTGTGATGTGGGGGCATGAGAGGCAGGGATTGGATGACCACCGCCAGGTGTGTCTGACCATCCCGATGGCCTCACTCCGCTCCTCCAGGCCTCGGGACCCCCTCACACCTGCTTACTTTTGAGTAACACCCATACCTTCCCTCCCAAGCAAGGTGGGAACACCGAGTACAGGAAGAGAGAAGGATGGATCTTGGAACTTGACCACGCTTCCAGGCTGGCCCTCACTCTAATGGTATAGATAGACATCCATCTGTGGGCCTCAGTTTTTCTTCTCTACAAGGGGTACATTTACCTGCTAGTTTATAGTTAAGACAAAAAATAACAGCCTGACAGCTGGGTAGTGGTGCACTCCTTTAATATCAGCACTCAGGAGGCAGAGGCAGGTGAGTCTTTGTGAGTTCGAGGCCAGCTTGGTCTACAGAACGAGTTCCAGGACAGTTAGGGCTATATAGAGAAACTCTGTCTCGAACAAACAAAAACAAAACGATGAAAAATTTCTCCAAAGGTAATTTTGACGGCCCTGTCTCCTCCCCGGAGTTCTTGCTCCTGCTGCTTGAAGCATTTCAAGGTTCTCTTCCATTCTTTCTTCTTCCCTTCATCTTTCTCTCTCCTGCCTTCTTCCTTTTTCTTTTCCTCTTTTTTTTTGTTTTTGTTTTTGGTTTTTTTTTTTTTTTTTTCGAGACAGGGTTTCTCTGTGTAGCCCTGGCTGTCCTAGAACTCACTCTGTAGACCAAGCTGGCCTCGAACTCAGAAATCTGCCTGCCTCTGCCTCCCAAGTGCTCAGATTAAAGGCGTGAGCCACCACCGCCCGGCTCTTTTCCTCTATTTCAAAGACTTGCTTCTACTATGTTTAATTATGTGTATCTGTGTGTGTGTGTGAGCACAGGTGCCTGAGGAAGCCAGAGACGACAAAGCCCCGGGAACTGGGGCTAGGAATGGTTATGAGTCATCTAGTGTGGGTGCTGGGACTTGAACTCAGACCTTTTGGATGAACAGCAATCACTCTTAACCACTGAGCCACTTCTCCAGCCCCAACTTGCTTTGTCTCTCCCTCACCCCGTCTCTTTCTTCTCTTTTTTCCTTCCTCTTCTCTTCCTGATAGGGTCTCACTCTGTGACTTGTCTCAGTATCCATGAGTGCTGGGGTTACAGGTAAGTTCTCCTGGCTTTTCAACGTTTTTTGTTTTTCTGATAGGATTTTTCTCTGTAGCCCCCAGCTTTCCTGGAACTCACTCTGTAGACCAAGCTGGCCTTAAATCTGGAGATCCACCTGCCTCTGCCTCCTGAGTGCTGGGATTAAAGGCGTGCACCACCACTTGGCCTTTTCAAGGTTCTTGATGAATTTTACTCAGGCTGAGAGCACCTGGTCTGTCCATCATGAAACCTAGGCCCAGCCTGGCTGCCTGCAGAGACTGTACCCACACCGTGACTCTGAAACAGTCGCCCTGCTGGGTAGAGCGTGTGCATGCGTCTCCTTCATCCTCATCAGCATGAGGTCCTGTGGTCCCCACTTACAAAGTGAGGCCTGGGAGGAGTCCTGCCTTGTCCAGGTGAGTGATGGAGGAGTGGGCAGGAGCCAGTGCTCCTTTATCCTGAGGACAACAGGGAGTCACTGAAGGTTTTGACAGAGAGACAACATGATCAGACTTGGGCTCAGAGGACAAGAGAAGGTTATTGTTTGATTTCTGTTTTCCTGAGTGCTCAGGAGGGAGATGGTGCCTGGAGAAAGAGGGAACAGGAGATGTGACCCACGCTGGGATTGGGGACCTGGGATGAGATGATCAAACTGAACTGGGTGAGAAGTCCATAGAGCTTGGGGAGGCCAGCATTGCCTAGCACAGTGGCTGTGTACCCGTTGGCACACTTCTTGGCTCCTCTGGGTCTCCAGTTCATCATCTGTATAATGGGCTCACTCACAGCCTAATTTGCAAAGAACCACAAGAGGTCAACATAAGAAGCAAAGGCACTTAGGCCAGGGCCATGCAGCCTCAGGTGCCCACCCGCCTCCAGCATCCTGGGAAGTGACTTTTACTGTGTTTCCTATTGCTCCTGGGACAGCTTCTGGTGGCCTGGAAGCCTCCATTCCCTGGCCTCCAGGAGACCAGCAGACTCAGCTAAGCGGTACTCTGGGAACCATCCCCGTTTCCTGACTGAGAGGGTGGGGACAGCAGCCCAGGGTGCAGGTGCTGCCTCTGGTCCCTCCCCAGCTATTTCTAGCTTATCTGCCGGAGGCCAGTGCAGGTGTGGGTGATGAGTCAGAGACAGGCTGAGAGGACTGTGCCTGGGGGCCTGATGTCATCACAGTCTCCCTCCTTGGTCTTTTCCAAGTGTGCATTCTTTGGGGGGAGGGGGAGGAGGGACTGGGCCAGTGCCAGCCGGTCCCTGTCAGTGTCACCAAGAGGGCGTGGGAACAGAGCCCAAACCTACCTCTGCTGCTGGCTGTGGACAGGGCGAGAGCCGTGTCCTGTTCCTGTCTAGTAGAACTCTGATAGGGTTTGACACATAGTAGGGCTAGAATAAATGTACACTGGGTCAGTGAACCAGTATTTGTACGGAACCACTGACCTTGTTCCTGTGCGCAGAGTGCGGGTTTGAGGATAGTCATGGTTTAAGTGACTCTGGGCAGGGAACTTGGCCTCTTTGAACTTTAGCTTCCTGTCGAGGAAGTAGACAGAGGGTGCCTTAACAGCTCTGAGATTCGGGATCCTATCATCGAGGACCACTGCAGGAGAGCATATGGCAGCATCCTAACCAGCGTTAACCTGTCTGTAAACACTCTCCCATGTTTCCTGACAAGCCCTTGTTCCCATACCCCACCCAACGGCCCAGATGGCAAGGCCACAGTCGAATAGAGGCTTTGGCCACACTAAGCATGGACTTGAATCTTGCTAAGGATGGAGCTCGGCTGGCAGAGTGCTCCTCTAGAACTCTCAAATCCCTGGGTTCAATTCCCCAAGCCATATAAACCAGGCGTGGTCCCCTACACCTGGGATGCCAGCCCTGGGAGGTGAGGATGGGAGGGTCACACGTTCAAGGTCATTGTGAGTTTGAAGCCTTTGTGGTCCTGCTCCAGCTCAGTGATGGGGGCAGGAAACTCGGTGAGGATTTGTGTGCAACCAGCACAGCATCTGGACAAGGAGGCAGCTACAGGTAACATACAAAGCTACAGGTAACATACGAAAAAGCAGGCTCAGAACTAAGACTCTGGTCCAGTGGAACAGAAAGCACCTTGGGAGGGAAGGAAGAGGCTGGGCTCTGGAAGTGACTTTGCTCCCAGCTGGCTGCATGTCCTTGGACAAGTCCTCCAACCTCTCTGGGCTCAGCGTCCCATCTGTAAACTCAAGGACATGTGGCTCAGTCGTCCCCCTGGCTCATCCTCCCCTGAACTGTGAGCAGACCCTGGGGAGCTGGCTCCTCAGTGAGCAGCCAGATGCTGATGGCCCTGAGGTGGCCCTTAGATGAACCCTTGTCAGTTCAAGTAGTCAAACGGGAGCTTGCCCTCACCCCAGGAAGCCAAGCTTCAGGTTGAACCCTGGAGCCTCTGGAGGCAAAGAGGAAATGCCAGAGGCAGGAAGCTGAGAAGCCAGCAGGAGGTTTCAGTCCCCTGCTACCCCTTAGGCTGTCTCACCTGGCCATAGTATGCACCTGTCATCCTGGTGTGCCTTCAGGGCACTGTGAAGTACATCTCCTCCCGCCCCCCTTCCTTGTCTTCACAAGATAACAGTCAGGATCCTGAAGACATCTTCCCGTGTAGCGGGTAGCTGGGCTCCTTCCTTCCCTGGTCGCTTTTGGCAAGGTCACTTGTTCTCCCTCAGCTCAACATTTTTTATTGTTGGGGTTGTTTTGTTTTTTTGTTTTTCAAGACAGGGTTTCTGTGAAGTCCTGGCTGTCCTGGAACTCACTCTGTAGACCAGACTGGCCTCAAACTCAGATCCACCTGCCTCTGGCTCTGGAGTTCTGGGATCAAAGGCACATGCTACCATGCCCGGTTTCCATTCAGCATTCTAAACTCTCACATGAAGCACATTGAAAGGACTGATAGCTAAATAATCTCTTCATGTTTCAGAACCCAGAACATCTGGTGGCCTTCAGATGACATCAGGACATATGGTGTCTTCCTTAGCTCTCTCCTGCTCACGGACAAACACCAAACAACTAAACGGTTGTACAGTTTGACTAGTCCTGAAGTAGTCTAAAGAACACAACTAAGCAGGCCCAGGACTGAGTCCCTCAACGTCCTCAGTATCCTGACCAGAGAAGACAGGAAAAAGGAGATTCTGGACAGTGAAAACCCTATCTAGCACATGGTCTTCCCATGAGCTTTCTACAAAACTCTTTTCATGTGCCTCAGTTTCCCAAGATGGCTTTAGAAGGAAGAGAGTGTTTCAACTCCTCCATCTCATCTCTCTTGACCCTCAAAAGACCTCAGCTTTTCCAGCCAGTTACTCTTGTTTCTGGCTTTTGAGTGTTACCACCAGAAGTCAGCTTTGAAACAGAGGTAGGACCTGACCTTTGTTATCCTGGCTCCAGGCTGTTCCATTCCTGCTGCACCGGGGGCCATCAGGAAGATCTTTTCGTCAGGCGGTGGTGGCGCACGCCTTTAATCCCAGTGCTTGGGAGGCAGAGGCAGGCGGATTTCTGAGTTCGAGGCCAGCCTGGTCTACAGAGTGAGTTCCAGAACAGCCAGAGATACACTGAGAAACCTTGTCTCGAAAAACCAAAAAAAAAAAAAAAAAAAAAAAAAGACCTTTTCTACTTGAATATAACACTGGGCTACCCTGCACCCCAGCTGTCACTGAGTTTCCAGTAGCCTCCTTTCCCCTCCATATATTCATTCTCTCTCTCTCTCTCTCTCTCTCTCTCCCTCTCTCTCTCTCTCTCTCTCTCTCTCTCTCTCTCTCTCTCTCTCTCTGATTTCACTCCATAGTCCAGGTTGACCTGGAACATGTTATGTTGCTTTGAACTCAGGGTGAACATGTTATGGTGTTCTGAACCCAGGGTGATCCTCCTGTCTCAGCTTCCTGAGTACTAGAATTACTGGTGCGAGCCCTTATGTTCAGTTCTTTTCCCTTCAAGATATTTGTTGAGTAGCCTCTATTTGTTCCAAGATATCATGGATCCAGACAGATAAATAAAACAGCATCCTTGTCCTCACTAGGGAAGGAATGAGCAAAAGAGCGAGGCCTGGACAGATGGCTCAGCGGATAAGAGTAAGAGCTGCTCCTGCAGAAGATACAAGTTTGACACCCAGCACCCAAGTCAGACGACTCAGAACTACCAGCAACTCCAGCCAGGTGGGATCTAATACCTCTGCCCTCCATAGAGAGATCCCCACACATGACACACACACACACACCCAAAGAGAGAGAGAGGGGACTTAAAATATAATTAATTGAAAAAAAAGTTTAAAATAGACTACAAATGTTTCTGGAGAAAGCAGGCAATAGACCAGTGTGCAGTTTAGAGGAGAGGGCTCAGGCAGAAATGTGTGATCACAACGCCGGTGTCCAGGCTGGAGAGATGGCTCAGCAGTTTGAAGAACGCTGGCTGCTCTTCCAGAGGACTTGGGTTCGATTCCCAGCATCCACATGATGGCTCACAGGCTGTAACTCTAGTTCCAGAGGATCCAACACCCTCATCTGGCCTTGGCAACCACGGCACACATGTGCACAGACGTACATGCAGACAAAACACCCTTACATATAAAATAAAAATAAGGTTAAAAAGAAAAAGAAAAAAAAAGCCCACAGTGCAGGTGTCAAGTGCTGTTTTGAGGCCAATGCAAAGTGCACCAAAACCTAATGGATAAGCAGTTCATTCCATCTGGAGGCTGGTGGGGGAGGATTCCAACTGGGGGGTGGGGACGGGGCACATCCTTAGAGGGTTATCAGGCTAGAGAGCAGGCTAGAGGCTACCATCTAAGCCTTACTATGGAGGAGAGTACAGCAAGCTGGCCAAGAGCTAAGGGGTCAGCACATTCAAAGGTCCAGTGCTTGCATGAACCATGCATACCAGGCAGAGTTAGTGGGGGTGGGGGGGTGGGAGGGGGCGGGGCACGATGCCAAAAAAGAGCCCAGGCTTAGGGGTGATGGCAAGTAAACCCAGAAGCTTGGACTTGATCCTGGGGTGACAGGGAGCCCTTGAGGGGTGCTGAACAGGGGAGTGACCCCTTCAGGTGGGTTTTAGAACTCTCACTACTGTGCACTCCAAAAACTAGAGGACCAGGCCAGAGAGGTCAAGTGTGCAGAGGTCAGGCTGAGGCTGACCCCCGGGGGAATTAGAACCTGGAATGTTCCATCTCTGTGTGGAATCAGAGATTGTAAACATCTAAAACTTGATTCGGCAGGCTAAGACGGACCGCTTGATGTGAAGCTGAAGGCCATGGGGAGGAGGGGCAGCCCCAGACTTGAGCTCCAGGGAACCAATGGGGCAGGTCCTGCCTGCACCTGTGGCTGAGCAGAAAGCTCCGGACCAGGCAGTTTACTGACAACAGATTTCCTTGTGACTCAAGGTGGCTCGGATTGACCGGGCGGTGGTGGCACATGCCTTTAATCCCAGCACTTGGGAGGCAGAGACAGGCGGATCTCTGAGTTAGAGAGTTCGAGGCTAGCCTGGTCTACAGAGTGAGTTCCAGGACAGCCAAGGCTACACAGAGAAACCCTGTCTCAAAAAACCAAACCAAAAAAAAAAAAAAAGGTGGCTCGGACTGGGGGACTGCCATGGCCCATTGCCACGGGTAGTGGGGGACTTTTAGACGAAGGACCCTGTGGCTAGAATCGTTGTAACTCTTCAACTTTTTCCGTGTACTGTAACCTTCCGAATGACAATATGAAGAGGCAGAGCCTGTAGGAAAGGAGGTGATTATGCCAAGGGACCCCACCTGCACAGACAACTTTGTAGCCAGAGGAAGCAGGGGGCATGGAGTCTTAATTGGTGAGGTTCCAGTTTGTGGGAGACCCCCGTCTCGTCTTGTGGGAGGTGGATGACATTCCTGAGGAGACATCTGAGCATTGACCTTTGATACATGCATCTGCACACACACACCAACACCTGTGTGCATTCACACAAACATGTTTTAAAAGTAAATTAGAAACATCCAATTAAAAAAAAAAAAGAATATCAGAAACCTGGAAAAAAAAAAAGTAAATTAGAGGGAGGGAGGGAACTCTTTGGCCCTGGGAAGCAGAGACCAGACCCTCACCAGATATTTTGTCTGCAAGGCCAGGGCCCAGCCTCCACAGCTGGGATAAAATGAACTTCTTTGGCTTATAAATTATCCAGTCACTCGTGCTTTGTTACAGCAGCACAAATTGACTGAGACAGTCTCCCTCATTGTGGCAATCCTTGCATCCAGCACAAAGCCTAGCACACAGTAGGCAAAGCCTAGCACACAGTAGGTGCTTATGCAAATGTCCTCTGGGAGAAGGCTTTGGCCCTCTCTAATGACTATACCCAGTGATGTGAGGCACACTTGTGGACACTCAATTCCTGGATATGACTCCCATCAGGGTGCCAGCAGGGCCTGAAGTAAGACCATCAGGTCAGCCACAGGGGCTCTTCTCAGTCACTGCCAGCCTTGTTATCCTCCACTTTGACTTCTTTCTGACCAACTCCAGTACTCTCTCTCTCTCTCTCTCTCTCTCTTCTTCCTCCCCCCTCTACCCTCCCTCTTCTTCTTTCCCCAGGCTTGGCTCTCAACCTTGGCAAAGCCCAGACTTGTTTTAGAGGTCACCCAAGTGGCTCGTCCTCTAGTTTTCTACTTCATTCCTTTGAGCCCCTGAGCCATTGGCTAACACTATCTCAGTTCCTAATACCTTGTAGACACAGAATGCATGCTTAGCATATACTAAATGAGCAGACAAGCCAGGTACAGTGGTGCACACCATTAATCCCAGCATCTGAGAGGCAGAGGCAAGTAGATCTTGAGCCTGGTTTGGTTACAGAGCCTGAGAAAAACTGGAGGCAAGCAGCGAGAGAAAGGTGGCTGAGGTGGAATTCAATGGCAAAGTACCTTCTTAACAATGTAGGTTCTAGCCCCAAGCCCAGCAGTAAGGAAATAGGAATATTCCTTTCCTGGGGGTTGGGACAGCCCCCCAATTTTCTTCTATTGAAGGGCTTCACTTGAGCTGCGACTGGAGGGTGAGGAGGTGACCTTCCTTGCAGGTGCTGTGGGCAGAGCCAGGGAACACTGAGGGCGGGGGCAGCTCCCACCCACAAGCCTTGTTTTCTTCAACAAGCAAATCCATATGTAATCCTTCAGTTATTAGCCATGCCCTATTAATTTCTGCATTCAACAGATCAGGCCCCTACTGTGCAGGCAGCCGGGCTCCCAGGCCCTGGGGACCGACAGTGAGGAATGAAAGTGACTCTGAGGCCTGGCACCCTATGGAGAAGGCCTGCAAACGGTTCTCCAGCTAGGATCCCTGGGGAATCCAAACAAACCCCCAGGTTCCGGCATCCTGGGCAGTCTTCCTTCAGCTACTGCTGGACCAGCTTCCAGAGACCAGGCTTCCTGCCTGTCCCTCCCCCCACCCACCTGGGCACAGAGGGTCTTTCATCCATTGTCCCCGTTTCCTGCCTCTCCATCTCCAGCTGCTGGCCGGGACCCTGCAGGCTCACTCTTGACAGGCCCCGCTTTCACCAGTACACCCCAGGCAGCAAGGAGGGGAGTGGTCTGAGGGGGGAGGGGACTGGAACTTTGTAACAAGGAAGAGTTTCCTGTCCCTAAGAGGAGGTATTAGATCCCAGAGAATGGGAACTGGGCCTGTCCCCAGAGCACCCCATGTTGGAGGTGGCAGTGATAAATTACCCTTAACGCACAGGCTTCCTGTGACCTGGGCTCAACATCTTCCCTGGCCTGGCTGATGGTGTGTCAAGGGGCTTGCATGCCATCTCTATCTGTCAGCAGAGTGAGTCAGGCCAGTTCCTTAGCCTCTCTAGCACTCATTTGACAGATGTCATACCCAAGCAGAATTGTGAAAGTGAATGCGGTCTTGTTGGATTGAGGGCCAAAGAACAACATCCAAGAAAATGGATTTTTCTCCAGGCTAATGGCTGAGTGGGTAACGGCACCCATCATTCATCCTGGCAACCTGAGTTTGGTCTCTGGGACCCACGTGGTGGAAAGAGAACCAATCCCTGAAAGTTATCCTCTGAGTTGTGCATGTGTACTATGGCTTGCCTGTTACCACATACATATAAAACAAGTAACTGTGGGCTGGGCTTGGTGGAACACACCTTTAGTCCCAGTACTCAGTAAGAAGATACAGGTGAGCCAGGCGGTGGTGGCACACGCCTTTAATCCCAGCACTCGGGAGGCAGAGGCAGGCGGATTTCTGAGTTCGAGGCCAGCCTGGTCTACAGAGTGAGTTCCAGGACAGCCAGGGCTACACAGAGAAACCCTGTCTCAAAAAAACAAACAAACAAAAAAAAACAAAAACAAAAAAAAAGAAGAAGAAGAAGATACAGGTGGATCCCTGTGGGTTTAAGGCTAGCCTGGTCTACATAGTGAGACCCTGTCTCCAAAATCAAAACAAAACAAAAGCAATTTTCCTCCCTCAGGCTGATCTCTCCAAAGCATGAAGATGATGAATGGGAACGTGCTCAGAGATGCTTGATTGAGCACCTACTGTATGCCCCACTCTCTGCCAGGAGTGGGAGGGGCCAAAAGCCCAGGCTCTTGAGCACCTACTGTATGCCCCACTCTCTGCCAGGAGTGGGAGGGGCCAAAAGCCCAGGCTCTTGTTTAAAAAGACTGACAAGCAAGTAGAGAAGTCATAGTCAGCTATGACAGTCACACACACCAGCTGAGACAGTGGCTCTGGAGCCAGCCTGTCTGTGTCCCTGTGATGAAAGACCCTTAACACACAGGCTTCCTGTGACCTGGGTTCAACATCTTCCCTGGCCTGGCTGATGGTGTGTCAAGGGGCTTGCATGCCATCTCTAGCTGACACTCACCGTTCTTTAACTGAATGGTTAATATCGTCAATTTGACAGGATCTAAAATCACCCTGAATGTGGGCAGAAGTCCTGGACAAAGTAAAAGTGTGGGGTGGGGGCTGGAGAGGTGGCACCACAGTTAAAAGCACTAGCTGCTCTTGCAGAGGACCCAAGTTTGGTTCCCCGCACCCACATGACAGCTCACAACTCTCTCAGACTCCAGCTTCTGGGGACCAGATGCCTTCTTCTGCCTCAGAGGGAAAGTATTGCATTGGTGTGCACACAGTCACACAGGGACATACACATGGTCTGTCCAAGAAAGCAATGGTGAATACATAAAAAAAAAAAAAAAAAAGTGTCTGTCTTACCTATCAGCTCCCTTCAGGACTGAAGGCAGAGAAATCTGTCATTGTCCCAAAACTGAAGTTACCTCCTGTCCTAGGAACAGCAGAACCTTACAGGATAGGATCCCCCCCTGTTGGTCAACTCTCCCACAAAGAGTGGCCATGCTCCATGGTAAGGCTGCGCCTGGAGCAGAAGTTGTCACTTCCTCAAGCTTCAATCCACACTAACTCCCTCCAGCAATGACAGTGACAAGAACTCTGATCTCCGTATAGACACAGATCTGAGCCAGTGATGGGCGAGGCCTTACCTTGACCGGAACATGGCTATACATACCTCTCCCCTCCTCCCATTCTCCCCATATTTATTTGTTTGTTTGTTTGTTTTGGGTTTTTTTTGTTTTTTTGAGACAGGGTTTCTGCTGGGCGGTGGTGGTGCACGCCTTTAATCCCAGCATTTGGGAGGCAGAGGCAGGCGGATTTCTGAGTTCGAGAGTTCGAGGCTAGCCTGGTCTACAGAGTAGTGAGTTCCAGGACAGCCAGGGCTACACAGAGAAACCCTGTCTCGGGAAAGACAAGAAAGGAAGACCGCAGTGTGAGTCCCTTCGCTTTCTCCTTTGCACACGCTCCGGGATCCCAGCCCAGGGAAATGGTACCTAATTAACTAATGAAGATGGCAATCCCCACGGGGATGCTTCGAGGCCATTTCCTGGAGGATTCTAGGTCTCATCAGACTGACTATTAATTGAGACTAATTGTCATAGATGCTGAGTGGGTTGATATTAGGGGGCAGGGGGACTGAGCAAAGTACAGTGTGGGTACTGGATACATCTTTGCCCAGTACTAAGAGGGCACTGAGGGAGTAGTGGGAAAATACTTGGCAGTGACAACCCAAAGATTCTCACCTCCGGCTTGGCAATTCTGTAGTAGGTGCTACGGCCTGAAACCCGGGTGCCTCAATCCAATCCACCTGCAGCTCCTGTGGTTTTATTTCTAGAACATACTCGGAAGTTCTCAGTCTTTCCGTTGGTCCTAAACACCCCAGTCCAGGCTACCTCTCCTGTCTGAGAACTGGGTCAGCTACTGTTTTCTCCCAGCTTTCCAACAAAGTTGGACCCTGAGCTTAGCTCCAGTCACCTCTGTGGAGTGCCTGCAGTGCCTGTACCCCAACACACAACTCACAGAACCCCACTCTCAGTGGAATAACCTGCCAGTGACTACATCATCTGTCGATTTCTAATGAGGAGAGTTATTTTTAGGCAGGTGAAAGTACTCTGGCCTCCTCTCTCAGAGGAGTTTCCACTCCTGCCTGCTTCTACCACAACCTGATTTCCTGTGGTTGTGGAGGCTGCCATCCTGGCCAGCTTTGTTACTCTGGGCCTCAAGAGATAAACCAAACAACCCCACACCCCATCTTCCATCCTTCATAAGAAATGGGAGGCAGTAGAGCCTCTACCAAAGAGTGGGAGGATGGATGAAGCTCTCTGTTCCTCATTTGCTGTGTGACCCTGGGTTTGTCACTTTCTCTCTCTGAGCTGCTGTCACCCATATGTAAAAAGCTGGGGGTTCAATGCTGAAAAGCCTCAGACAGCTAAGATTTGCATGGAACTGTGAGCTGCTGCGTCCTCTCCATCCCTGGGAATCAATTCTTTCTATGAATGAAATATAGCCAGCATCTCTTAAAGTACAGATGCAAATCTATGCAAATTAGAAAGAACGCTAAGACACTGGCTCACAGGAGGATACACATAGCTTATGTCTTCATACTGTTCGGGTATCTCTCCCTACTCAGCTCCACAGAGAGGAGACAAGCTCAGAGAGGGATACTGACTTGCTCAAGGTCACACAGGCAAACACTGACAAAGCCATTTGCAGGCAGGTTTCTGGCCTGTCCCTTTTCTCATGTGCTCTGCCTGCTGTTTGGTCCTGGCCTGGGGCTGGCACCTCTCTGGATTGGAGAGAGGCTGTGTCACTAGTCAGCAGAGCGTGCTGGAGTAAACTCTATTGTGGTAGGGATAAGGTGTCTTCCAGGGAGATTGTGACAAGTGGCGACAAAGGAGATGCAGACGGAAAGTTCAACCCACTTGCGGGTTAGTTCACGAAGGTCTTGCTGAGGCCACTGTGGACCTGGCTTCAGGATGTACCCCTTCCTCTGTACGACCAGGTTACCCCTTATCTCTCTCCACGGCTGCAGGACAGTGGAAACAACCACAGATAGACAGCTGGGGCCAAAGCCATAAAGGAAATGGCCAATTTTAAGAATGTGACCTTGGGCTTGGAGAGGTGGTTTAGCAGTTAAGATTACCAGTTGCTCTTCCAGGGGACCCAGGTTCAATTCCCAGCTCACAGGCATCTATAACTCCACTTCCATGGGATCTGATGTCCTCTTCTGAGCTCCACAGGCATTAAGCGCATGTGTGTGTGTGTGTATATATATATATATGGAGGCAAAACACTCACACATACAAATAAAATGAATAGACTCAATAAAATATTTAAAAATTTAAATTAGAAAGCCGGGCAGTGGTGGCACACACTTTTAATCCCAGCACTTGGGAGGCAGAGGCAGGCGGATTTCTGAGTTCGAGGCCAGCCTGGTCTACAGAGTGAGTTCCAGGACAGCCAGGACTACACAGAGAAACCCTGTCTCGAAAAACCAAAAAAAAAAAAAAATAATAATAAAATAAACTAGAAAACAAGAATATGAATTTTGGTCTGATGTTTAGGATAACCCTGTATCAGGGTTATCAACTGGGCAATTGGGCCAAGAGTCCCACGATTAAAGTGGGCAAACTGGATACACCATGGGGTCTCCTTCATCCAGTGGGGAGAGGAGCCAAGGCTCATCCTTTCTGCCCCTCTGTCCCCAGGCTGGCGCTCAAACAGAAGGGAATGCTAAGGTCATCAGAACAGCAGCCAGCCGGGAATCCAGGGCAGAGGCAGCTGAACCTAGTCCTCCAGGGCCCTTTAATCTGTTCTTTTGATTTGTTAAAGAAAGATCCAAGGGCCTTAGGGAACCGCAAGTCAAGGATTTCTCAAACATTTATTTAGTACCCACTAGGGCAAAGTACTCTTGCAGGGGAGAAATGCACAGCAAGGCTGCCTTTTCTTTTGGCTTGGGGGGTTGAGTGTGGAGCACAAAAGCTCCAAGGCCGTCTTTTCTGACTCTCAAATTGACAGATGACTCACGTAGACTTTCTCAGACTCAGGGTTTATTTGTATAAGAGCACTTTAACAACCGACCCAAGTTCTGGGTTGAGTTGTGTCCTCCAAAAGATATGCTGAGGTCCTGCTTACCTCCCAGCACCTCGGACGCTGGCCTTAATTGGAGGAAAGGTAGACGTAGATATGGCTGTTAAGCTGAGGTCAGGCTGGGATGTGGCTCAGCGGCTAGGGCTCTTGCCTCACAGGTACCTGGGTTCAATCCCCAGCATTGCATAAAAAAAAACCCGTGGTGGAGCACACCTGTGGTCCCAGTACAAGAGAATCAAGGCGATCCTTATCGACATAGTGTTTTTGAGAGCTTTGGCTACATAAGACTCTGTATCAAGCAGAAAGAAAGAAAGAGAGAGAAAGAGAGAGAGAGAGAGAGAGAGAGAGAGAGAGAGAGAGAGAGACAATGGAGAAAAAATGGAAAGAGGGAGAGAAAGAAAGATAGATGTACTTGGTTGGGTGGGGTGAGGCCTTAACCCAATATGGTTGGCCTCATCCTGTAAAGGGGAAAGAGGCACAGGAATTGTATTGTCAGAGAATAACAGAAGGAGCTGAAGCCCGAGGGATGCCCAGGCTGCCGGTAAAAGCAGGAAACATCAACAAATCATCCATCAGAGTTCACTGAAGACACCTTCAGTTTAATCTCTGGGTCCTCGGAGCTAGGAGGGAAGAAGGTGGAGCTTTGAGTCAGCCAGATAAACTTATCAGGTAAAGGCCCCTGTTGGCAAGCCTGAACACCTCAGTTCGATTCCCAGGTTCCACACGGAGGGAGGCAAAAATAGATTCCTGTAAAGTTGTCCTTTGACCTCTACATATGCACCTTTGCCTGTGTGCACTCTTCCTACAATTTAAAAAAAAAAAAAAAGTAAATTATTGTAATTCGGGTTGTTGTTGTTTGAGACAGGGTCTCTGTGGGGCCTTAGCTGCCTGGGAACTCACTAATCAGACCAGGCTGGCCTCAAAGTCAGAGATCCATCTGCCTCTGCCTCCTAAATGCTGGGATTAAAGACCTGCGCAGCTGCTCCCGCCACCGCGCCCCCTACTGTGTTATTTGTTTGTTTTTTTAGAAACTCACTTCAGCTTTTGGGCATCTGTCTATGGTCACAGCAGCCCGGGAAGCAAACATGACATCAACATAAAATCCCGTGTCACTTGGGTCCCATCTGGTTCTCAACTGGTCATGGGTCCTAGGGTCTCCCAGAACAAATGCACAGAAGTTCTGCAGAGTTCCAAGGCCAGGGTGGCACTCCGAGGGACTCGACCTGAGTCTGGCTGCTCTTGTCTCAGCCTTCTCCCTGCCCCCTTCCTGTTTCAGCTCCACTCACTGGCTTCCCGTTGTCCTCCCTGCCTGTTGCCCCCTCGAATCCCTTCCTGCCCAGCACCTGTTCCCTTCCTCCCTCGGTGGAGCAGGTGAGAGCACTAAGCCCAATGTCCTTTGTGTGTATGCATTAATCTGTTTTTTACTCTAACTGGGGATTGGACCTCTGCATTCTAGGCAACCATTTTACCATTGAGCTATGTCCCCAGTCCAGATGGCCTCCCTAGCACCTGTTGGATGGATGCTCACAGTAGCAGTTCCTCCCTAACAGGGTCACTGGAGGTTGGGAAGACACAAACATTTTTTTAAGGGCGCAAGTCCTAGGAAGAGGATCCTGTTTCCTCATTGTAGACAGTATTTGAGCTTCCAGATGCCCCTGTTGGATTGAGTTACCCATGGGGTTCCTGTCCATACCTGGACATCTCATAGAAGGAAAGGGACTATCATGTAGCTGTGTTCTTGCACACAGCAGACATACAAAGAATGCTGGTCGCTTGAACCACTGAGGAGAGAACACCTGGCTGTAGCTACAGAGGCTTGGGGACATCTTTCTCAGGCCAGCTTGCTCAGTCTTCGAGAAGTGAAAGCTCCCCGAGAGACCAAGGCAGAGGCTGAGCAGAACTCTGAACCTGTACCCCAACCTCACCCCAGATCCAGCTTCCACCCTCCCCTGTTGCCCCCAACATGCTGTCACCCACGCACACCCCCTGTCCCCAGACACCAGCTTCCTTTGAGTCACATTTTCCATGGCTAGGTGGGGCTGAGCAGGTGGCAGGTGAAAAACTGTCCTTGAGGTGTCTCTCCCTGCCCTGCTCTCTCTCAGTATCCCTACAGACCCCCACCCCGAACTCCCGTCTCTGCCAACTGCATCTATCCACTGTCCCCAACTTCAAAGGCTCAAGGCTACCTGGAGGCCTGAACCCCAGAGGTACACATGTTACCTAATGTCTTCGATCAGTGCAGGATAGTAGAGGCAGGGATGTGCCACCTCTGGACTGTGGGATTGTGGGTAAGTTCCTGCCTCCCTTTCTCATCAGTGAACAGTTCTTAGGACTTCCCTGGCCCAGGGAGGGAGGACAGTGGGGCACTCTGGGGGTCAGCAGGCTCCTGTTCTAATCTCCCCAGAAAAGAGCTAAAGTAACATCTGGAGACAGTGCAGGAGCTCACAGAGGTGGGAAGGTTCCCTTCTCTGGTCCAATGCTGCGCCAGGTGCTAAAGGGTCATCAGCCAATATTGGTTTTGGCGCTGCCAGGGTACAGAGTGAGAAGCACTCTGCTGGGGAAAGCACCAGCCTGGGAATTAGACCCTGGGGTTTGGCTGCCTCCCTGCATGACATAAGCATGTCCTTTCTCTGGAGGTCTCTCCACCTCTGGTCTACAAGAAGGGGGTTCCACTCTTGACGTTCCTCAGGCCTGGAATCCCCACTGGCTGCTTTGCTGAGAGCAAGCAAAGGCTGGGGCAGATTTCCAAGTGGAGTCCGTTTCTAAGTCAATCCCCAAGCCAAGGATGGAATCTTGCCTCTAGGCCAAGGCCAATCCCCTTTGATTTCCTCCCAAACGGCTTCTATTCTAGGCCCTTTGATTGCCTGTCAGTCCAATTCACTGCCCATCTCACAGGCCAAGATTCTCCGCCTCCCCCCCCCCAGCTCCCCATTCTCCTTCTGGAGAAGTACCTCGGTAGGTGGATGAATGGGTGGGTGGGTGGGTGGATGGGTAAGACGGATACGAGAATGAAGGAACTGGAGACAATAGGCGTGGAGGGGTAGGGATGGGTGGGTGACACCGAGGGACAGATGGCTTACCAATGAATGAAGGAGATGCTGGAGGAAACAGCCCCTGGCCATTACTTTGAACACACTACAGCTTCCCTGAAGCCCCACATCCACTGGGGTTGCCACGGAGACCCCCCCCCTTGCTTATATCATTGGGTTCCCCAGCTCCTGAGCATGGATATGGGTTTGAGGTTCCCTCCCTGATTTTACCTATGAGCCCCAGGGGTAAGCTGCCCACCAGAGAATCTTACTCCACCGTTCTGTTGAACAGTTTCCAGGCCCATATGTGGATCGTCTGCATACCTGCTCTGGCTCAGGGGGCAGGAGTCTCTGGGTGTCTGGGCTCCGAAGGGATTGCTGATGGCAATAAGAGTCAAAATGGCAGCTAGCCTCATGGCCCAGGTTCACCGGCACCATTGCCTCCCACCCAGGAGCCAGTGCGCCCTGCCCCCCAGCTGCCCTCCCAGACAATACTATATATTGATAATTAAAACACTGAGTTGAACGTTTGTTTCTTTTTTTTAAATTTATTTTGCATTTCTGAGGAACCATCTCAGGTTTACACATATTAGGCAATCACAAAGTTGTTTGGTTTTGGTTTTGCTTTGACACAGAGTCTCTTTATGTAGCCCTGGCTGACCTGGAATTCACTCTGTCGACCAGGCTGACCTTGAAGTCACAAATCTGCATGCTTCTGCCTCCTGAGTGCTGGAGCTATCGGCGTGCGCTACCACCTCCGGTGCCACAGGTTTTTCTTTTTCTGAAACAAAGTCTCTTGTATCCCAGGTTGACCTTGAACTTGATATGTAGTTAAGGATAACCTTGAACTTGTGGTCCTTTTGCTTCTTGTACCTCCCAAGTGCTGGGAATCTAGGCTGCGCCACCATAGCTTGTACCATAGCTTGTACCATAGCTTGTACCATAGCTTGTACCATAGCTTGTACCATAGCTTGTACCATAGCCTGTACCATAGCCTGTACAATAGCCTGTAGCATAGCCTGTAGCATAGCCTGTAGCATAGCCTGTACTGTTTAAGAGCTAGGGACAAAACTCAGGACTCTGTGCAGGGCAAGTGTTGTGCCAATTAAACCACATCTCCAGCTCCTTGTATGCTTCTTAAATAGGAAAAGAAAAAGGAAAAAAAAAAAGATGCCATGAAGTATATGCCAGGAATGTAATTCCAGCATTGGAGAGGCTCAGGCAGGAGAGTATCTAGTTTGAGACCACTCTCAGCAATAAATAAGGGAGAAAGGATGGAAGTGAGGGAGAAAGAAGAGGAGAGGGAAGGGGAGAGGTTAGAACTGGAAGGAGATGCTTCTCAGAAGTGTTCCACTGTTTAGGTGTCTGTCTCTCTACCAAACAGCTACGTGAGGAAGGCAGTGTCCCTTGGTCATCTACCCCACGAAGATACACGGCAGAAGTCAACCCAGTGAATAAACACATGTATAAGAGCTAGGCATGGTAGCACAGGCCTGTTATCCTGGCCACTTAGGAAACTGAGACAGGAGGATCACAAATTCAAGACTTGCTTGGGCTGTAAAGTGTGCACAAGTGAGCCTGGCAGTCTGGGGAGTAAAAAGGGGGTTGGTGGGTGGGCCTGATGGGGAAAAGCAAGCCTGGGGACTCCAAGGAGACTCACAGGACACACATAAAAAAGCTGGATGTGGGCCGGAGAGACGGCTCAGCGGTTAAGAGCACTGACTGCTCTTCCAGAAGTCCTGAGTTCAATTCCCAGCAAACACATGGTGGGTGGCTCATCAACCATCTGTAATGGGATCTGACGCCCTCTACTGTTGTGTCTGAAGACAGCTACAGTGTACTTGTCATATATATAAAATAAATAAAATCTTTTAAAAAAAAAAAAAGAGCACTGACTACTCTTCCAGAGGACCTGGACTTGATCCCAGCAACCTCATCAGTAATTCCCTTCAACTACACAGACACGCAGGCAGTCAAAACAGCCCTAATTATAAACAAAACAAAACATTTAAAAACAAAAGATGATCAATTTTTTTTTTTTTTTGGTTTTTCGAGACAGGGTTTCTCTGTGTACCCCTGGCTGTCCTGGAACTCACTCTGTAGACCAGGCTGGCCTCGAACTCAGAAATCCGCCTGCCTCTGCCTCCCAAGTGCTGGGATTAAAGGCATGCGCCACCACCGCCCGGCTAAGATGATTAATTCTTAAACTTGTTCTCTAACACACACAACAAAATTATAAGTAAGGGCTGGAGAGATGGCTGGGCGAAGAAGCTGTTCCCAGCACCTAAGTGAGACCATTCACAACCACCTATAACTCCAGCTCCAGGGGAATCTGATGCCCTCTTATGGCTTCCGCAGGTACTGCACATACATTCGGCATAGTCACAAAGACAACAGAAATAAAAATGATGAAAATAAATATTTAAAAATAATGAAAGTAGCTGGGCAGTGGTGGCACACTCCTTTAGTCTCAGTACTTGGGAGGCAGAGGCAAGTGGATTTCTGAGTTCGAGGCCAGCCTGGTCTACAGAGTGAGTTCCAGGACAGCCAGGGCTACACAGAGAAACCCTGTCTCGAAAAACCAATAAATAAATAAATAAATAAATAAATAAATAAATAAAATGAAAGTAAAAAGTCGACTGGACCTGGTAGATGCGTTGAATCCCAGCACTGGAGGAGGCATGAGTTCAAGGCCAGCCTGGTCCACATAGGCCAGTCAGAGATACAGATAAAGTCTCTATCTCAGAAAAAATTAAATAGATTGAAGAGATGGCTCAGGGCGTTAGAATATTTTTTTATTTTTCTGAGGACCCAGGTTCAATTTTCAGCACCCATATAGTGGCTCATAACCATCTGTTAATCCCAGTTACATGAGATCTATCACCACCTTCTGGTCTCTTTGGGTAATGCATTGAAGTATGTGTACCACATACATACATGCAGGCAAAACACCTATATATGTAAAAATAACATGAATAAATGTAAAAATAAATAAACAAAAATAAAGGACCGCTGTGGCACTGTGGTGGCATGCACAAATAAATACATTAATTACAAAAAAAAAAAAAGGCAGATGAATGTGGGTGGATTTTCTCCCATCCCCAAAGCCCAGGGTGAATACAGGGCTCAGGCAGAAGACAGCTGACATGTTTTTTAGTTCATTCAATGGGTGATTAATGAAGGCTGGAATCCTGGGAGCCATGGTTTAAGGCCTGGAGGGTGGGACCCAGGCTAGAGACATGTTCAGGGCCACTCTGAAGCAGCTACAGCTGGACATAGCCAACCTGTGGCAACCCTGAAGAAAGTTATGTGGGCAGTGTACCAGCTACTCTCTGTCTTCCTCCCTCACCAGGGGCCAAGGCATAACGGGCATTGCTATCACCCACAGAGGCCACTTGCCAGGGCACAGACTAAGTTAAGAAGGACAGCTTTTGGTGGCCAGGCAAATCAAGAAATCTGGCACAAGAGAGAACACAGTATTCTAGGACCTTGGTTTTGGTTTTGTGCATTTGTTTGTTTGTTTGGTTGGTTTGGTTTGGGTTTTGTTTTTTTGGAACAGGGTTTCTCTGTGTAGCTCTGGCTGTCCTGAAAGTCACTCTGTAGATCAGGTTGGCCTCGAACTCAGAAATCCTCCTGCCTCTGCCTCCCAAGTGCTGGGATTAAAGGCATGTGCCACCACCATCCGACATTTTTTAAAACATTGTGTGCTACCACCATCCGACATTTTTTTTAAACATTATTTTGACTATGTGCAGACATGCATACATCATGATGTGAGTTTGAAGGTCAGAGAACACTGTACAGGATTTAGGATTTTTCTTTCACCATATGGACTCTGGGAATCAAACCTAGGTTCAGGGGCCTGTTGGCGAGTGCCTCCACCTGCTGAGCCATATGCTCCCATGACTTTGATTACCCCAGAGTGCCCTTTTTGAGGGCAGCATGAGGCTACAGCCATAACCATCATCCCTGGGCTCCTACTGTCTTAGAAGCTATGACATCCCATTCTCCAGTGGTGGCAACTGAAGCTCAGTCAGTCCACAGGACTTGTCCACAGTCACACACAGCAGGATATAGCCAGGCACCCCGGTCTCAGGGCCGTCCTGCAACCATATGCTCCTTAACAGTGTCTCTAGTCCCAAATCCTCTGCAGAATGAATGTTCTGGTTCCATCTCAGAAAGTCAAATGGCTCCCCCAATGCTGCACAGCTGTTGGGGTGGGGAGGGACAGGAACAGAACTGCAGTTTGCTATTAACTGTAGCAGGTGACAGGCAGCTTGCATGGTGTCAGCCTCAGGGATTTTTTTTTTTTTTAGCCCCCCCAGTGGGTGGAGCCACCTCTCACCAGGTGCCTCCTGGAATAGCTGGCCAGCCTCAACTGCAGGGTGTTCAGATGTAGAGAACTGGGCAGGGCCCTCAGTAGCCTCTCTGCCTGTCTGACTGTGACATCAAGCTAATCTGAATGGTGTAGCACCTCGGTACTGACAGCCAAATCCCTGGGAGAGTCACATCCTCTCTTTACAGGATCGCTGCTCCATCATGGTCCCCGAGGATTGAATAGTATCTGCAGGTAGGTATTATGGGATGTTTGCTTTCATAGGTAAAGAGCTAAGTCTCAGAAAGCAACTGAGTTGCCTGTGGTCACAGAACGACTCAAACCCTCGATGCTTGGCCCTGACCCAGGCAGCTCTGAACACCCAACTAAACCATACCTGCCAGCTGAACTGGATGAGACGGTCACTTCCCGAATCTTAGTGTGCTCGTCTAGAAAACAGGGATGACAGCATCTACTCCATCTTGTTCTTATCCAGATAAAATGAGTGACATGCACTATGTGTGCTTAATACAGCAGACAGCATGACTGGGCCAGAGCTCAGCTGGCAGAGTGTTTGTCGGTCATGCGGTCATGCACAAATCCCTGAGTTCAACCCCGGCACTGCAGAAATGGCTTTGGTGGGGTACTCTCCTGCGATCCCAGCACTTAGGAGGCAGACACTAGGATTGGAAGTTTAAGGTCATCCTTGTCTACATAGGGAGTTCAAGGCCAGTCTGGGCTACATGAGACTTTGGATAAAACAACAAACCAACCAGCAGGTAGAATCAAGGATGTGGAATTAGTGTTCACTTCCCAGTCATAGCCTAGGAGGCCTGAAAACTTTGTCCCCATGTGGCTAAGTGGTCACCATCAAGGACCCTGAACTTCACCTTTTATGTCCAACCCTATTTTGCCGACAAGAAAACAAAGCAGCAAGCTGCTCAGGCCTCCTAAGGCCCTGTAAGCCTGGCAGGCTGCTCCCCAGTGGGCGCTGAGCTGGTAGCACTCTCTGGTCCTTGACAATGCAGGAAGCCCCCGGTGTAGTGATTACTGGCATTGTCTTACACAATGCTACAGACCATGACAATACAACAATCACAGAGAGGTTTATTTCCAGGGGCTCCACAATCATCCCACCCCAAAGGAGGGGAATGGGGGGGGGGGAGAAGAGGCTCCCAGGCAGGATGCGCAAGCAAACAAGCCTAGAGGACCCGCAGCTGGGGCCCAGGTGCAGGAGAGAGAGTGAGGCAGGAAGCGGGCAGGCCATGCTTTCTTTCCTCTTCTTTCTTATTTGTTTGAAAAGCCACTTTACTTTCTAAATCGGTCATTGTCACCCGTTGGCCCCCACCCCACCTGGGCCAGGGCCTCCGGTGACAAGGGCTCAAGAGGAAGCTCAAGGGGACAGGGCCTCAGCTCAGTTGGATCTGAGGCTTCATCCTCAGCAAGGACTTCATGAGCCACCTCCAAGTGATGAGAGTCATTTGGATGTACCTGCCCGAGTCCTTCAGCCTCAGCTGCCAGGGAGTGGGCCAGGGGACTCCATAGACAGGAGGAAGTCGGTAGTGGTTAGGCGTATGGCTTCTGAGATCTGTCACCTCGGCAAATCTTGCCACCTCTCTGACCCTGTACTTTCTCACCTGTGCAAATGGAAGGGCTGAGAAAATGTTAAGATAATTAAACACTGAGAGAAGCACTGTCATTAGCTGGGATTATTTAAGAAGTCACCAGCCCTCAGGCATTTGACAAAGTATTTCATTCAACCAGTGCACACAGGATTAGGTAGAAGAAAGAAGAGAAGGGAGCTGGAAGTCCAGCAGGAAGTTCCCATAGCAGCTGGCCCAGGTTTTGCAGGACAGGAAGAGTTCATAACTGAAGACAGGGTGAGGGGCCTGGACATTCGTGTGGGAGGTTCAAGGCTTCGACTTTACAAAACTTTACCCAGCTGTTCCTCAAAGTTCCAACTACCTTGCTAGCCAGGGGCAGCGGCTAGGAGCCAGCTCTAGGACCTGGAAATGTTCATAGCATTGTTGATGGGGAACAGAAGGAAGTTACAAAAAGTGCCACTGCATTGTAAAAAAGAGGCCGGTGCATTGATGGATGGATGGATGGATGGATGGATGGATGGATGGGTGGATGAGTGGATGGATGGGTAGATGGATGGATGGATGGATAGATGGGTGGATGAGTGGGTGGATGAATGGGTGGATGGGTGGGTAAGTGGATGAGTGGATGGATGGATGGATGGATGGATGGATGGGTGGATGCATGCATGCATGGAGGAGTGGAAGAAGGAATTGATGAGTGGATGGATGCCTCCACAGTGCTAAATTTACAAATTATCTTCTGTATCATGTGCCATACTTTCTCCTATGTGTGTACCTATTTGCATGTTCCTGTACATGCAAGGACACATGTGTATGTATGTGGGTGTGCATGTAGAGGAAGAGCCCCGACAACACCCTTGGCTCTCATTCCTCATTCCTCAGGTGCTATCCACCCTGGCTTTCAATTTTATTGTTGTTTATTATTATTATTATTATTGTGTGTTTAAGACAGAGAAAACATGTGTGTGTTTGGGTGCATGCCACCACATTTGTGTGAAGATCAAAGGACGACTTACAGGAGTCAGTTCTCTCCTTCCCTCAGAGGGCTCCAGGGGTTGAACTCTGGTCATCAGGCTTGTATGGCAAGTGCGTTTGACCCAGGCCCCCACTCGCTCCATCTTGGTTTTTGAAAGTCTCTCACTAACTTGGAACTCACCAAGAAGACGAGATTGGCTGGTCAGGGAACTCCAGCCATCTATCTGTCTCTCTCAAGTTTGTGCCCCCATGTCGGCTATAAAAAAAATGGGCACTGTACTATCTTTTATCTCAACTCTGGAGAGGCAAAGGCAGGCAGATCTCTGTGAGTTTGAGGTCAGCCTGGTCTACATAGTGAGTTCTAGACTACCGAGACCCAGTCTCAAAACACCAAGAAAACACACACACAGAGAGGCACACACTGCACCACACACAGAGGCACACACTGGACCACACACAGAGGCACACACTGCACCACACACACAGGCACACACTGCACCACACACACACACAGGCACACACTGCAACACTGCACCACACACACAGGCACATACTGCAACACACACAGAGGCACACACTACAACACACACACACACACACAGGTTATGGGGATTGAACTCAGGTCTTTCACGTTTACCAACTGAGCTGTTCCCTATCCTTCTATATACCTCATTTTCCTTTAACCATCTCCACCACCCAGGGAAGTACCTATAGAAATATTATCCCCATCTTACAGATGAGGAAGTCGAGACCCAGAGAGGAGCAGGAAGTCATTCACCTGAGGGCACAGAGTTAAGAAATGGCACATCAGAACTGGAACCCAGCCGGGCAGTGGTGATGCACACCTTTAATCCCAGCACTTGGGAAGCAGAGGCAGGCAGATTTCTGAGTTCGAGGCCAGCCTGGTCTACAGAGTGAGTTCCAGGACAGCCAGGACTATACAGAGAAATCCTGTCTTGAAAAAAAAAAAACTGGAACCCAGGTCACAGGAGCCATGGGTTTAGTTAGTCACTACTAACTATCCCCCCTTATGACTGGGACTCGGCACATCCTTTGGGTCCCCTCACTTCCACATGAAAATCTTCTTTCCCCTTTCTGACTGCAGATTGTCGTGGGGACAAGATACCACTGTTTGGGGATCACCGATACCCGTGACAGTCTTTCCTTACCTCTGTGCCTGTTTCTCATGGGTAAAGGGTGTAAAGGGTATTATATAGGGTGACCATAAACTCTGCACCTCAGTTACTCTTCATGTTTCTTTTTAAGGTCAGAGAAACATTTTGGGGGGGGGGTCAGTTCTCTTCTTTCATCAAATGGGATCCAGGGATTGAACTCAGTTCCTCATGCTTGGAGACACGCCCATTTACCCACTGAGCCATCTTGCTGGCCCCAATTACTCGACATGTCTGTTTCCAGACCTTGTGGCTGCCCTTGATTGCATAAAGTCTTAGAATATCAGAGAGAGAGAGGAGGGTGAGGTGCCGCAAAGGATGCTCAGGCCCCACAGACACTGCCACCCCAGGGGCAAGGGGACAGGACCACTGTGAGAAGTAGGTATTTAGAATGGAGAAAAGGATACAGCGGGTGTTCAATCTTCCATGTTCTAAATGATGTCCACCCCAGCTCATTTGTGACCCTTTCTGGACTCAGTTTCCCCATTACAAATCAGATGCAGTAGCATGCTCTCAAGTGAAATTGCATTTTGGGTTATTAGAGACTGAATTTCTAGACAGAAGCCCAGGAGACCCAGAAGGGCTTCTAAATGCATATCCAGGTCAATCCTCCCCTTTCTCTGGGGTGATCGTCAGAGATCCAGCTCCTGGGATAGACCAGAGGGCTTGAAGCAAGCTCTCTAGTCCAGGACCTGATCTAACCTGAGTCTTTGCCTGTAAAATGGGTCTGAAGATAAGGTATCTTCTCATTCCCACTCTCCAGAGTTGAAACTGGGACTTATGGGGTCACCATTCTCACCCTGTCCTGTCCTGCTCTCTCTGCCTCACTGTGGGAATCCTGGCTGGTCCCTCCCTAGGCCTGGCATGCTGTCTGCTGCTTCTCACCCGGTGACATCTCTCCCTGGGAGGCTGGACCCCTGAGCCAGTCTTGGCGACCCTTCTTATTAACACCCTGAGCTGCTTTGCAGCCCGTGTTTTTCCTTTTTCCTTTGTTTTGTTTTGAGACAGGGTCTTGCTGTATGGCCCCAGGTTGGACTCACACCTGTGCAATCTTTAGGGTTACAAGCGTGTACCACCACATTTGGAGCAAGAATTTAATCTTTATCCCTGACAGGTGTCTCCAGCACCCTCTCAGTTCTTGTCTTTGGGGTGGGCTGGGCTAGCATCCACTCTGAAGTCTTACCCTCTGATAGGAACAGACAAGCCAATCACAAAACCCTATTTTACTTAGGTGGGTCTGGGCATATGAGACAAGTTAGGCCAATCAGAATCCCTGACTCTGGAATTTTTGGCTGGAGCAAGTGGGAGAAGGTTGAGTCTCCAGAAATGTGAGTGAATGGGTTGTTGATTAGTCGTCCCTTCCTGGGATTAGAGAGGAAGGGGTCTGGTGGAAAAGCCAGGGTCAGAGCAATGGCTCAGTGAAGTCAAGGCATTTGCCGCCAAACCTGCTCATATGAGTTTAAACCCCAGAGTTTACAAGGGTTCGGAAGGAGAGTTACCACTCCTGAAAATTACACTCTGATCTCACAAGCACCATAGCGTGTACAATGTAGTTATCGGGCTCACTTACAGGAGCCTGGGGGAGGAGTCCCCTACAGTAGTTGAGTGAGCCCCAAACAGCCACGCCATGAAAACTCCCACCCAAGCATGGGGAGGCAAACTCTCCTAGTGGCACTCATGGAGTTCTCTGCCCCCTTCAGTTAACTATTTAATATCTTTGTACTGTAGCCTCTCCAGAGACCTTGGGTAGAATTCACTGCAGCTGGAAAGTGGATAGAGGGGGAGTGTCTAGCAACCAGCAGGCCCAGTCTTTTTGGCGAGTGAGTTCACATGGAGTCATAAAATCACAGCTCCTCTGATTAAGATGGTAATGACTGGCTGGACATAAAGACAGACATCTTTATCACCAGCATTATGGAGGCAGAGGCAGGGCGATGTCTGAGTTGAAGACCCGTCTGGTCTACATAGAGTTTGGGGGCTAGCCAGGGCTACACAGTAAGACTGTTTCAAAAGGAAATAAAGAGAAGAAATGACGAAGACGACTCTGCTGGAAGGACAGAGTTCCACAGAAGGAGATAAATCAACAACACTGTTAGAAACCCTGGATCCAGCCATGCCTGAAGTTTGACTCACACTTGAAATTCTAAGATACAGGAGCCACTTAACTTTTAACTTCTTCCCCTTTATTTATTTATTAAACTAGTTTGAAGCAAGTTTCTGGCAAAACCATGGTTATTAATTAATACAACTACATACTTTCTATGCAGCTCTGCTGCCTGACACGGGCAGTTACTGAAGCGGAAGTAATGTACATCTCGAGGTCTCAGAGGCCATCTTTCCCTGTTCGGTTCCTAGTTCAACAAACCAGTCAGTGCTGTCCCGCCTCCCCCCTATACTTTGACCTCGTGTGGCTCACAGGATTCTCCTGTTTACTTCTCTGTTCCAGAAGATTCTCGTGCTGGTGCATTTGTCTCTCCTCACTTCCCTGTATCACCTCCTTGGCTCAGGTCACCTTCCGTTCCATGCAGAGCTCTGCCAACCTTCTCTTTTACCTGTGGCTATTGCTGCAGCAGCAGTACAGCCTGGAATTTTGCGCATGCTCGGCAAGCATTCTGAGCCACATACCCCCAACCCCAGCTTGGCTTGTAATAAACCCTTGACCCGGTGAGCCTCTGGATTCCACCCAAATGGAATAATTACAGCTCTGTAGAGGGGTGTAAAGTGCGGGGTGTGTTTTCTTGTTGGTCTTTAGATCTCTTTGCCTAATCAGGGACGGAGTCAGTAACCAATTTTACAGATAAAAATCTTTGTTCTGACCTAAGCGCCCCACTTTCCAGATGAGATGAAGACAAAAGAAACTCAGTGTCCTTGAGTAAGAGTGAATGCCAGCCAGGGGCAAAGACTAGTGATGAAGGCACTGTAGCCATAACCGAGAGACGATGGCTGGTGCATGGGTCTCCGTATGTGGGCACCCTCCCAGGCTATCTCTGTAGTCTAGACTGGCTGGAACTTACTGTGTAGCCAGAATGACCTTGACCTGCCCGTCCTGCCCGTCTCCCAAGTCCTGTGGTTACAGGTGTGTGCTACCACACCCAACTCATTGACTTCTTCCTCTTTTTCTAAGATGTACTTATTTTGTGTGTTTGTTTGGCCTGCATGGATGTTCCTGTGTGTATGTTTGTGTACCTACCACGTATGTGCCTGGTGTCCAAAAAGGGCAGCATCAAATCCGTTGGAACTGGAATTACAGATGGTTGTGAGCTGCCACGTGGGTGCTGGGAATCAAAGCCAGGCCCTCTGCAGGAGCAGCCAGTGCTGGGCAACCGAACCGTGTCTCCCTCCCCCTCCCCCAATACCCCTGCCCCTTTAAAAGACGAGTTCGCCCGTATATGTCCAGTTGGCCTTGAAGGTGCACAGATCCTCCTGTTTCTACCTTTCAAATACTCAGATTAGTGGTATGCACTACCATGCCTGGCTAATGAACTACCAGGGATGAACCCAGAACGCCCTGCATACTAAGTAAGCAAGTCCTCCATCAACTGAGATACATCCAGGAACCCTAGGTTTTGTTTTGTTTCTGTTTGTTATTAAAATAAGGTTTCTAATCTCAGTACTCAGGAGGTTGCAGCCTGGAGATCTCTGCAGTTCAAGGCCAGCCTGATCTACAGAGAAAGTTTCATGAAAGCCAGGGCTACACAGGAAACCCTATCCCAAAAAAACAAAAGGGGTGTGTGTGTCCTCAACATGTAGCCTAGGCTAGCCTCAAAACCACCGTCTTCTACTGCTTCAACCTCATAACTAATGGTGAGATTATAATTGTGAAGCACCAGGCCTAGTGGGCCATCTGTTCTCAAGAAGCGTTGCTTACTCTCATTTGGAGAAATTGGATAGTTTAGTCTTGCCTCTTCCTCCTGACGCCTGGATTACTGGGACATCATCACCTGCCCGACACGGGGAGGAGATGTCCTGTTCTAGAGGCCGCAACTGCAGCTCAGAAGGCAAGCGCACAGGTTGAGGGTGGCACCTTGCGATCCTAGGCTAGATCCTAGGCTAGATCCTAGATTCGGGACGGGGGGGGGGGGGCTGTCTGGGAGTGGGCGGCCCCTCCCTACAGCAACAGTGAAAGCGGAGTCCCGCAGCGAGCTCAGCAGGTGCACCGTTCTCCGCGGGTGTGCTGGCGTGGGCGTGGGCGAAGGACCCAGGCGGTCTCCACGCCCATCCTCTCTTCTGCCTGCCCTCCCTCCAGTGGCTGGTGGCAGGTGAGTGGGTGTCGAGGAACCGCCAGGCAGCGGAGAAAACAGGACGCCGCAGAAATCTGATTACTCACCTGCAGCTGCGCAGCCCCAGGGCTAATAAAAGCAGAACATCCTGTTGTTTCTTATTACCGCCCTGTGCCTCCCCCAGCCCGGTCCGCTCCCAGCTGCAGCCCCAGCTCGGCTCTAACTGATCGCCCAAACCGGTAGCCCCGGGGTCCGTACCCCTCGAAGCCTGACCCCACTGCCTGCCCAGCACAGGGTGGGATTAGAGTAGGCTCCGAGGGTGGCCTTCCTCACCTACCTGGTAATCAATCACCTGTATGCTGGTTAACAAGTCCTCAGACGCCCGTCTACACCTGCTGGGTTAGGAATTCCTACAGTTTAAGCCCCCAGAGTGTAAACCCACGTGAAACCGGGTTGACTTGTATGAGAGATGTCACCAAGTTCGGGTGTATTGGGTGTGTTCCTCATGGCTGCTACCTAGACGTTAGAGGTGGAACGGACCCCTACCTCCAGTCTTGAGGAAGTTCCTGAACCCCAGAGCATCAGTTTACTAGTTTATATTATAGTGGATGCAGAACCACCCAGCACCCAGAATGCTTGGTAGTGGTCACTGAGGAGGAGCTGTGGTGGTTTTTACATCGATTGCCAGCTTTGCAGCATCTAGGGTCACAAGGAGACAAGCCTGTGGGTTTGCCTGTGCTGGGGCTTCCTACCTGGGGTTAATGGAAGTGGAAGATTTGCCCTGGACGTGGGCGGTGCCATTCCATGAGCTGCCTTTCTAGTCTGAGCTAGCAGAGGCTAATCCTTCTGGATCCTGACTGCACATGCAATGTGACCAGCCACCTTTACACACCTGCTGCTATGACTTAGTCATCCTCGTGGACTGTACCCTCCAATGGCAGCATAAATGCTCCCTAGAGTTGCTCTGCCAGGGAAGTTAAGCAATGAGAAATGTAGTTTACACAGGGATGAGCCGGGATCAGGCACTGAGAGTGTGCCACTATTGCCAGGGGTGCAGGGACCATGCTGAGAAAGGCCCTTCACTCCCCGCTGCCATCAGGAAAATGGTCCTGTCTGAGCACTAGTGGCCCATCCAGCAGCATCTTATATCTATGTCAGGTGGGACAGGCCACACCTTTCTCCAAACTCTCAGCCTCCACAGCTGCAGAGTGACTCCCATCCTAGCATCTTTCTTGGCTGGTCCCCAATGATTACCCAGCTTTTTCTGATCACTGGGGTCCGGGGCACCTTGACCTACTGTGCATGCTCACACCCTCTTAGATAAGGCTATTCCCAAATTCCCAAGCTGAGTTCTGCCCTGAGCTCATTCAGAACAGGGTACCCCTGGGTCCTGGTTCAAGTTACAGGTTGTGGACACATGAGAACAACATGGTGGCTGTGCCAGAGAGTGCTGTCCCTGAGCTGCCGTTGTCTTCTCCAGAGTAGCTCTCCAGTCTGCCCGCTTCTTTCTCCCCTGCCTGTTGCCACTAGGCAGACAGTTTAGTCTCTCACCTGGATTAATTATTTCTCCCAGAATTCCACTTGTTTGTTTGCTTTTTGATAGGGTCTTGCTGTGTAGTCCTTGCTGGCCTAGAACTTGATATGTAGACTTCCCCTTGGATCATTATTAATTTATTGAGTCTTGGCTCATGTAGCCCAGGCTGCCCTCACAAACTCACTATGTAGATAAGGATGACCTTTAATTCTCCTGACCTCCTGCCTCCCCATCTCCCAAGTGTTGGGATTACAGGTAGGCATGGCCAACCATGCCCGGTTTATGCAGTCAGTGCTGGGATCAAACCTAGAGCTTAGGCCAGTGAGATGGCGTCTTAGGGTTTTACTGCTGTGAGCAGACACCATGACCAAGGCAAGTCTTATAAAGGACAACATTTAATTGGGGCTGGCTTACAGGTTCAGAGATTCAGTCCATTATCATCAAGGCCAGATCATGGCAGCATCCAGGCAGGCATGGTGCAGGAGGAGCTGAGAGTTCTACATCTTTACCTGAAGGTTGTCAGCAGAATACTGTCTTCCAGGCAGCTAGGATGTGAGTCTTATAACCCACAGCCACAATGACACACCTATTCCAACAGGGCCACAACTTCTAATAGTGCCACTCCCTGGGCTGAGCATAAACAAACCATCACAGATGATGGCTCAACAGGTAAGGCTCTTGCCACCAAGTTTGACAGCATCCATTCAATCCCAGGACCCAAGTGAAGGAAGTAGAGAACCAACTCTTGAAAGTTGTCTTCTGACCTACACACGCACACACACACATGCACAAACACACAAGCCATGGCACAAGAACACATAACACACACACACCCCTTAACAGGCTTCTCAGGTGGCCCTGTGGCTCCTGTTACCCTCTCACTCTTGTCCCAAGGATCTTTCTGAGACTGTTTCTTCCCTTGCCTGGGTGCAGACCATCAGCTTGGGATCCTAACGCTACAGTGTAGTCCCCTCTCTACCTCACAGCAGAGCTGAGTGGCACGGACCAGCTATCGCAGCGCACCCCCAAAGCATTAGTCTTCATATGAAAGAGACAGGAGAAATGGGGGGTTGGGTGAATATCCCAAAGTCACATAGCTAGTAAGTAACACAGACAGGACTCGAACGCAAGTCTTTCTGGCTCAACTGGTGCTCTCAACTGGGTTGCTGTTGGGTCTCCTTCCACCTGATCAGGTTCCACTTTGGTTTGTATGTTCTCTGGTGTTTGAGAGGCCTGTCTGGACTCACAGTTAAACCACAGCCAGTGGATGTGGTGCATACCTTCAATCCCAGCACTCAGGAGGCAGGGCCAGGCAGATATTTAGTTTGAGGCCAGCCTGGCCTACTGAGTGAGTTCCAAGACAGCCAGGTCTACACAGAGGAACTGGGCTGGAGAGATAAGTCAGCAGTTAAGATCACTGGCTGCTCTTCCAGAGGACCTGAGTTCAATTCCCAGCAACCACATGGTGGCTCACAACTGTTTGGATTCATATAAAAAGTTAGGTGAGAAGGCGATGGTGGTGCACACCTTTAATCCCAGCACTTGGGAGGCAGAGGCAGGTGGATTTCTGAGTTCAAGGCCAGCCTGGTCTACAGAGTGAATTCCAGGACAGTCAGGGCTATACAGAGAAAACCTGTCTTGAAAAACAAAAAAACAAAAACAGACAAACAAACAAAACAAGAAAAAAGCAAGCTTGCAGATGTGGGCCATTGTGTGTGTGTGTGTGTACAGGATCTCACTAGTTAGTTCCCAGGTTAGCCCTGACTTCACTATGTATCTCTCATGTATTTTTGAATTTATATCTCAGCCTGGATTATAGGCAACAGTTGCCATACCTGGCCAGACTGACCTGTCTGTCTTTCCTCCTGTCTTTTAAGGCAGGATCTCCCTCTGTAGCACAAGCTATCCTCCAACTCACAGCAATCTCCCTCCTAACTTCCTGAGAGCTGGGCACACAGCCGTAAACTACCACATCCAACACATCTTTCCCATCCTCACTCTCTTCAGTTGATGCTTTCTGTTTACTTTTCAACTGGGTTTCTTTTTTGTGAAATGTCCATTGAAGCTTTCTACCCAGTTGTGTGTGTGCATGTGTATGAGAGAGAGAGGGACAGGGGGAGGGGGAGGGGGAGGGAAAAGGGGGAAAGGGAGGTGGGAGGAAGAGAATAAATTTTGGATTCTTTTGGACTGAAGACTTTTTTGTTGTCTTGTTTCTCTTCTTGATTTTTGCTGTTACTTTGTTTCACTTTTGCATTTACGAAAAGATTTGTTTTATTTTTAACTATGTATGCTTGCCTGTGGGGTGGGTAGGCGCATGCGTGCATAGGTGCATAGAGCCAGAAGAAGGTGTCAGGTCCAGACAGTTGAGAGCCACCCAGCGTGCACCCAAGGCAACTGAACTTGGGTCCTCTGCAAGTGCAGCACAGTTTTTAGCCACTGAGCCACCCCTCTAGCTTCTTGCCTTTGCTTTTTGAGACAGGTTTCACCATGTAGCCCAGGTTGAAATGGAAGGCTTCATCTTCCTGCCTCTATTCCTAAGTGCTGGGATTTCAGGTGTGCCCAACACTTGGGTGTTTTGGGTTTGGTTGGAGTTAAGTTCTGAGGCCCCAGCTCACAAGGGAACAGAGCTAGCTCCAAATCCAGCATGTCATGAGGTCATCCATACCTTTGTGTCTGAGAAACATCTTCTCAGACCATCTTACAGGGGGACAGAATTACTACCGGGAGAGGAGACACAGCCCTTGTTCCTAGATCTTGGTCTCTTCCCCAGCCTCACTGTCTGTGTCTGTGGGTCAATTCTATCTCATCTATGCCTCTACTTTCTTATCTACAGAGCCATTGAGGCAGAAGCCCCTCCCAGCTGCTGTCTGAAGGCTGAGGGAGCAACACACGGGAGACTTCCCAGGATTCATCATGCAGCGGGTGCTGGATAACATACACTGAGCATCACGCTAGCAGCCAAGGACAGACAGGCCCATGGGCTCACAGAGCTTTCTGTCCCACGGAAGGACACAGACACAAAACAAACAGATAAGAGCCTGTGGCTTGTGATGAGGGCCAAGCAGAAGGCCATGAGACAGAGGACCAGGCACTGAGTCAGCTGGGTGATCACACTGGGAAAGGCTCCCGGGAGATGGAACATTTCAGCTAGGGCACCAAGGAGGGTGTGAGGAAGCCCTGTGCAAAGAACTGAGAAGAAAGCATCCTGGCAGAGACAGCAGAACAGGTGCAAAGGCCCTGAGGCAAGAGCGGCTTGGCATTCCAAGGAACTTCAGAGAGATCAGCATGGCCAGGATCATTGCGTGATGGGGGAGGAGGGGAGACCTGGAAAGAGTCAGGGTTAAGGTATGAATGCCGCTCAGGGTGCAGTGGGTGATTTGAGACATCAGGGTGTCTTGATCTTATTTCTGTCCAGCTGTGTCTGAAGGTCAACTCTCTACGAATTCATCTCAGTGCTTCGAGAAGCCACCAGTATTTTTAGCCAGTGCCCACTCTCTGCAAAGCCAAACTTCCCTTTATTGGTATTAAATTTACTGCTTTTGGGTTGTAAGGGGAGCCCCCTTCTGCTTTGTAGCCGAGGGTTAGCGAGGCAATGAGAGCCTTCCAGTCAAGAGTGTGTAACAGCGGAGGGGAAAGGAGGGGAGGAAGAAGGGGGTCCCTAATTCCTTCTCACCTGCTTTGGGGATGTCTTCCTACCTGTACACGGAAAGTAACGGAAGCTGTGGTGGTACACACCTGTCCTTCTGAAGGCTGAGGCAGGGGAATCACAAGTTTGAGGCCAAAGTGAGCTACATCTCTTCTTTTTTTTTTTTTTTTTGGTTTTTCGAGACAGGGTTTCTCCGTGTAGCCCGGGCTGTCCTGGAACTCACTCTGTAGACCAGGCTGGCCTCGAACTCAGAAATCCTCCTGCCTCTGCCTCCCAAGTGCTGGGATTAAAGGCGTGCGCCACCACCGCCCGGCCGAGCTACATCTCTTCTACAAAAACAAAAACAAAGAGCATGGTGGCTCTTAACCATAATCCTAGCACTTCAGAAGCTGAGGCAGGAGGATTGCCGTGAGTTCAAGGTCAGCCCACAGACCCTGTCTCAAAACGCCAAACTAAGTAAGTACAAATAAAGAAAGCACCTTACAGCTACTGAGAGGATACAGGAGACATGGCTTAGCATGTGGGGATGACTGATGGGGGGGGGGGGTTGCCAGGGGCAGAATGAGGTGCTGAGGTTGATGCTGGAGGTGGAATCTCACTGGAGGAGACCCCGACCGATGCCCCTCAGACCTGGGAAATGACTGGTGCCTTGAAGGTCTACCCAGTCTGCTTCAAGCATTCTCTAGGCCTGGTTTTCTTCCTTTGGGTCTGGGTTACTCTACTCTCTCTCTCTCTGTCATCTTGCCGCTCCTATCTGCCAAGTGATAAGAGACACAGCATCTTGGTACAGAAATTAATTAATTAATTAATTAATTAATTATTAATGAATCAATCAATCCCTGACCTGGAGCCAGGAGATGGCAGCGACACGCTCTGCGGTGTAGGATGTAGCACAGTAAACTACCTAAGTGTCATATAGTTGAACGAACATATAGGAAGACACCTGTACTTCAAAGACAGCGTACACTGTTGAGGAGTCAGAAGCTCCAGCAGGAGCAGCAGTGGGAGTCAGGGGTGACTCTTCACAATTCCCCAGCCAATCTAAGTTCCCACACTCCAGCATGGGCTGAGACCATGCAGTGCTTAAGTTCCAAGGCTTTTCAGACTCCTGAGGCTCTGGGTAGGTCCCACCTGAAGATGACCAGGGATCTGTGTCCCAGCTCGGAGAATCCCTCAGGCATCTCCACTCCCACGTTCAACACAAACCCATGGTGAGAGGTTTTGCAGCTCAGCTTCCTTCCATGAGATCAAGACTCAACTTTTATAGCTTTCTCTGGTTTCTCTAGGGAAGGGCCTAGTGCATCTGGTCAATTTCAGGGACTTCCTGAAGCTATCTTGGGTTGCTTTATCTTCCTGTTTAAAGAGCTTCTGTTACAGGACAGGTGGGAAGACCTGCACACTGTGGGCGGCACCATTCCTTATGTTGGATGTTGTGTACATAAAGCAGATAGTGAGCTGAGCACAGTCTTCATCCTTCTGCTTCTGGTGGATTGGAGGTAATCAGCTATGTAAAGCTCTAGCTTGTGGGGACTCCCTGCTATGAAGGGTTGTACCCTTGAAATGTGAGCAAAAGTAAGCCCTCTCCCCCCCTAAGTTGGTTCCCTGCCTCAGGGGATTTTTTCCCTAAGTAGCAAGGAAAACAAAGGACATCTCAGGTGTCCAGGACGCCTCTCCTAAACTTCACTTCTGATCCATCCCAGATATCACAAGCTCAGCTTCCCATATAACGTCTGTCTCGTCCACTACCCAAGATGGAGGTACCACTTTGACAACCCCTTCTCTGTATTTCTTCTCTGTGTAGCAACCAGTGTGCTTTTTAAAAAAATCATGAGCTGAGAGCTGGAGAGATCTCTCAGCAGTTAAGAGCACTGTCTGCTCTTCCAGAGGCCCTGAGTTCAATTCCCAGCAACCACGTGGTGAATTCACAACCATCTGTAATGGGATCTGATGCCCACTTCTGGTGTATCTGAAGAGAACAACAGTGTACTCACATCCACAAAATAAATAATAACCCTTTTTTAAAAACCAGCTGAATCACTTTGGTCCTCTGTTCAAACACTCCATTCTCAGTGGAAACAAATCTCTCCCCCCTTTCCATAGTCTCTGAGGTCCTGGCTGAGCTGTGAGGCTGAGCATCTTACCCCCTGATGCTTTCCCTTCCCTGCTTCAGCCTCACCTGTCTCACTATGGTTCTGCCCAAGTGCGACTGAAGTTCATGGCCTCTGCACTTGCGAATCCCTAAATCACTCTTGCCCATTAACCCACCCATGGGAATCATATCCCCCCCTTTCTTCCAGTGCTGGGATTTGAACCCAGTCTGAGATGCACACCACATGTAAGCTATATTCTCAGGTCTCCAGGACTCACTTCTGCTTATTGTTAGCTATGTTTTCCTGGCCACAGGAAATGAACTAGCCCTCCCCCCCACCTCTGCCCCTCTGTCCCTTCCCCTGCTGTGTGGCTCTCACTTTCTCATCTCCACTGAGTAACCTCTTGTGCTTTTCCTCACCCATTTGTTTATCCAGCCTTCATTCGACTGGAGACTCTAGTGCAATGTCAGCTTCATTAGGACAGAGATTTTTTTTTTTTTTTTAAATCTTGTTCTCTCTTATCCAGAGCACTTCCTGGTCATAGCAGAATACTTCCTGGTCAGATCAAGTGCTGGATGGATGAACAGCCAAGAAGCTGCTTGCTGGCACTTGCTAGGTTGTCCTTGAAAAGGATTTTGTTTTGTTTTGTTTTCTGAGAGATAGTTTCTCTCAGAAATGTAGTCCTGGTTGTCCTAGAAATTGCTCTGTAGACCAGGCTGGCCTCGAGCTCAGAGATCCTCCTGCCTCTGACTCTTGAATGCTGGGATTAGAGATATGTGCCACCATGTCTGGCTTTGAAAAGAATTTTCAATGGTTTGCTCCATAACTATGTGTGTGTGTGTGGAGGCACATGTACCCATGTGCAGGTGTGTGCATGCACCTGTGTGCAGGTGTGTGCATGTACCCATGTGCAGGTATGGAGGCCAGAGCGAGACCTCAGGTCCCACACATCATATATTCTACCACTGTCTGCTTTTCTCCTTTGAGGCAAGGTCTCTCACTGGACCTGGAGCCCAGCTTTTGGTCAGAGTAACCCTGAACTCTTGATCCTTCTCCCTCCAACTCCTGCATACTGGGACCGTAAGAAATATCACACACTGGTGGTTCTATTGTTAGTATTTATCACAGCACCTCAGCATGTCCACAGGAACGTATGAAATATCAATCTTGAGAAGACGACAAGAAACGATGTAAGTATTCATTTACGCAGATTCCTGACCCCTATGAAGCTCCAGGATAAAATGGGGCTGAGGTCAGTCTTCAAACACAGAACTGGATCATGGCCTTGAACTTGGGGACCTAGCAAGAGAGAGAAGGATGAGGGGCACATAGGGAAATAGCCATGCTTTGCTCACCAGGCCACTAGCATGTCATGGGGGCCACAGGGCACTCTAGAACAGGACACTGCCAGCCTCTGCTCTCAGGCAGCGTTTGAAGAAGGCAGGAGGCTGATACCCATCAGCTCCCAACTCCCCCGCGCGCGCCACCCGTCTGGGAAGCAGTAAAAGGGTTAAGAAGAGAAGGCAGAGTGTGGGGACACACATCATATATTCAATGCTGCTAGTAAGGTCAGATGAAAGCCGACTTAGCTAGCAGTCTTTGTGGGGCCACTTCCCTGGATGTTGTGAAGTGGGTCAGAGCGCCCCTGGTTGACAGAAATGGAACGACAGTCTGCCCACCTGGTGGTAGTGCTTCATAGCGCTGAATGCTAAGCGTTGCCCCAATTGTGCCTTCATCTTCACACTTAATGCTCAGACCTTTCATCACCCTGTGCTGTTGTCACGGTCACTTTACAGGCCAGGAAAGAGAGAGAGAGAGAGAGAGAGAGAGAACACAGCCAGGCTGAACCCTCACCTGCCTAGCAACCATAGTGCCACGCCCCTCCTTCGCTTGCATACTGGAGGCTGTGGGGAGGACCTGGATGTCATTGCCGCAGAGCGGGGAGCACATTCTTAGGAGGAGGGGCATGAGGTCACAGGTGTTATTCTGGGGGGAGACCAAGGGGAAGAGAAAACCCGGTGGGGGGGAAGGAGACCACAGTGTGTGTGTATTTGGGGGGACGACAAGGCAGGAGAATGAGGCCAGGGCAGCAGGGCTCTAGGTGGTCCCCAGCTAGATTCACTCAACAAACCTTTAGAGCACAGAGGAAAAGATGGGAGCACTCTGGGGAAAGGCCCGAGAGACCGGAAAGGAAGGGAGGGACCAGAAAGACTCTGGTTGGTGATGGATGGTTGGTGGTGAGCCCATGAGGGTGGCCAAGCAATGGGCTCCAGAAGCAGCTGAGTAAACGTTCTGTGGCTAGCCTCAAACAGCCCGAGTAGCTCAGGCTGACCTTGAACTTTGACCTGTTTCTCTACCTCCACCTTCCCAGGGCTGGGATTACAGGTGTGTGCCACCACACCCAGCCTAAAACAATACGATTTATCAACTAAATCCTGGACCCAGCTCGGTATACTAACTGAAAATCATGTAATTGCATGTTTAGAATAAATGAGCATGTTCTATAAATTCTACCTTGTTATGGTTTTAAAAATACCACTGGGGAGGTTGTAGCCTTGACTCTGTGCTAAGAGCGTTTACTTCCCATGGAGAAGACCCCAGTCTGGCTTCCAGCACACATATCCAGGGTCTCACAGTAACCTGAACTCCAGGACAAGGGGATCCCACAGCCTCTGGCTTGGGGGGGGCCTCACAGTCATGTGCACATACATGTATGTACTCTCTTTCCCACTCATACACATAGTTTGAAGCAATGCATCTTTTTTAAAAAACTGCAACGGGGGTGGGGAGGGGGCTGAAGAGATGGCCCAGCGATTAAGAGCACTGACTGCTCTTCCAGAGGTCCTGAATTCAATTCCCAGTAACCACATGGTGGCTCACAACCATCTGTAATGGGATCCAATGGCCTTTTCTGGTGTGTCTCAAGATAGTGACGGTGTACTTATATAAAACAAATAAATCTTTTTTTAAAAAAATGCAACGTCGCTGGGCAGTGGTGGCGCATGCCTTTAATCCCAGCACTTGGGAGGCAGAGGCAGGCAGATTTCTGAGTTCGTCTGAGTTCGAGGCTATCCTGGTCTACAGAGTGAGTTCCAGGACAGCCAGGGCTATACAGAGAAACCCTGTCTTGAAAAACCAAAAAAAAAAAAAAAAAAAGCAACGGGGATAAAGAGACATGGAATCTCAACGTTTTAGAGGCTATGAATCCAGGCCAAGTTGGAGGGTGAGAGAAAGACCAGGCACCTGCTGGACTGTGGTGAGTTTGAACTGTCTGCCTCAGCCTCTGCATTCAGGGGGCAAATACCCCTCTCAGGGCCAGCCTCACTTCCCACACAGGGAAACTGACACTCAGAGGGGTCAAGCAGGCTACCCAGGCTCATGAGCATTAAAGGAGAGAGGCAGAGAACGAGATACAGTCCAGAGCTGTTTGCTCCAGAGCTTGGGCTCTCTGACTTCCCCCTTAAAGCAAACATACAAGGCCTTGCAGAGGTTCCCGGGCGACCCAAGCGCTGACGCTTCGCTGGCGCCACCTGCTGGCAGACACGTGGAGTTGACAGGAGGAGGGAAGCACTGGGTTCTAGAATTGGCCTCGACCGGGCAGTCTCCTCCCTCCCAGCATCGTCCAGAGGCTTGTAGTCAGAACCAGTTGTCTACTTGTCATTTTCCCAACGCGGAGGCTAAGGAACTTCTCAAAGATGACCCAGCCACATAGAGAAAGACTCAGGTTTCCTGAGACCATCCAGCCAATCCTTCTCTGGGCTGGTTTACATCCCAGGGAGTTTGTTTGCTGCCTCAGGAGTTTGTTATACTCCCTCTCAAACCGTGTGTGTGTGTGTGTGTGTGTGTGTGTGTGTGTGTGTGTGTGTGTGTGTGTGTCTGTGTGTCTGTGTGTGTCTGTGTGTGTCTGTGTGTCTGTCTGTCTGTGTGTCTGTCTGTGTGTCTGTGTGTGTCTGTGTGTGTATACATATATGTGTATATATGTGTGAATATACATGTGTAGATAGACAGATAAATACATTGGATCCTTTGGAGAGGAAAGAAATTACTGGGTGTTGTAAACTGTCGGATGTAGATGTCTTCAGTTCCACAGATCAAACCCAAGGCTTTGTGCATTCGAGGCTAACATTCTGTCACCAGGTTCTTTGTATTGTGGGGATTTCTTCTTCAGTCTACCCTTTCTGGCTTCATACTGTTCTTCCATGGCCAGAGTAACCAAATCACAGCTTCATGACAGAGTGTGACCTTTCTGGCTCACAGAACCAAAAACCCTTCATGTTCCAAGCTGATGCCAGCCAACAAGCCTAGCTTTATCTCTTCTCTCCACATTGTTTCATACTGGCTACTCAGCAGCTGTGTGTCCTTGCCTAAGTCCTTCAACCTCTCTGTGCCTCTACTCTGTCATCTCTGAAGTGGAATAAGCATCACCTACTTCCCAAGCCTGGATTTGCAAGTTAGACAAGGTGATAGGTAGGACCCTAGGTACAATGCCTGACACTAGGAGATATTAGTATCTGTGTGTGTGTGTGTGTATGTGTGTGTGTACATGCATGTGTGTGTGCATGTGTATGTGCATCTTATGGTATGTGTGTGTGTGGTATATGTGTGTGTATCTTTGTGTGTGCATGTGTGTGTGCATTGTGTGTATGAATGTGTGTGCCTGTGTGCATATGTGTATGTGTGTGTGCATCCATGTGTGCATCTTATGGTATGTGTGTGTGTGCCTGTGCATGCATGTGCATGTGTGTGGTGTATGTGTGTGTATGGTGTATGTATGTGTTTGCTTAGCTCTCACTCTTTTTTTTTTAAAGAATTTATTATATATATATAATACACTCTTCTGCAAGACCTGGATTCAATTCCCAGGACCCACATGGTGGCTCACAAACATCTGGAAGTCCAGGAGCTCTACCGCCCTCTTTTGGCCTCCTCCAGCACTGCAGGAACATTATGCATAGATATTCATGCAGGCAAAATAACCATGTACACAAAATGAACATGTAGGTAAAGGCAGTTTGCTACCAAGCATGATGACTTCAGTTCTATTCTCAGGACCTGCAGAGTAGAAAGAGAGAACCAACTTTTGCAAGTTGCTCTCGACTTCTTCATGCACACATGCAAAGAAACAAATAAATGTACTCAGATTTTAAAAAGAATTGTTACAGCAACTCAGGTGATGGCTCAGCTGGTGAAGTGCTTAGCATGCAGGTGTGAGGTTCTGACTTCAGAGTCCCAGCACCCATTTTAAAAGCTGGGCATGTGCCTACAATTGATTCAGGAGCTGGAGAGAGAGAGAGAGAGAGAGAGAGAGAGAGAGAGAGAGAGAGAGATCGATCCCTGGAGTCTGCTAGTCTAACAAGTCAGTGAACCTCTGTCTCAGAAAGTAATCTGGCCCCCATAAAAATCTGTCCATACATGTACACACATGAGCACATATACACACGTGAGAACAAACACACAAAAAAGAAAACGAAGGAAAGAAGGAAAGAGAGAAATCTAGATATAACCTTTCTGCTTCTGGTTCCAACCCAAGATGGAGTGACAAGGAGCCAGATGTACTCTCCCGACTGATGCATGGATGTGCTCTCCGGACCGATGCATGGATGTGCTCTCCCGACTGATGCATGGATGTGCTCTCCCGACTGAAGCATGGATGTGCTCTCCCGACTGATGCAGCTGCCGAGGCTGGGGAGACACAATAGCCTTCTGGTGGCAGACCTCAGCTTGCAGGACACTGCTTCTGAGGGAGAAAGAGAAGTGGGGAGCCTCAGGATTGCCCCAGCTGGCTGGTGAAGTATCTCTAAGCTGGGCCCAGGGGAGGGCTCCTGGGGACGCTGGCTTCTCCAGGTTTGCTGTTAGGGCTGAGAATGAAGGCCGGAGCTGCAGAGAAGAGGCCAAGGGAACTTATGATGGAGAAGCTGAGGGTGGGGTTCACTTAGGAGAGTGCTTGCCTAGGATGAAGAAGATCCTGAGTTTGATTTCTAGCACCATGTAAACTAGGCATGTGTGACCATGAGTGTCATCTTAGCACTCAGGAGGTGAAGCTCAAGGGCATCCTGGGTTATATAGTAAGTAAGCTAGCCTGGGCTATATGATACCTTATCAAACAACAACAAAGTATTATTATAACAGTCTACTCTCAGGACATCCCTACTTGGGCTGCAGAGATGGCTCAGTGGTTAAGAGCACTGACTGCTCTTCCAGAGGTCCTGAGTTCAATTCCCAGCAACTACATGGTGGCTCACAACCATCTGTAATGGGATCTGATGCCTTCTTGCCCTTTTCTGGTGTGTCTGAAGACAGCCACAGTGTACTCACATACATGAAGTAAATAAATAAATCTTCTTTTTTTTTTTTTTTTTTTTTGTTTTTTCGAGACAGGGTTTCTCTGTGTAGCCCTGGCTGTCCTGGAACTCACTCTGTAGACCAGGCTAGCCTCGAACTCTCGAACTCAGAAATCCGCCTGTCTCTGCCTCCCAAGTGCTGGGATTAAAGGCGTGCGCCACCACCGCCCGGCTAAATAAATCTTAAAAAAAAAAAAAAGATATCCCTACTTATCAATTTCCCTGGTTGTAAGAACTTTTTTGTAATGAGAGCGCCCCCAAGTGTTTCTACCTTGTCATAGAAAATTTAAAGGACCCATGATCGACATCATTAGGCTCTTAGAAAGGGTGAATAAGGAATTCCCTGGACCTCCCTGGACCACATTAGTACTGACAGATAAATAGGATAGGGTTTCCCCAGCTAGTTTTATGTCAATCTGACACAACGTAGAGTCATCTTTGGAAAAGGAAACCTCAGTTGAGAAAATTCCCCCACCAGACTGGTCTGTGGGCAAGCCTTGTGAACCTTTTCTTGACTGATGTGGAAAAAGCCATCCCTGGGTTCTACAAGAAAGCAGACTGAGCAAGTTGTGGAAGCAGCACCCTCCATGGCTTCCTCTCCAGTTCCTGCCTCCAGGTTCCTGCCTTGAATTCCTGCCCCAGCTGCCCTCAGTGAGTTACAGAGACTTGTAAGTTGAGATAAATCCTTTTGTCCCCAAGTTGCTCTTAGTCGTGGTGTTATGTTATAGTAATAGATTCTCAGCTCTGACGAGGGTCCTTAAATGAAAGGACGTGCTGAAAGACAGGACAAACCCAGAACTCTAATTTAATCAGGCCTGCTTTTCCCCAGTGGCCAACTTTCCTTAAACTAGGCTTGTTTCCAAGCGCACAACCCAGTTCCTAGGAGCTGACTGTGTGAACTGTTCCAGAACTTCCAGAAAACACCCTTGGACTCGAGGCAGGGGCTGTGACCCAAGTCCTGCAGTAACCCCTTCCTTCAGGAAGACAGACAGACCACTCTAGCTCACCTTCTGCCCACTCCTCCTCCCACATCCCCCACACCCCCACCTGCTGCTCCTACAACCCAGTACTAGCTGATGGGACCACAAAGATGACAGGTTGGGGCTTCAGGCCTCCCGCCCCTTCCTCATTTCTTCAGCTAGGAATTTACTGGGAGGCAGAGCTGGGCATGAATTCTAGAGTCGACTTGAATTCCAACCCTGGTTCTGCTGGTGGTATTATTATTAGTTTTGTTGTTGTTGTTTTTGGTTTTTCGAGACAGGGTTTCTCTGTGTAGCCTTGGCTGTCCTGGAGCTCACTCTGTAGACCAGGCTGGCCTCGAACTCAGAAATCCGCCTGCCTCTGCCTCCCAAGTGCTGGGATTAAAGGCGTGCGCCACCACCGCCCGGCTAGCTCAGAGATCTTAACTGGTTCTTACTGACGATGTCGGAAAGGAGCAAACACCTCGTTTGTCGATCAGGACGAGAGTTCCGTTGAGCCGCGCAATGAACTCTGTTGTAGAGTAGGTTGAAGGAGGCGGAGACGGAAGGGAACGCAGGTGGATCACTCGGATTTTTTCTGTCTAGCTTTTGAAGAAATCAGGAAAGGGGGAGGGAGTGATAGAGGAAAGGAGGGAAGGAGGAAGAGGAGGAAGAGAGAGAGAGCATAAGCAAATTTCAAAACAGCTTAGATCGGGGTTTCTCAACCTGTGGGTCGCGGACCCTTGAAAGTCAAACGGGTCTCTCACATCAGATACCCTGTATATCAGATATTCGCATTCTTAGTCATAAGCAGCAAAATTACAGTTATAAAATGTCTTAGTTTGGGTTCTACTGCTGTGAACAGACACTATAACCAAGGCAACTCTTAAAAAGACAACATTTAATTAGGGCTGGCTTACAGGTTCAGAAGGTCAGTCCGTCATCAAGGCTGGAGCATGGCAGCATCCAGGCATGCATGGTGCAGGTGTAGCTGAGAGTTCTACATCTTTGTCTGAAGGCTGCTAGCAGAATATTGGCTTCCAAGTAGCTAGAATGAGGGATTTAAATCCCACACCCAGGTTGACAAACCTACTTCAACAAGGCCACACTCACTTCAACAGGGCCACACCTTCTAATAGTGTCATTCCCTGGGCAAAGCATATACAAACCATCACATGAATTAACAACAGAATAATTTCATGGTTAGGGATCACCACAACCTGAGGAACTGTATTAAAGGGCCACAACATTAGGAAGGTTGAAAACCACTGGCTTAGACTTACATGACATAATGAAGAAGTCAGTTCTGTTTTAATTTTATAAGGAAAGTAATTAGAGATGATAAAAGTTGGACCTGGAGGCTCAGGTCTGACTCCAGCTCTCCTGAAGGCTGAGGCAGGAGGGTTGGCTTAAGATCAAGGCCAGCTTGAGCTACAATCTCAAACAAATTCAAAGGAACAACCTAGTGTTTGGTTTTGTGTGTCTTGGTGATTCAACCTAAGATCTTGTACATGCTAGGTGAGCTGTATCACCAAATTTTAAATAAATTATATGTATGTATGCATATATTTATGTATGTCTATATAACTATCTATATATTATTTTTTTCTATTTTATTTTATGTGTTTCAGTATTTTGCCTGCATGTATGTCTGTGTACATGCCCACAACACTGGATCCACCAGAAACAGTTGTGGGCTACCGTGTGAACGCTAGGAATTGAACCCATGTCTTTTGGAGGAATAGCGATCATTCTTAACACTGAGCCGTCTCTCCAGCCCTCCCTTCCTGTATTTTGAGATGATCTTGCTGTGTGGACCAGGCTGGTCATGAGTAGACAGTGCTTCTAGTTCCAGAGAGTAGGAAAGTCAGCCTGGGGTACATGAAACCCTGTCTCGAAAAACAAGTGGAGGGCTTGTTTTTGTGTCTTGAACAGTTATTAGGTATCTCTTCTAGAGCAGTGGTTCTCAACCTTACCAATCTTGTAACCCTTTAATACACTTCTGCCTGTTGTGGTAACCCACAACCCTAAAATCATTTTTGTTGCTACTTGATAGCTGTAATTTTGTTGCTGTTATGGATCATAACTAAATATAGTGTTTTCCAGTTGTCTTAGGCAACTGTGTGAAAGGGTTATTCAAATCCCAAAGGGGTTAAGACCTATAGGTTGAGAAACACTGTTCTAGAGGCTAAAAGAACACAAGCATGTTAGCTTTTGGCCATTGTACAAGATGTCAGAGTTTAGGCCCAACTCCAGAGAAGTTACTGTGACATTGGAGACTTCATTTATCCATCTCAAAGATGGAGATGCTGCTGACCTCCTAGGCTGATGTGGATCTGTGCAGTCGCAGAAAACCAAGTGAGTTGTCAAGTTCATTGTCCCATTGAAGGAGCCCTTCTCAATACCACTGTCATGGAGTGGGCAGCCTAGGGTTTGGCTCTGAGGAGTTGGTTTAATTATCATCTTCTGACTTGGTACTTAGCCAGTCACTGGGTGGTAGGCAATCTACTTCTGAGCCTCAACTGTTTCCTTCAGAGCACAAGAATCAATACTCATTTTATTACAAGTCTGAGTTATTTTTATTTACTTATTGACAATGTCTCATGGTATGGCGCTGAAAATGACCTTGAATTTCTGTGCCTCCTGCCTCTACTTCACAAGCACTGGGATTATAGGCTTGGACTGTCACATCTAGGTCATGCAGTTCTGGGGATGTGCCTTGGTTTATTTTAATTGTCCATGTGAGACAGCCTACAAGTCACCTTAGAGGGAAAACCACAATTGAGGAAATTACCTAGACCAATTGGCCATGGGCATGTGTGGGAGGGATGTCTCCATTGTTAACTGATGTGAGATGGTCCAGCCCACTGTGGGTGGTTTCATTCCCCAGGCATGTGGTCCCAGACTACAAAAGAAAGCTGGCTGAGCATGATCCAGAAAGTGAAGCAGCACACAGCAACCATAAGGCATTTAGTTCCTGCCTTAGTTTCCCATGATGCTGTTCTGTAACCTATTACAGGAAATAAACCCTTTCCTCCTCCAGTTAGCTTTTAGGCAGAGTGTTTGTTCACAGCAACAGAATTAAAGTAGAACAGTGTGGAGCCCAGTACTTTGTATTTGACAAGTGCTCTACCAAATGAGCTACATCCCCAACTATTTTTTTATTTTTATTTTTTTTTTTTTAATTTTTTTTTTTTTTTGGTTTTTTTTTTTGAGACAGGGTTTCTCTGTGTAGCCCTGGCTGTCCTGGAACTCACTCTGTAGACCAGGCTGGCCTCGAACTCAGAAATCCGCCTGCCTCTGCCTCCCAAGTGCTGGGATTAAAGGCGTGCGCCACCACTGCCCGGCCCCAACTATTTTTTTAAGTTTGAATTTGTCATTGATTTTTAATTTATTTTATGTGGAATACGTAGGTTCAATAGCATGTATCTTAGTTTAGGTTTCATTACCCTGAAGGGACACCATGACCAAGGCAACTCTTGAGTGTCTCTCAGAAAGCCACTTCTATATCTTTAGTCTACCCACTTCCACCGATTGCTCAGGGATCAAATGAAATGCAAACTCTAAGAAGTTAAGGAAATTTAACATTTCAAAAATCTTGGGTGTGCACCTGCCAGTGGTGGTGCATTGCCCTTCATCCCAGCATCCCAGCCCTTAGGAAGTTGAGGCAGGATTTCTGAGTTCGAGGCCAGCCAGGGCTTCACAGAGAAACCCTCTGTATGGGAGTGGGGGGCGGGGGGAGAATATTAAGCAACATGGTGAATAATAATATTTATTTATTCTTTTCTTTCTTTCTTTCGTTCTTTCTTTTTTTTTTTTTTTTTTTTTTTTGGTTTTTCAAGACAGGTTTTCTCTTTATAGCCTAGGCTGTCCTGGAACTCACTCTATAGACCAGGCTGGCCTCAAACTCAGAAATCTGCCTGCCTCCTCTTCCTCCTAAGTACTGGGATTAAAGGCATGTGCCACCACTGCCCCGCAAGGAGGAGAGTTCTTGTTAGCGACAGCTCGCTTGGCTGGGTCACAGCTGGCTCGGCTTGCTTCCTTAGGTTGGTAGTTGGGGGGGACGCAGAGAGTTCTTCTGCGGGAGATTAGGCAGGGGCTCTATAGACGAAGGCCTGCTCCATGGCTCCCCATGGCGGACCCCTAAGAAGAAAAATAGCCCATGGTCTTAAAATGTTTATTGTCATGGCAAAAAGATGAAAACTATACCCCAGTATTTTCAGGGCGGGCCTGAGGTTAAATACCTTTTGCAGGGAGGAGAGTCTGGGAAGGAATGTTTACTTGGCTATGACCCTCTGGCCTTTAAGTACCTCATTAATATGGAGATCTGTCTTGAGGCTCTGTGACCTGTAGTCAAGTCCTCTATCTGTGGAGGGGCTAGTGGGCGTTGTCCTACGTGACTGAAAGGCACAGATTTTTTTTTTTTTTTTTTGTTCTTTGTTTTTTGTTTTTCAAGGCAGGGTTTATCTGTGTAGCCCTGGCTGTCCTGGAACTCACTCTGTAGACCAGGCTGGCCTCGAACTCAGAAATCCGCCTGCCTCTGTCTCTCAAGTGCTGGGATTAAAGGCGTACACCACCACTGCCTGGCAAAAGGCACGGATTTATGGAGGTCTCTTGTCAGGATCCTAGAGTTTAGGAACATGGCGAACGTATACCGTCGCTTAGGATCACCTGGCATCTCTGGTGATTTCTAGCTGGTGCTCGATCAGAAACCATGCTGTCCTTTCATGGTCCTACATAGTCCAACTTCAAAAGGCCCCAAAGCCTATCACAGTCTCAACAATATTTAAAAGTTCAAAGTTTGGGCTGGAGAGACAGCTCAGAGATTATGAGCACTAGTTGCTCTTCCTGAGTTCAATTCCCAGCAACCACATGGTGGCTCACAACCATCTGTAATGGGATCTGATGCCCTCTTCTGATGGGCCTGAAGATAGCTACAGTGTACTCATATACATAAAATAAATACATCTTTTTTTTAAAAAAAAAAAGTCCAAAGTTCAAAGTCTTTTCTGAGCTCTTCATGCAAGCAGTTAACTCTAATCCCCTATAAATCACAATAAAAAGGCAGATCACATACTTCCAACATATCATGGCACAGGATATACATTAGTGTTCCAAAACATATTGAGGAGAGCACAGTGAGGAGACACTGGGCCAAAGCGAGACAAGAAACAAGCTGGGCAAATTCCCAGCTCTGCATCCCCACGTCTGATGTCAAAATGTTCTTTAGATCTCCTTTCATCTTTGTTGATTGCAACACAGTTCTTTCTTTGGGGCCGGTTCCACTCCCTGTTGGCAGCTTTCCTCGGCAGGTATCCCATAACTCTGGCATCTCTAAGATCTTGGGCTCTTCAAGGCAACTTCAACTTTACAGCTTCTTATTCCAATATCTGGGATCCAGCTCTGCCCTGTATAACATTCTAGGCTCTGGCAGACTCCACTCCACTGTTGTTGCTGTTCTTGGTGGTCATGCCCTGATACTGGCATCTCCAATACCCTGGAGTCTTTTGATGCAACTAGACTGCACTTTCTTTCTTTCTTTCTTTCTTTTTTTTTTTTTTTTTTTGGTTTTTCGAGACAGGGTTTCTCTGTGTAGTCCTGGCTGTCCTGGAACTCACTCTGTAGACCAGGCTGGCCTCGAACTCTCGAACTCAGAAATCCACCTGCCTCTGCCTCCCAAGTGCTGGGATTAAAGGCGTGTGCCAGTACTGTCTGGCTTAGGCTGCACTTTCACCAATAGCCTCTCATAGGCTCTCTTCATGGTACCAAGCCTCAAATCATTTGCATGGCCTCTTCAGTCCTGGGCTATCAATTGCAACTGAGGCTGCACCTCCACCAATGGCCTTCCCCGGCTTCTCAGAGAGCCAAGCCTCAGCTGCTCTCTATGACCCCTTCATCCCTTCAAATACAATACCACCTGGGTGACTCTTACACATTACCAAGTCCAGCTGCAGTATGAGGTACAACCTTGGCTATCTCTGGAACACAGCCTCTTTGTGCTCCCAGAAACACTTCCTAGAAGATTTCACTTCAGCAATGCTGGTCTCAATCACAGGTACCTAGCTTTCCTTTACCTGGTACTTCTCTGTAGACCAGGCTGGCCTTGAACTCAGAGATCTGCTTGCCTCTATTTCCTGAATGCTGGGATTAAAGGCATGTGCCACGATGCCTGGACAAAAGCTTTTAATTCCTTTTCACAAGATGGAAGCTTAGCTGGGTGGGGTCTTGTCCTGAGGCCACTACTTTCTAATTCAATTTAATATCTTTAATCTGGTTATCTTCTTGAACACAGAATTTAGCTCCATTTGACTTCCTCTTCATCCTTTAATCCTTGAATCATACATTCTGTATTTTTCCTTTCCATGCTTGCTACCCTTGATCAAAATACTCTTAGTAACAGTGAACCACAGGAGAAAGTCCACTGTAGACTTTTTTTGAGATTTCCTTTCTCAGTGCAATTAATCTAAATCTCTTCAATTTATCCAGGCAGACTCTTCAGACAAGGGCAAAAAGCAGCTACATTCTTCGCCAAAATATCACAAGAACAGTCTCTAGGCCACATATTACAAATTTTCTCCTCTGAAACCTGTTGAGCCAGGCTACCACAGTTCAAACCACCCTCAGCACTGCTGACCTTCATGTTTCTACTAGTATGGCCTGTTAAGCTACAGATGAAACATTCCTCTGTTTTCGAAAGTCCCAAAATCCATATTCCTCAAAACAAAAGCATGGTCAGGCCTATCATAGCAATGCTCCAGGCCCTGGTACCAACTTCTCTCTTAGCTATAATTTTATTGCTGTGAAGAGACACCATGACCAAGGCAACTCGTATAAAGGCAAACATTTAGTTGGGGTTGGCAGTTAACAAACATTTCCACTCTTGGGGAATAACTCTATTACGGGTAGCCCAGTGTGACTTACTATTTGTTTAACATAAGGAGAACGCATTCTATATGAACTAATAGCATCTTTAAAGTGCCTCAGATCTACCATTTCTATAGGACACCACATTATCCCATCATAATGGTGATTAACGTCACTAGCAGCCATGTGCTGCACAATTACAATCAGAAAGCCGGTGGTGATTTTGTAACCGCAGGCCCCTCCTCTGGCAGTGCACTTGGCTCAAGATTAACTCTTTCTCTTGAAGCTGTTTTTCTTTAATCCCGTCACTCTCAGGGCCTCCTGCTTTTTCCTGGCTCCTTGCCCCTTCCAGGGTCTTTGGGGACTTGAGATCAAAAGTGAAAGGCACAGGGTAGAGCCAGGATCTGCCTTCTAGCCCAGCTGGCTTCCCTCTTTCATTCTGTGAGAAGCTCCTGCTGTCAGTCACCATATCTGAGCCTTTTTGTTCCCACTGTTCCAGTGCTACTTGCTTCTCAAGTGCTTCCATCTCCACCTGTAACAGCCTTTCCAGTTGCACAGGCAATTATGCGACCCTTTCAAAACCGAGGGAACAGAGACCCTTCTGGTTTTCCCATTTCATTCTTTTGTTTGTTTCTCGGATCCCTCCATATCCACTCGCAACTTTTCCAACTGCCCGCCATTCTCCCAGTCTTCTTTGAAATGGAGTGCAGGGAGAAAATGATGATGAAGAAGAAGAAACAGAAATCCCCTCTGGGAGCAGAGTGGGAGAGAACCCAGAGCCAGCAGCAGCAATAAACTTTTTGGTGATGTCCTGAAGCAGAATAGTCATTTCTTCTTCCCTTGCCACTCCTCTATGGCATTAGAAATCATGTGTCTCGTTCTGCCTACCTCTATGTTAGATGCCACTTATAACTGAACTTTTTGGGTTCTTTATTAAGTTCTATTATCTAACACCCTTCCCCACCCCTATTCCACCCTAATCCCTTTGAACCCCTCAACACTAGGTAGGAGAGAAAGAAAGTTAAAGGGAAGAGGGGTATAGACCTCTTCAGAATACTTCCTGCTGGTTAGGGGCTTCAGGTTCCTAGGGGTAAGTCCAATCTTCACCATCTTTATATCTCCAACCAGTAACCAGCAACCAGCAATCCAGCAACCAGCAACCAGCAATCCAGCAATCCAGCAACCAGCAACCAGCAACCAGCAACCAGCAGCCAGCAGTCCAG